>NC_090818.1:34810267-35133903 GCF_000390325.3 Nicotiana tomentosiformis | reverse complement strand
ATCTCGAAGTGGTAGAGACGAGATGGTCGACTTTGACACTCACTATGAGTCAATAATAATAATTAAAATAAAATAAAAATAGCAATATCTAGATCAATATAATTTACAGAGTTAACAATAATTTATTTAACCAACAGAAATAATTAAATTCCTTAAAATGCAACAATTTCTAAACTATTAATTAGCCTCATTTACAGGGATAACAATATTTCCCTAACATGCAGAGATAATTAATTCTTTGAATTCCAAAGATTTCTAATTTATCAATTAGCTTCACAAGCTGCAATAAATTATTCAAATATCGTGTAATTATTATTATTAAGCACGATTTCTGCCGAATTCGTACGACCCAATCGAGAGTGTTGTGTACACTGCCGAGGGACGTGCGGCGCGATCCATAGATGCATTTATCCTGCCGAGGTGTTCGGCCCGCTCCACAAGAAAGGAGGACATTTTCTTATGTACCTCCGGAAAGAGAGTATATTTATTATAAGATAAATTCGGGAGGAAGAACAATTTCTCTTAATAATTAATTAATTTAAACAGAAAATCAAGTATATGAGATTTCTATCCTTTAATATTTTTATCTAACAATATATATATATATATATATATATATATATATATATATATATATATATATATATATATATTAAATAATATTAATTAAACAAAGAATACGATTTACAAAAATAATTCATGCTTTGAGTCCTAAACTACCCGGACTTTAGCATTAATAGTAGCTACGCACGGAATCTCGTCACCTCGTGCGTAGATAGACCCCACAATTAGCAACAATTATTACTTTAATTACCTGTGGGGTAATTCTCCCCTCACAATATTAGACAAGAGACTTACCTCAACTTACTCCGATTTAATCCACTAGTACGTCTTTTCCTCGATTATCCAACTTTGATTGGCTCTAATTTAACCAAAAATAATTCGATACAGTCACCAAAAATTATAGAATCAATTTCATAATAAAATACTATATTTTTAATAATAATTCCAAAATTAATTAAAAATTCATCCGTGGGGTCCACATCTCGAAATTCGACGAAAGTTACGAAATACGATAACTCATTCAATTAGGAGTCCTACCATATCAGTTTCACTCAAATCCGACTCCGAATCGATGCCAAAATTTCAAAAAATCATTTCTATGAGATTTCTAAAAAAAATTCAAATTTCAATCTCAAAACACTAATTAAAATGGTGAAAACAATGATATATTCGTGTATTTTGACCAAATCCGAGTTAGAATCACTTACTCCTATGTCTTTCCTTGAAAATCTATCAAAAATTGCCTCTACTCAAGCTCCAATTTGTTAAAAATGGAGAATGGGACGAAGTTCCCTCCTCTATAGTTCTGCCTAGGCAACCTTCGGAACTTGGCCTCGATCGTGGCTTCGATCATGGCCCTCGAGCGTGGGCCTCGATCGTGGCTTCAATCATGGCCCTAGATCCAGGGCCTCAGTCATGGACTCGATCATGGCCTCGAGCCTGGGCCTCGGTCATGGACTCGATTATGGCATCGAGCTTGGGCCTCGGTCATGGCATCGATCATGGCATCGAGCCTGGGCCTTCGATTGTGACCCTCGAGCCCTGTCTTCGATCATGACCCTCGATCGTGGCCTCAATCTTGGGTCTCGATCTTGGGCTCGAACTTGGGCCCAGAATATCCAGCAGATGAGAAATATTGCAGCAACTGTTTTAAGTCCAACTTTTGATCCATTAACCATCTGAAACTCACCCGAGGCCCTCGGGACCTCAAACAAATATACAAAAAAGTCCTAAAATATCACACAAACTTATTTGAAACCTCAAATCACATAAAACGACGCTAAAATCACGAATCACACCCCAATTCAAGCTTAATAAACTTTGAAACTTTCAATTTCTACAAACGACGCTGGAACCTATCAAATCAAGTCTGACTGACCTCAAATCTTGCATACAAGTCATAAATGACATAATGGAGCTATGAAAATTTTCAAAACTGGATTCCAACCCCAATATCAAAAAGTCAACTCCCCGGTCAAACTTCCAAACTTAAATTCCTGTTTTAGCCATTTCAAGCCTAATTTAATTACGGACTTCCAAATAAAATTCTGAATACGCTCCTAAGTCCAAAATCACCATACGGAGCTATTGGAACCGTCAAATTTTGATTTCGAGGCCGTTTTCTAAAAATATTAACCGAAATCAAACTTAGCACTTTAAGGCCAACTTAAGGAACAAAGTGTTCCGATTTCAACCCGAACACTTCCAAGTCCCGAACCAACCATCCCCACAAGTAATAATTTATTAAAATCACATATGAAAAGTTTTATTTAGGGGAACGGGGTTCTAAAAGTCAAAATGACCGGTTGGGTCATTACAGTCAATATATTAAATTATTAAAATTATCATTTTAAACTACTGGTGGTTAGAGTTCCACGTGTTATTTTTTCTTCATTTTCACTCTCCTTATTAGAGATGAACGAAGTTTTATATCAAGTAGGCTCCAATATCATGTCACTAAAGGTATATTATGAATGTTAAGGTAAAATAATTTTAAAAAAAAGTTACTTTTAGGATATTGTTTACCCAAAAGATCGGATAATAAATGAATTTACACGCGTGTAATGATCTGATCGGTAGTTTTGAGTTCTAGCGCGTCATTCGGAAGTTTGAGGCCATGAGCAGCTTCATTTCAGGTATTATGACTTGTACGTGTGGTTGGAATTGAAATTCAGGAAGTTCGGAGTTGATTTGGAGAAACATATTCTAATTACGAAAGCCTTAAGTTGGAGGAATTGACTTAAGTATGAGTTTTGAGTAAACAACCTCGAACTCGGGATTTGAAGGTTCCAACAGGTTCGTATGATGATTTTGGACTTGGACGTATGTCCAGAGTAGGTTTTGGATGACCCGGGAGCGTTTCGGCGCCTATTATGGAAGTTGGCATTTTGGAAGAATTTCATAGATTTGAGCTGAAGTTCATTTCAATGTTATCAATGTTCGTTTGGGATTCCGAGCCTGGGAATAGCTTTGCATGGTGATTCTGGTCTTAGGAGCGTGTCCAAAAATTTATTTGGAGGTATGTATGTCATTTCTGCATCAATTGGCGAAAGTTGAAAATTTGGATGATTTTTGAGAAGTTTGACCGGGAGTGGACTTTTTGATATCGGGGTCGGATTCCAATTACGGAAGTTGGAGTAGGTCCGTAATGTCAACTATGACTTGTGTGCAAAATTTGAGGTCAATCAGACGTGATTTGATAGGTTTTGACATCGATCGTAGAAGTTTGGAATTTCAAAGTTTATTAAGTTTGAATTGGAGGGTGATTCGAAGTTTCGATGTTGTTTAGCGTGATTTGAGGCCTCGACTAAGTTCGTAATGTGTTTTGGGATGTGTTGGTATATTTGGTTGAGGTTGCGAGAGCCTCGGGTGGATTCCGGACGGAAAACGGATCAAGTTTGGATTTTTGAAGAGCAGCTGTTGCACCAGGTTTCTGGTGTAACTGCACCTGCGGAGGGCTAACCGCAGGTGCGAGCTCGCAGAAGTGGCCAAGTGTTGGCAGCCTAGAAGTCGCAGGTGCGGACGTGAGGGGCGCAGATGCGCGATCGCAGAAGCAGGATCCAACATAGGTGCGACGCATGCACCGCAGAAGCGGTCTCGCAGAAGTGAGCCGCTGATCGCAAAAGCGGACAAGGCGGCTAAGGGGGAAATCCGCATCTGTGAGGTTATTTCTGCAGATGCGGAGCCGCAGTTGGCTAGCCGTAGAAGCGGAAATCGTGGCTGGGCAGATTCTTTTTAAAGCTGGGTTTGGGTTCATTTTACCCATTTTTCACACGACTTGGGCGATATTTGGAACTCTTCAAGAGAGTAATTTCGCAATCCAATGGAAGGTAAGTGATTTCCACCTATTGCAAGTTAAGTACTTGGTTTACATATGGATTTAAACATGAAAATTAGTAGGAATTTAGGATTTTGAAGAAAAACCTAGAAATTTGTATTTTTGGATTTTGACCACGAATTTGGGCATGGAATTGGATGGAAATTGTATATTTGAGTTCTTGAGATTATGAGTAACGTCTTCCTCCGAAAATTTTCGGAATCCGGGCACGCGGGCATTGGGTGAATTTTAGGATTTTTTACCATATTGGGTTGGGTAATTAATTTAATAATCTAATTTTGAATTATTGAGCATGTATTAATTATTTTATATAACATTTGAATAGTTTCGGATTTTTCGGCACGAATTGGGATTTTTACACGACATCGTAATCGAAAGTGGGCTTTGAGACAAGACAAGTCTCTTGTCTAACCTTGTAAGAGGGAATTTACCCCATATGTGATTTTAAAATGATAATTGTTGCTAATTATGGGGACTACGTACGCACGAGGTGACGAGAGTTCGTGCCTAGCTACTAATATTGCTATGACCGGGTAGTTTAGGACTCAAATCATGAATTACTTGTGATGGTTTTATCCTTTATTTAATTAAAGTATTAGAATTATACTGTAAATTATTAGAGAAAATAGTAAGAGACTGAAATTTCACATATTTGAATTATTGTGAAAAATATTTGGTTGTTAATGGAAATTGTACATCCTTATGTGTTAATCTTATAATATCTTCTCATTCCGGAGGTTCATAAGAAAATGACCTCCTTTCTTGTGGAGCGGGCCGAACGCCTTGGCAATATAGATGCATCTATGGATCACGCCGCACGTCCCTCGGTAGTGTACATGACACTCTAGATCGGGCCGAATGACCTCGGCAGACATCGTACCTAATAATAATAATTACACGATACCTTGATATTTTATTGCAGCTTGTGAAGTAAATTGATAAATGGGAAATTATTGAAAATTTAATGAATTAATTATTTCTGCTGGTTAAGGAACATTATTGTCATTTCTATAAATCATGTTGATTTAAATATTTTTATTTTAATATTATTGACCCTTAGTGAGTGTCAAAGTCGACCTCTCGTCACTACTTCTTCGAGATTAGGCTTGATACTTACTGGGTACACGTTGTTTACGTACTCATGCTACACTTGCTGTACATTTTTGTGCAGGTACATATATGTCTAAGGGCCTTGTGGGCGCAGAGGTGTGGCTAAAATACGGGGACTTAGGTGAGCTGCATTCTATATTACGATCTGCAGCCAACAGAATCTCCTTCAGAGTTATTTATATTTTTCTGTCTAATTTGTATTTCGGACAGATGTTGTATTATATTTTACTCTCTAGTTAATGCTCATGCACTCGTGACACCGGGTTTTTGGAGTGGTTATGGGTTGTTTAGTAATTTAGTTGTTAAAATATTTATCACTTATTCTAGGAGTTCTATCTTTACTATTTAATTGAAGAAAATTTTGATTCAAAAATACTAAAATGAGTAATTAAATTAATTAGTCAAGGTCAGCTAGCCTGATAGCGGTGTTAGGCGCCATCACGACCTTTAATGAATTTTGGGTCGTGACAATGCGGTTTTAAGAATACGTGATCCAATTTGATACAAAGCAGGAAATCAGGTTTAATATGGAAGAATAAATAGAAAAATAAATACAAACCATGCAGATTGAATAACTTAAGTCTCGTAGGATTAACCTTCTAATTTATGAGAGATATTGCCGGAATATTATTGAAGCCAAAACAATATGAACAAAGCTAAAAAAAGATAGTATGTTGTTCTTTTAAGTATGTTACACTGTCCCCAATGAATTACTCAATTCCCTTTATATATACGGGGAGATGAAACCTTTAAGACATTATTTTATAAGAAATTATGTAGACCGTTGGTTCCCTTTTTGACTTAATCCCATAATTTCCGCCATAATGATTGGTCAATGGCGAGAATCACGGATACTTGTCGTGTGAGTGGGTAAAGCTTTTCTTTGAGGCCGTTAGAAGCGGGGTCGGTCGTGCCCCCGATAAGCTCGGGGGCAAATCTGATGGTCTTGTTCGAACTTCGACCCTCGATATCGAGCTCAGTTACATCTGTAACTTCGATCTCTTATGTAGGTGCCGAGCCTTGACCTATTGTTGAAGATGCCTCGATCGAGCATAGAGCTCGGTTCTACCCGTATACAAATATATTAAAGAAGAAAATATCCACATAAAATGGAATTGAAGGAGCAATTTAAAGCTGATTAAATATGGAAATGGAATCACTAAGAGCTCATTCGGTTTGCTTGAAATGGAGATTAGTCCCCATAATAAATTCATCATATGCAGTACCTTATTTGGATGGTTGACATAAGGAGAATTAATCTCCTCGTTAAATTTAGCATGACTTATAGATCATCTGGTTGCAATTTTGCATCCTTTTATAAATTAATAATAACGTAAGTTATACGAGAATTGATGTGTAAAATAAGAATATGTATATTATTTAAAGACAAAACTGTCATTAAAATAAGTGTTCTGATATAAATATAACCCTTACATTGTTAATCAACACATGCAAATTTAATCAATTCATTCATTATACAATTTTATATTATTAATCTCTGCATTAGTAATTCCTACATAGCTTGTCTCTAAACCAATGGAGAAGCTAATTCCTGCATAGCTTGTCTCAGAGCCAAACGAGAAAGGACCACATAATGGTTTAAAGAATTTTTTATACTATAGTGAAATATGATAGTTGTAACGATCCGACCGATCGTTTTGAGCTCTAGCGAGTCATTCAACGGTTTGAGACCCTGAGCAGCTTCACTTCGGGTATTATGACTTGTAAGCATGTTCGGAATTTAATTCGGGAAGTTCAAAGTTTGATTTGGAAAGAAAATTCTAATTTCGGAAGCCTTAAGTTGGAGGAATTGACTAAAGTGTGATTTTTGAGTAGACGACCTCAGAATTGGAATTTGAAGGTTCCAAGAGGTTCGTATGATGATTTTGGACTTAGGCGTATGCCCGAAGCGGGGTTCGGATGACCCGGGAGCGTTTCGGCTCCTATTATGGAAGTTGGCATTTTTGGAAGAATTTCCTAAATTTGGGTTGAAGTGCATTTCAATGTTATTGATGTCTGTTTGGGATTCCGAATCTGGGAATAGCTCTGTATGGTGATTATGGTATTGGGAGCGCATCCGGAAGTGGATTTGGAGGTCCGTAAGTCATTTCGGGGTCATTTGGCGAAAAATAAAAATTTGGAGGTTTTTAGAAAGTTTGACCTGGAGTGGACTTTTTGATATCGAGGTCGGATTTCGATTCCAGAAGCGTGAGTAGGTCCGTAATGTCAATTATGACTTGTGTGCAAAATTTGAGGCCAATCAGACGTGATTGTATAGGTTTCGGCATCAATAGTAGAAGTTTGGAATTTCAAAGTTTATTAAGTTTGAATTGGAAGGTAATTCGTGATTTCGATGTTGTTTGGCGTGATTTGAAGGCTCGACTAAGTTCGTGATGTATTTTGGGACGTGTTGGTATATTTGGTTGAGATCCCGAGGGCCTCGGGTGGATTTCGAATGGTTAACGGATCGAGTTTAGACTTGTATGAAATGATGAGGCACCTGATACCTGGTGCAATCGCACCTTCGTGAAAAGGGCCGCAGGTGTGAGCCACGAGTCGCAGGTGCGAAGGAGAAGAGGCTGGTCAGCAACCGCAGATGCGGAACATTTGGGCGCGCCTGCGAAGGCGCAGGTGCGAAGTGGGCAACACAGGAGCGGGCGATGGGCGAAGGTGCAGCGCATGGACCGCAGATGCGCTACATGGAGCGCATATGCGGGAGCGTTGGGCTGAGCTTGAACCATACCTGCGATGGAATTTTCACAGGTGCGGAGCCGCAGAAGCGGCTATTGCACCGCAGTTGCGAGGATCGCTGGGCAATGAGGTTTTATAAAATGGGGTTTTGGCTCATTTTCACTTCATTTCGTCCATGAGAGCCGATTTTAGAACACTTTTGGAGTGCCATCTTCATTAACTATAATGGGATAAGTGATTTTTTCACATTGTGAGTTAAATACATGGTTTTACATGGATTAAAGCATGAAAATTTGTAGAAATTTAGAATTTTGAAGAAAAACCTAGAAATTGGTATTCTTGGAATTTGATCACGAATTTGGGCATAAAATTGAGAATAAATTATATATTGGAGTTCGTAATGCTGTGGATAGTGTTTATCTTAGAAATTTTTTAAAATTCGGGCACGTAGGCCCGAGGGTTGCTTTACCAATTATTCGAGCGGAGTTGGAAATTATTATAAATTGATTAATTATGAGTATTAGAGTATATTTTGATTGGGTTGCATCTTATTTGACTAGTTTTGGATCGGCGGTCATCGGCTTGAGGTGCTACAGCGGCGTTGGAGCCGGTTATGGAATTTCTGAGCGAGGTAAATCTCTTGTCTAACTCTGTGAGGGGGAAATTACCCCTAGTTGTTGTATATGGACGTGTGCTACTTGTTGTGGAGGCTACATACGTGCGAGGTGACAAAAGCATGTACGTAGCTACATTCATGTTATTGTCCGGGTAGGCTTAGGTTCACATCATGCTATGGCTGTATTATTTGAGCAGACTCTCCTATTAAATTCCTCTGTTTTACATTACTACTTGAGACTATACTTGTTATTGTAGAGACTTCACGAGTTCATGATTAGTCACCGAAGAACTTTACTCCTCCTACGACATGTTTTCGGACCGCATACTAGAGGTAAGATTCTACACCCTAACCCTCAATTTTGAAGTTTTTCTAGAAATGGGTAATAAGCAAGATAATTTCTGGGCAAGAGGGTTGTTTATTTTACATGCATGTGTTATCAAAGGGTGTAGAAAAATTATTGAGCTAAAAATGGTAAAGATTGGGTTGTGGGATGATGGAATCCTCCATAAAAGGACCTTGAACCTTAATCCACGCTTAGTGTTTGATAAAATGCTCAAATGAACTGAGACCGTGAATATCTTCCTAAATATGATTCAATTTTGTTATGTCTCAAATAGATTGGGATTGCTAGAATTTTCGGAATGTTGTAGTAATTTAAGCAAAGCTCAATTGAGGTATGTTGGCTAAACTCTTCTTTAAGAATTGGAATTCTCATTATCCTTGT
The DNA here is from genome assembly GCF_000390325.3 of Nicotiana tomentosiformis. Lineage (NCBI taxonomy): Eukaryota > Viridiplantae > Streptophyta > Magnoliopsida > Solanales > Solanaceae > Nicotiana > Nicotiana tomentosiformis. Next base: position 35,124,858 of record NC_090818.1, on the reverse strand, counting down.
AAGTTCCGAGATGTTGATTATAAATTGAGTATTCCGATAAGTTTTGTGATGAAGATATATGCTCAATTCGTATTTCAAATGCTCTTATCATATTGCATTATTAACTGAGGATGTGTCCCAAACTATGGATTATGTATCCACATGTTAAAATTTTGAGTCGTGATTTATGTGAAAGTTATTATGCCAAGTTATGTAGAGCTTGTGATTGTGATACACCTCCACCTGCATACATTGGGGTGAGGCGGCATGACCGCTTTGTGTAGGGATTATGGTATAGATATTGTGATTGCGATACACCTCCACCCGCATATATATATTGGGGTGAGGCGGCATGACCGCTTTGTGTAGGGATTACGATATTGTGGGACTGCACCTCCATCCGCTTACATTGGGGTGAGGTGGTACAACCACTTTGTGTATGATTTTGGTATTGTTGTGGCACCACCACCCGCATACATTGGGGTGAGACGGCATAGCCTCTTTGTGTTGGTATTGGTATCGTTGATGTATTTTCACCCGCATACATTGGGGTGAGGAGGCATAGCCGCTTTGTGTAAGTTCTTGGTACTGTGGTTATACATCCACCCACATACATTGAGGTGAGGCGGCAGGGTCGCTTGATTTGAGTTGTGGTATTGTACGTACACCTCCACCTGCATACATCAGGTGAGGCGGCGGGGCCGCTTTGTGTGAAGATGGTTATAGAGGATCTCATCTTAAATCCTATAAATGTTGTTGATAGCTTTTAATAAGCTTTCAATGGTTGAGACGGTTATCTATATTATTCTATTACCGCACTGGTTCATCATAATTATCTTGTATTTCTAAATTCTTAAATTGGTGTTTAGTTTTTATACTAGTACTATTCGACGGTACTAACGTCCCTTTTGCCGAGGGCGTTGCATCTTTAAATGGATGTAGGTGGTTCCACAGCAGGAGACATTGATAAGTGATAGTAGTACACCTTCTTTCCAGCTGACTTGGTGAGTCCCACTTCATCCCGGGGTCATGTATCTTTTGTTCTTTATGTATTATGATTGAGGTATAGCCGGGGCCTTGTTGCCGGCATTATCATTGTACTCTTCTTTACCTATAGAGGCTCCGTATACATAGTATGAGTTGTGTATTGGTGCTGGGAAAGACAAACTATGCTATGTTGTGGTTGTAATACTTGTCCATTTGAGACTTTAAAAATGGTAAAACTTATGGTAAGAAATTGGTAATTGAAGACATGACCACTTTGTTATTTAATTAAGGAAAACATATATTCTCTTTATTCATGAATGAGTTTGGGTAGAAGAAATCTAACAGGCTTGCTCGGTCGGGTTCACTCGGTCGAGCGCCGATCGCGCTCCACGGTTTTGGGGCGTGACAGGTTTACTCAGTGCACGATTCATAGATCCAGTATTTTATTTCCGGCGAAAGAAAGGCAATCGAACTATGAATGTTCAGGTTTGGGTTGACGGAGTAACGAGACTTGGTATTTCGAGCATGGTGGAATTTTCATATGTGACTTGGTGTCGTCGCCTTGGATTGACTGTGTTAAGTTCGCCGGTGTTATGGTCTTCATCAATTTGCCATCGGGGTAGGGTAGTGTGAAATAGTGCCGAGGAAGCGGCTGTCAGAGATCGCATTGTGCGGTGGTTCAGGACTTAATCGGTGGTCCGGGTGTTGAGGGCTCAAGGAAGATGATCTTCAGGGAGTTTTAAAGTTGGTAGTGATCTATTGGTTCAAGTGCTACAGAGATAGATATTGAGTTAAGGCAACAACTGGGCAGCGAGGGATGAGGAAAGACATGTTGGAGATGTCTTGCGAAGTTTAAGTTTCTAGAAGGCCAAGTGTGAGAAACAGAAGTCGGGTAGTTGCTTAAAGGAGAGGGTTTGATCAAAGTGGGAGAGTGACAGAGAAGCATAGGGGTTCTGTGGTAGGATAGCTACACGCGTTGAGGAAAGTTTAGAGTGATTTGGAACTCATGGTGGATAGTGACTAAGTCTACGAACTTAATTTGGAATATTGGCTGCTATACGGAGAAGGGTTGGATATGACGGAAAGGAGTTGAATGATATGAAGAAAGATACAACATGACTTTGGATTGGAATGTATTGTCACACCTTTAGTTGATGTCCATGGGGAGTGAATGGACTTGTACAACTGGTGAATGAGCACTGGCTCAGGGTGGTTTATTGATTTCATAGTAATTGTACTCGGTGCAGTGCTGTTGAAAGATGTCGGCATGTAATTTCCACGTGTGGGTTATCTTCTGTGATCAGGTTAGCGGTCGTGTGGAGTTGACGAAGCTTCTATGAAGAATTTTACTGGCTATCCGGTAAGAGGTCGAATATGTAAATGTGGCTAGTGATTCAGAGCGTTCATGAAATGGTTAACAGTTCGAGGAATTTGGTGGGTCGATTGCGCGAGGTCATGTCAAGGAAGAAGATGGAATCTTGGTAGGTTCCAGGGTTATGAAATTATAGCTTCAAGCTTAAGTGGGAGAGCCCCACCGCCTACGATTTAATTGCATGGTTATCTACTTGTGAGGGTTCTAGTTATCGGCATGTTGATGGGTTATTACGACTAAATAAAGAGAACATCAGTGGTAATTTGAGCAAAGTATTTGAGGAATGTGTGTTGTAATTGGCCGTATCGATTCATGTTCAGGCTTTGGGAAGACTCAGAGTTTATGCTTTGTGTAGATGTGACTTACAAGGAAAGTGATTCAGTCGGGTGCTTCTTTGAGGGGGTGTTCATGTGCTAGCAGAGCCTTAGGGTTTGATTATATTCGGGACCAAGTCAGAGTGGGTGACTCTCAACAACGGTCCTAGTGGATTCAAAAAATTCAAAGTGTGGTGCCCAAGGATTTCGAGCTAGTAGTATGGTTAAGTATTGAGCTTTTGTAGTGGATTATGAAAAATGGCTTGGAGTGTTCTATGTTATCTTCGGTCTGCGGTATGGCATTAGAGGAATGGGAGAAAATAACTTCAGATTTATAGAGGGATTTTCAGAATGGGTGTACCAATTGAAGATGCAAATATGCACAAAAGGAGGGTATGTTATGGTTCGTGGGTTTTGGAGACAACGTGGTCTCGTGAAATAAGGTCACTCAGGATGAGTGCGGATTTGGGTTCATGATGTTTTGAATAGATCTACCATTATTTCTAGGGCAAGTCCCGAGTAAATTAGAAGAAGTGGCTCGGTTGGTAATGGTTGAATCAGCACGGTTATGGTAGTGGCCAATTTCTCCAGCATGAAGTTATATATGTAGTTTGTGGTTGTACACTTGGTCTTGAGCTCCACCACAATTTGGTTGATTTGGGAGGTATTTGATTCGTATGGCCTTGTTATGTAAAGGGATTTTCGGAAGAGTTATGGCAATTTAGATCACGACATGAGGTTGTATTTTCTGCAGTTTGGGTATTTAGTTGCGTGTTGCAATGGTTCTCCTAAAATGAGTTAAGTAAAAGTTTTCTATATGATGAAGTGTTTATCCTATTAGTGGGTCATGGGTTATGGTGGAATTCTGGTACTCTCACGTATTGGCATGTTAAGCGCAGTGAGCGGCATAGGAAATTGGAAGCTGAGGATCAAGGTTGCGGTTCGGTGTTGACAAGGATGTCACGAGCTCGGAGGATCAAGGAAGAATTCAGATGTTTAGAGTAAGCTGGTATTATCTTTAGCGTATCCTGAGATCGGTGTCCTGTGTAAGAGGCTTTGTGTACTGATTTGCGGCTTCTTGATTTGCTTTACAACATTAGTGTGACCGGTGGTATGGATGTGCAGACTTGTTACCTGGTGCGTAGGGTCGTAGGAGTGTATCCCACGGGAAGATTGCATAAGTGTGACATGTATTCACCTGATTGATTAAAGGTTGGAACCAAGTATGGAGATTTGGTACTATCGCTAATGTGAGAATTTATGCTTGAAGGGCGCTCAATTCATTTGGTTGTGGAATGTGGAAGTTTGTTCCGGATTTGACGGTTGTTCTTATTTGTCATGAATAGGTCATTGTGGGTCCTTGAAAGGCTATTTAGCCAATCATGGTATGATCGGAATCAGTTTGAGGTCCTTGGATGGATCTAAATGTGAATGTGGGCTCTATATCAGGCCGGATGTGCTCATCTCAGCATAGCGTTGTTTTCGAAAGGGTCTTTGGGCCTTGGATGTTATTTCTGTCGTGAGCTATTCCGTGTAATCTATATTATACCAGGTGGTTTGTGAGGTGGTTTGATTATTCACACTCGTCTTGTGGTCCCGTGTGGTTTGTGGTATTATGTGAGCAGGATGGCTCTCGAGATGCTGATCATATATTGCACCTTAGTTGTGCTTGAGTTTTGTAGTGCGTGACACTACCCGTCTCCCCAGGATTTGTGTTATGCACTTGGCGTGCTTTTGGTTGATATTCAGGCATTTCATGAGTATAAGTGTGTGTGTTTTCTTTAGATTGTTATGTGTGGATCGGGTGGCACGCCGCCACTGGTATATGGTTGGATCGGGTGGCACGCCGTCACTGGTATATGGTTGGATCGGGTGGCACGTCGCCACTGGTATATGGTTGGATAGGGTGGCACGCCCCCACGGATATGTTGTTTGGATCGGGTGGCACGCCGCAACGGGTATCATGGTTGGATCGGGTTGTACGCCGCAACGGTATCATGTGTGGATCAGGTTGCACGTCGCAACAGTGTGTTATTGAGTACAGTTTCCCATATCTATTATTGCGTGTTTTGCCTCTCATTTCTTAAGAAAGGTTCATAACATCCTTTCGGTTGTTTAATTAGTTGCGTGAGTTGAGTAGTTCTTTCCAGAGTTTGTTTTCCTTATGTATCACAGTCGAGTTTGTATCTTGTTGGCACATTGTGGCATCATACGAGATTTTTGACAGTGTCTGAGGTGGCTTATTGCCTGAGCAGCTTGTACTGGGTGAGATGAGATTATTGGACCTGGGATTAGTGCGATCATATTTATATGAAGCATATTAAAGAGTAAATATTGTTATTTAGTCCATAATGAGGTAATGGTTCCTGTCGAGAGGAGAGACTCTATAAATTGTGATTCGGCAGGTGGTTATGAGTTCTATACATCTTCTCTGTCGTGGCAGAATTGCGAGAGTTAAAGCAAGGCTTAATTGGTCATGAGGTACACCACGGGCTTTGGGTCAGTGGAAATTTTAGTTGTTGTATCTTGGAAATATTGCCTTAGGAAAATAAGTTACGCGATGCATGGTAAGAATTCAGTAAGGGTATACAATCATGTGTTGGTACATCATGAAGTGATGGATACGGTGTTCGTATGTTGGAAACATACCTGGTAAAGAATTTCAGATGGTGGAATTTAGCTTTAAGGCTTATTTGACTAGATAAAAGGGATGATTTTCAGGTTTGATCGAGCAAATGTGCTCAATTGGGCTGTGGTAACACGGGTAGGTACACGAGGTGTTACACAATGATTTCGGACAACTCTAGAGCAGTTCTTAGCACGTTCGAGGACGAACGTATGTTTAAGTGGGAGATAATGTAACGACCCGACCGGTTATTTTGAGTTCTAGCGCGTCATTCAGTGGTTTGAGACCCTGAGCAGTTTCACTTCAGGTATTATGACTTGTACGCATGGTCGGAATTTAATTTTGGGAAGTTCGGAGTTGATTTGGAAAGAAAATTCTAATTTCGGAAGCCTTAAGTTGGAGGAATTGACTAAAGTGTGATTTTTTAGTAGACGACCTCGGAATCGGGATTTGAAGGTTCCAACAGGTTCGTATGGTGATTTTGGACTTAGGAGTTTGCCCGGAGCGGGTTTTGGATGACCCGGGACCGTTTCGGCACCTATTATGGAAGTTGGCATTTTTGGAAGAATTTTCTAAATTTGGGTTGAAATGCATTTCAATGTTATTGATGTCCGTTTTGGATTCTCAGTCTGGGAATATCTCCGTATGGTGATTCGGGTATTGAGAGCGCGTCCGGAAGTGGATTTGGAAGTCCGTAGGTCATTTCGGGGTCATTTGACGAAAAATGGAAATTTGGAGGGTTTTGAAAAGTTTGATCGGGAGTGGACTTTTTAATATAGGGGTCGGATTCCAATTCCGAAAGCGTGAGTAGGTCTGTAATGTCAATTATGACTTGTGTGCATAATTTGAGGCCAATCGGACGTGATTTGATAGGTTTCGGCATCGAATGTAGAAGTTTGGAATTTCAAAGTTCATTAAGTTTGAACTGGAAGGTGATTCGTGATTTCGATGTTGTTTGGCGTGATTTGAAGGCTCGACTAAGTTCGTGATATGTTTTGGGACGTATTGGTATATTTGGTTGAGGTCCCGAGGGCCTCGGGTGGATTCCGGATGGTTAACGGATCGAGTTTGGATTTGGATGAAATGCTGAGGCAGCTGATACCTGGTGCAATCGCACATGCGTGAAAAGGGCCGCAAGTGCGAGCCACGAGTCGTAGGTGCGAATGAAAGGAGGATGGTCAGCAACCGCGGGTGCGGAACATTTGGGCGCACCTGCGAAGGCGCAGGTGCGAAGTGGGCAATGCAAGAGTGGGCGATGGGCGCAGGTGCGATGCAGGGACCGCAGAAGCGGACGCGCAAATGCGCTATATGGAGCGCAGATGCGGGAGCGTTGGGCTGAGCTTGAACCGCACCTGCGATGGAATTTTCGCAGGTGCGGAGCCGCAGAAGCGGCTATTGCACCACAAATGCAAGAATCGCTGGGTAGTGAGGTTTTATAAAACGGGATTTTGGCTCATTTTTACTTTATTTCGTCTATGGGAACCGATTTTGGAGCACTTTTGGAGTGTCATCTTCATCAACTATAATGGGGGTAAGTGATTTCTTCACATTGTGAGTTAAATACATGGTTTTTACATGGATTCAATCATGAAAAATTATAGAAATTTGGGATTTTGAAGAAAAACCTAAAAATTGGTATTCTTGGAATTTGATCACGAATTTGGGCATGAAATTGAGAATAAATTATATATTGGAGTTCGTAATGCTATGGGTAGTGTTTATCTTCGAAAATTTTCGAAATCCGGGCACGTGGGCCCGATGGTTGCTTTATCAATTGTTCGAGCGAAGTTGAAAATTGTTATAAATTGATTAATTATGAGTATTAGAGTATATTTTGATTGGGTTGCATCTTATTTGACTAGTTTTGGATCGGCGGTCATTGGTTTGAGGTGCTAGAGTGGCGTTGGAGCCGATTATGGAACTTCAGAGCGAGGTAAGTCTCCTCTCTAACTCTGTGATGGAAAAATTATCCCTAGGTGTTATATATGGATGTGTGCTACTTGTTGTGGGGGCTACGTACGTGCGAGGTGACGAGAGCCCGCACGTATCTAGATTCATGTTATTGTCCGGGTAGGCTTAGGTTCACATCATGCTATGGCTGTATTATTTGAGCAGTCTCTCCTATTAAATTCCTCTATTTTACATTATTACTTTAGACTAGACTTGTTATTGTAGAGACTTCACGAGTTCACGATTAGTCACCGAATAACTTTACTCCTCCTATGGCATGTTTTATATATATATATATATATATATATATATATATATATATATATATATATATATATATATATATATATACTTCATTGAAAGGTTTTTGTTAAAAAAATTACAACTCACACGTTTATTCGTGAGTAGGGTCAAGGACCCGTCAAAACTTCTTACTCTTATGGGATCGGGTCGTTCGTCTCAGCAGGAATTTGTATTTCACTTCTTATGAGATCGGGTTGTTCGCCTCGGCAGAATTTATGTACCACACTCTTATGGGAGCGGGTCGTTCGCCTCGGCAGGTTAAATAGATGTATCTATGGTTTGCGCCGTTCGACCCTCGCAGTGCACAATTTTATTATTATGTTGGATCGGGTCGTACGCCTCGTCATTTTCTATATTATATCCTCATGGAATCGTGCGTAATATTTGGCAAGAAGCCAGAGTATCTGTAAGTTTTCCCGATTTGGGGATATGAAAATCTATCTGATGAGATCCACTATATTAATATATATGCTCCGGTTAAGGAGAAAAATTTTCAAATGGAGAGCTTGAGTTCCTCGTAAAGAGGGGTATTCGTGCCACATAATCTATACTTGTTTATCTCATTTATTTACACCGCTTCATATTTACTTACCTTTTTACTGTACATGATATTATTGGACCACTAGTAAGTGTCGATGTCGACCCCTCGTCACTACTTCTCTGGGGTTAGGCTAGATACTTACTGGGTACATGTTGCTTATGTACTCATACTACACTTGCTGCACATTTTTTTTGTGCAGGTACATATATGCCTAATGGCCTTGTGAGAGCAGAGGCGTGTATGCATGCAGGGACTTACGTGAGCTGCATTCCATATTACGACCCGTAGCCAACAGAGTCTCCTTCAGAGTATTTATATTTTCCTGTCCAATTTGTATTCTGGGTAGTGGGTGTATTTTATTTTATTCTTCCTAGTTAATGCTCATGCACTTGTGACACCGGGTTTTGGGGTGATTATGGGTTGTTCTGTATTGAATTTATTAAAAGTATTATTATTTACTTTGTAAATCCACATTCTTTACTATTTAAATTGAAGAAAAATATGATTTCAAAAATAATAAAATGGGAACCCAATTAAGTAATTATTGTTGGCTTGCCTGACAGTGGCGTACGACGTCATCACGACCTTTATAGATTTTGGTTCATGACAATAGCAAGTTAGTTACTATTTTTATCGGATTAATATTTACAATCTTTCTTTACATAATAAGTAATTTTATTGTATAATCTCTTTGTACACTGTTTAGTGCATAAATTTTAAACTAAGTCATTTTCCGTCAAACAAAAGGAGTCCTTATATTATGTTTTTAATCCATTGGGAAATGGAAAAATGCAAGTAGAAGGAAAGTAAACGAGGGGCAGTCGGTACATAAGAACTGGGAAAAGAAGCAACCAATCCACCAAGTCAGGCGCGCTAAAAGTCTGAACACTGAGCACTCTTTCCGTATTCTTTCTCGTCACACTTTTTAACCATTCCACTCCACCATTTCACACTTAACTTCTTTTCAAATATCAAGTCCCACAGTGAATTCAAGCCGAGTGTGAGGGGTGCAGGAAATGGCGGATCCGCAGAAAAAATGGGTGAGCGAAGATGTGGTAACATATTCATATCTTCTCCTCTATATTGCACTCTCTAGTGGTCAGATCTTCTTCAACAAGGTTGCTTCTTTTCCCTTTCTACGTTGTTAATTAAGCACGTAAATACACTTGCCTCTAAATTAATGTGCTTATTTGTATTGCATTTGTCTTGTGCCTATTATTTGATACTGGAGTAATGCTTTGTGTCTTGGATCTACGGGTGACTTTACCCACTGCCTTCAATTCGGACCCCTCTCTCTATATATATATAGTTCAAAATATTCAAAAAAAAAAAAAACATGTATTTATACTAATTTCTCACCCCTATGTTCAAAAAGAGTATTGGTTTAGTGGTACCTCATGACTTAAAATTTTGAATCCGCTTTTAACGGTGAGAGAAACATGGTTCTCACTATGAGTAATGTTACATGTACTAGAAGTTTGACGTTATTGCAGGGTGTGAAATTACGCCCTAACTCCTAAGGGTAGTGTGAATTGTGAATGTTCATAGGTCAAAATCCAAAAGACTTGGGCCTATCCTTAACTCTATCTTTATTTCCGTGTTTATGAGTTGATACAGAGGATAAGCTAAAAGATCAAATAATTAAGCGAATAAAGTCATTTATAGACATTTGATAACAATAAATCTGGAGTTCAATGATATTGAACTTCTATTACCTTCCCTTGGATGGAAGTAGTAGTATACCAGTATCTTAGAATTCATTGATTTATTTGGTCCAATGGTATTAAAACATTTTTCTCCTTTAACCCTCAACTTAAGGCTGCATTCTAGTTTCAATCAGTAACAACAACAACAACAACAACAACAACAACAAAAAAAACCCAATGTAATTACACAAGTGGGGTCGGGGAGGATAATATTTACGTAGATTTTACCCTACCTTGAAGGCAGAGAGGCTGTTGATCGGACCCTTGGCTCAAGAGAGACGAAAAGAAAAGCATTATCACCAAGCATTAACAACAACAAGATAGTAGGAAAACGAAGCGAAAAGAACATCAAGTAGTAGTAGAACTAGTTTCAATCAGTCAAAAGTCTTTTTTACCAGTTTGAAGAAGTTAATGAAGTGAAAAGATTCTCATCTTCTAGGATAATCTTTATGCGGTTCTGTTCATCGCTATCGTATTCACTAGATAAGCATCTTATTGAGGTCCCTTTTAAGTCAATAAAATTGCTGCTTTTAAGACTAGTTCGCATGTGTGACTTATTGTAGCTCCTTTATCTGACCTGCAATATAATGATGTGTGTTGCAGTGGGTTTTGTCTTCAAAAGATATAAACTTTCCTTATCCTCTTGGATTGACTCTACTTCACATGGTTTTCTCCTCAATTCTGTGTTTTGTGCTTACCAAGGTTCTGAAGGTAAGGAGTATTCACCTTTAGTTTTGTAATGATTTCTTATATGCCAGCCTATAGTGCTAATTTAGGTAATTTCATGCAGATAATGAAAGTTGAGGAAGGGATGACTCTAGATATGTGAGTATTCAAGTGAAAGAATTTCATGTCAAATATTTGTCTTACAGATGGTTGACTTCTATCCAAGGCCTTTATTTCTTTTGCCGACTTTTCTAGTTTAGCTCTTCTTTTTTTTTTTTTACCTAGGCTCATTTAGTCCTTTGTTCCCATATTACAGGTTCAGCTATGCTTTTTGGATGTGACACCGATTTTCACTTTGTTTGAAAGATTAGACCATGTACTTGTAACATAAGAAAATTACACAATAAACCACCTTTTTTTCTTCTCAAAAAGAAACTATTCTTTTTCATCAGTTCTTTAGAAAAATGAAAAGCAGTTTGTAGCCTCCACATGTTCTCCATTAGATGATTACGTATTACGTAGTTGATGCGTATTTAAATTCTGATATTATAAATGTGACAAAAATTAATTAAATCAAATTAGTAGAAAACGGAGTTATGCTAATGTAGTTACCAATGGTTTTTACCAATTAACAGGAGAAACTAAAGTTTAACATTGAACTTTCTTACTTGCTATTTGTGTGAAATTAACTTAAAAGTTGAAGAATCTCTTGTTCCGGGCTTAGCTTTTTACCGGCATTCTAATTCATCCATATTAAACAATCATATTGTTTTTCTTATTCTTTTTCTGTGGTTCTCTTTTGTCAGATTTGTTTTTCAATTATACTATAAATCATTCAATAATGCTGTTGTGGTTTTAATATGCAGATACATGAGTTCGGTCATACCAATTGGTGCAATGTTCGCTATGACACTTTGGCTTGGGAACACTGCTTATCTCTATATTTCAGTTTCATTTGCTCAGATGCTGAAAGCAATCAGTAAGTATACTGCTTTCCAGGTGTTTTATGGTGCCGTCCACCATAGATGATATTATGCAAAATACAGTTTTACAATAGAAATAAGCTCATAGGAATAGCTCTCATGGGATTCATCATGCTTGATAGATAGCTTTAGAGGCTGGGCTAGTTGACCACCTATTCCCGTACTCTGTTTTCCTTTGTTCATTTGTGCCAAGGGCATCATCCTCTCTTTTGGTTTGTTTTGCAGTGCCTGTAGCAGTTTTCATTCTGGGGGTAGCAGCTGGACTCGAAGTGATGAGCTGCAGAATGCTTCTCATAATGTCAGTAATCAGTTTTGGTGTACTTGTGGCTTCTTATGGGGAAATAAATATTAACTGGGTAGGTGTTGTCTATCAAATGGGAGGTGTAGTTGGAGAAGCTTTGAGGCTTATATTTATGGAGATTCTGGTGAAACGGAAGGGCCTGAAGCTCAACCCCATATCTGTGATGTACTATGTCAGCCCATGCAGGCATGCAGTTTTATGTCTAAGAGCTTGATGTATTGACATTATCTTTTTCTGTTTCGACGCGATTAATACTCATTTTTGATTGAACCTTCTTGACAAAAATGCAGCGCTCTTTGTTTGTTAATTCCATGGATCTTTTTGGAGAAACCAAAGATGGACGAACAGAGGACATGGAGCTTCCATCCTCTTATTCTAACCCTAAATTCTCTATGTACCTTTGCCCTGAATCTGTCTGTTTTTCTGGTGATTCAACATACAAGTGCCCTGACAATTCGTGTTGCTGGAGTTGTCAAAGATTGGGTCGTTGTGCTGCTCTCTGCCCTACTTTTTGCGGATACAAAATTGACATTAATTAATCTTTTTGGTTATGCTATTGGTAAATTTTCTAAACTTTTTGTCAAAATTCCTTTCCTAATCCCCTTGAGTGGTTCACCAGGAACATATTACGTTAACTATTTAAGTGCATTATAGCCAGGTTTGGTAATCTCCTGTGCTTCCTGAGCTCTACATATTCTTCTGCAAGTCAAAAAAAATTGATTCCGTAAACGATGAGATCAGTAAATGCATTTTTGTTTGGGTTCCAGAGATTGCTGTTGCTCTTTCTAGCGAGGAGGAACAGTGTGTGAAAGGGGGCTTCTCTCAGACAAGGAATCTTTCCTCTATAAAGAAAGAAAAAGCATGCATTAAATCTTCATCCTTGCTACATGTGCTGTTATGCAGAGTATTTATATATCCTTGTTGCTTTGCTTCATCTTAGTGCCTGGTAGCTGCTTAATCCTTCTGATATATCTCTGTCAGTTTGTTCATACTATAAAGCTTTTGAGAATGGACTGTACCATGGTATATTCCTATGGGTTCTTTGACCTTGAGCAAATGGTTTTGTTTTTCCAAATTTTCATTAGATTGAACTAACATAATCGCAACTTCTAGTAGTGCTTCTTTGGAGGCAGATGCAAACTGATGGTTATGGCTGTCAGTAGTAACATTTCTAAGTAACTAGGAGAGTGATAGGTGTAATGCTGCTGTGATCTTCATGTTGAGTCAGAAGTTTTTTGCTTTTTCCTCGTACTAGTTGCCTATGTTGGAATGACTCTGAGCTTCTGCCTTCTGTGTCTTCATGTATGGTGAGAAATAATTAATGGAACTACTTCATGAGCATATATTAACATATAAAGTTGTGGTGTTTTGTGCAGCTATTGCAGGTGTAGCTGCATATAATAATCACAAGCTAAAAAAGGCAGCTTTCCCAGGAAGCTCAGATGAGTCTCAACCCACTCAATCTATACCTTTAATACCATCTACAAATTCCAATAACTAGATGTATGTGAAGAGCAGCGTTGCAACTTATCTTGATTTTTTGCATGTAAATGATGGCAAGCGTTCAAGTTCTTTTATGCTCTTATTGGGGGATGGAAGTGCTTTTCAATGATGCATTATCTGACATACTGGCTCACAGTTTTTGCTTTATGTGAAGCCATAGTGAAACACAGTGATTTTTGACTAGGGAATGTACCTGTGGATGCGACCTTTTTGAGTGTTGCTTCTACTTTTGAATTTGGAGGATTTTGTGATATTTGAGAATAAGATACAAAAACAGTATACTTGAGTGATGTAGAGAGTTTGTACCTTGTTCTGCACGAAAAAAGCTGGACTACAATATGTTGCAGACATTTTGAATTTGTGCACCACTTGGATGAAATTCTTTCATATATATACAAGGCTGTTGTTACAATTAGATTGTTATATTCTTTTCTGTATTATCAATGTTCTGCTCTGTAAATCAGAGTATACGGCAATGTATTTAATGTTTATGCAGAATATTTCAGAATGATAGAACTTATATAAACAAATATGACTTCGTGTTGGTAAAATGAGATTTGCAGAATGGGATTGCTCGGCTACTGATAAGTGGAAGATCCAATGGGGCTGGCTGTATCCACTGTTGTCTTGATAGCAGTTCTTGTCACAAAGGACTCTTAAAGGTTGGCTGCTACTACTGAACAGTTAAAAGTGATGAATAAGCGAGGATATGTAGGGATTAGCTTTAGATATTTTCTGTCTCTGGCAGATCTCTTACGTTGACTCTAATGAAGGAATTTTTGTCTCAAATTTCCTTCACTATTCCTCTGTATTTGTATTCTCATGAGTTGTTTGTCTGTCTTTAAGGCTTGAGGTTAATACTTAATACTCCTTGTGCATATTTTATTGCATCATACATATAATGTTTTTATATACTGATATAAGACTCCTATATGTATCAATAACTCATACAGCTTACCGATTCAAGTTGTGCTCACTTCAGATAGTGAGAAATGTTTCTTAATGACGATTATCCGTGAAATTCTTTCTGTATATAGGACAAGGACCAATCAAGGGTCGAGATAAATCACTGAATGAGATTGTTACAAATGTAGACTTTGACTTTGTTTGAGAAGGCCACACCTAGCATAGAAACTTTGTTAAGTAGTAGAGAGTCGGTCCATAACTTTGAGGGAACTATAGCCTGACAAAGAGTTGGTCCAATTTGGACACACATTTAGGAGGCATCAAAACAGACCCCATCATTGATTTGAGATCCGCCATAGTTCGGTTAGTCAAATCAACTCTCATACACGAGCTCTCGGCGATTGATTTGTTTGTTTTTTGATTCTGCAATATTTTTTTCATTAGTCACTCCAGATTCTTTCATTTTTATGTGAAGATCATTTCCTTCCCAAGTTGTGCAAAGGAAAAAAAAAGTGATTCCCGTAGTAGCGGTGAGCGAAATAGGAGCAACTTAAATAAACCTTAAAACGGGATTGTGGGAGAGCAATACAAGTGCCGTGCTGCTAGGCGAACCAGCCCGAATGTTGCATCCTAGATGGTGAAAGTCCAGTAGCTGAAAGCATCACTAGCTTATGCTTTGATCCGAGTAGCATGGGGCAGGTCAAGGAAGTTGGTGACCTGATGATAGGGGAGCCAATAACCAAAGCCCTAGTGAACGGTGATAGAAACTATATATAAAGGTCCTAAGGTAGTCCCTTGTCGGGTAAGTTCCAACCCACACAAAAGGCGAAACAATTTAGGCACTTTCTCTGAGAGACGCTCAATAAAATAGACATATATGTGAAGATACGGACTACCTACACCTGAATAGAAAGAACATGTGAAGTTTCACACAGTAATACCCATGGTTAGTTTAAACTTGAGAGCTGAGAAAATCACATTAATGCTCATGGAAAAGGGAAAAGATTAATTGGTTAGTAATACCTACGTATTGAACTCAGCTTGTTTTATTCAAATTATATAAAGATAAGCATTTTACGAATCACTCCGTGCTTATGTCGCTATTTTATTTTAACACTTTCGAACATGAACTCTTTGATACTAAGGTCTCATTTGTTTTATTTTTTTAAGATTAAAACGTCTGAATCTGAATACATATCTGAATGTAAAGATGTGTATTAAGATTAAGACATTTGAATCTGAATACACATCTGAATATTAAGATCTGAATACTAAATGATTAAGACTGTTTGTTTTTTTAATATCTTAATATATAAAATTTATCTTTATTTAAAAATTAATAAACATAAAGTTTAAATAAAATACTAATTAATCTAATGATGATGGTTCTAGGTAGTAGCTAGTGGTGATTGATAACGATAGCAATTATGAATGAGGATGGTGGTGGTGGAAGGTGATAGTTAATAAAGGTGGGTGGCGTTTGTGGTTGTAATTGAGGAACGTGATGATGGGTGATGATAGTTTATAATGGTGGACAGTGCCGTCTATGGTTATTGATGGTGATGTGGTGATTGGTTGTGATAGTTGAGGTGGGTGAGTATGTGGTTATAGTTGAGGATGATGGTGGTAGTGGCGGCGGCTATGGTTGAGGATGGTGGTGGTAGTAGTTGATAATGGTAGACGGTGATGGCAGTAAGTAATGAATGTGAATGATAACATCTTAATAAAATTAAGTCTTTGTTATAGATCTTAATTATACAGACATATGAGAAGAGGAAGAACAAGAAAAAGATGGAGAAGAATAAGAGGGGAAAAGGCAGGAAAATGAAGAGAGAGGAGAAAGAAGGAGAGAAGAATAAGTGGTACCAAATACTAACAACAGGAAAGACGATAACTGAACTAAACTAAATAACATGACGTTATATAAATCTAAGAATATGAAAGGACATGAGTGTTACTAATACTACATGTAAGAAAAAGGGAAACAAACAACTACTAACTAGGTTTCTACCCTAATCCTCGACCTCCACACCTTTACTATCAAGGGTCATGTCCTCAGTAAGGTGAGTCAACGCTCCCAATCACCTTTTCCCGGCACTTCTTTGGTCTACCTGGACCTTTCTCAAACCCCTCATGGCCAGCCTCTCACACCTCCTAACAGGAGTATCAATTTTTCTCCTCTTAACATGTCCAAACCATCTCAACCTCGACTTCTGCATCTTGTTCTCAATAGAGGCTACTCCACTTTGTCCCGAATTATTTCATTCATAATCTTATCCCTCCTGGTACATCCAATCATGTATCTCAACACCCTCATCTCAGTTACTCTTCATCTTCTATACATGAGAGTTTTTGACTGACCAACACTCAACCCTATACAGCATAGTTGGTCGGACCACTACCTATAAACGTTGGCGGCACATTCTTATCCAAAACAAACAGTGAATAGAAAATGAAAAAAGAAAAAAGAAAAAAGAAAAAAAGGGCAGGCCCGAAGGCAAGGAAGGACAAAAGAGGATTGGGAGTTGGGAAGAAGGGTACGTCTGTCTTATGGGGGGTGGGTGGGGGGACTTCTCTGTTTTCACACTCTCCTCGTCTTCTCTTTCTTTATACAACGACCCAATACAAAACATACTAACGCCACACTATTATTTACCCACCCCGAAAAACAAATTGTATATATAGAGAATTATATGCCAATTTGAAACCACAATTAAACATCTCATTATTCTGGAAATCTCCCTCCCTCAACCAAAATTTGGAAAAAACCTAACAGGAGAAAAAGAAAAGCGAAACGTAGAAAGAGAGATAGAGAGAGAGGAATTCGAGGCGATGCGATCGTGGTGGCTGCGGCTTTGGGGCAGCCCATACGCGGCGGTGCTGGCGGCGGAGGAAGAAGAATTAGGTCGTTAATGGCCTATTTGCTGCAAATGAATTGGCAGCCGAATCTGCTCAGCCAGAGACGCAAAACTGGTCCACCGTTAGGGCTCAAAAACCTCGGCAATACCTGTTATCTCAACTCCGTTCTTCAGTGCCTCACTTACACCCCTCCCCTTGCCTTTTTCTGCCTCCAATCTCAACATTCCTCTTCTTGTAATTCCTCCACTATTTATTTATTATACTCATCTTTATTGTGTGTGCGCCTCTGTGTGTGTGTTGTTGGGGGGGGGGGGTGTATTTTTACTTCGTACATGGGCTAAGCCAATTTGTTTGAGCATTCAATCATTACATGCCCAATTTGAGCAGGACTATAATTGGAATTCATATTGCCGACTCCAATTAGCTTGGTATTGAGGCATGGTAGTTATTATGGTTATTGAGGATTCCTGTAGTCGACCCTGATAGTTTGAGATTGAGCTGTTGGTTTTTAAGTTTATTGAGGATTCACATAATATAAGTCTGATTACTTTGGTTTGAGGCTTGGTATTTGTTATGATTATTGAGGATTCATATCACTGACTCAAGTCACTCAATTAGTTTCGAATTGAAGCATGATATTTGTAGTATATTATAGAGCTGACATAAACTAATCTTTATGATTGATGCATAGTTGGCTTAGCACTTGAATGTTTGATTGATGCCCTAGTTTTTAGCTTTTCTTGAAATAAAGATGTCCTTCTATTGTGCAGGTGATTCTGGAGCTACAGCTGCTTCAGAGAAGAAGAGTGAATGTCCTTTCTGCATATTAGAGAAGCGAATAGCTAGGTCTTTGAGTCTTGAATCAGCCCTAGATACTCCGTCTAAGATTAATAATTGCTTAAAGATTTTCGCCCAGCATTTTAGGTATGGGAGACAAGAGGATGCCCATGAATTCTTGCGCTATGTCATTGACGCTTGCCACAACACCTGTTTGCGGTTGAAGAAGTTGCAGCAGCAAAGAAGGAAGGGTGGTGGTGCCGATGGGAATGGAAATACCATTGTTAAGGAAATCTTCGGGGGTGCTTTACAGAGCCAGGTCAAGTGCTTGTCATGTGGTGCTGAGTCAAATAAGGTGGACGAGATCATGGATATAAGTCTTGATGTGTTGCACAGTAGCTCCCTCAAAGATGCTATGCAGAGATTTTTTCGGCCCGAGGTTTTGGATGGCAATAATAAGTACAAGTGTGAGAAGTGAGTATTTTATCCCTCTTTCTTGATACATATTTTATGATAACTGTGCTGTTGGACTGAGGACTTATGCTTGTTTAGCTGTAAGAAATTGGTGACAGCAAGGAAGCAAATGTCGATTCATCAAGCGCCAAATGTTCTTGTCATTCAGCTCAAGGTGCAAAATTGTTGGAATGTTTATCTTTTCTATTTTATATTCAACTGCCAATGCTAACTTTGCTTTGGTTATGGATAGAGGTTTGAAGGAATATATGGTGGGAAGATCGATAAGCCTATTGCTTTTGAGGAGTTTCTAGTGCTTTCAAGCTACATGTGCAAAGCGAGTCAGGTATGTGTGTAAAGATTAAGTTCAACATATACTGTTTTGCTCCCCACCATTGGGTTAATTCTTTCCCAATTAAATTCAAACCATCTTCTGCTGAAGATGTTCTAGCGTGGTGCCAAGTAAAACTTTTATTTTACCATTCTTTTTGAAGAAATAGTTATGTGGTATTGGTATTTTTTCAGTATTAGTGCACTTCACCGGAGCCTACCATGTCAGTTTGTTTTCAAAATGGGTAACCTTTTATGCCAATGAGTTTTGTGTCTTTGATTTTTCGCCATTTAACTTGACTATGATTTCACATGTAACTGAAATGTCCTTGTTATAGCCGGATAGGCTACACGTAGGCATCAATACATGGCGTTCTCTCGATTTCTAACTCTAGATATAGTTGTTAAGGCAGAGAATTTATCTTCGGCATCTGTGATGTTTTCTCTTCATTTTGGCGATTCGTCTTTTTTTTTAATCCTAGGAGACCTAAAAGTTTTAAATAACACAACAACAACAACAATAACAACAAACACGGTATAATCCCACATAGTGGGGTCCAGGGAGGATAGTGTGTACGCAGCCTTACCCCTACCTTGTAGAGATAGAGAAGTTGTTTCCAATAGACCCTCTACTCAGTGAAACATAAGCATCACATTCATAAAGAGAAAAACAAGAAGCGCAACAACGAGAAGCCATGTAAAAGCAGCATAAATAACAACCAGATAGTAAGATGACCGAAATGAGAGAAACAACAGGTAGTCATAGAAATCTAATACCAACAGAATACGAAAGTACATACTAATACTATTGGTATGAACAAGGAGAACACTCAACTAACTAATCTACTACCCTAATCTTCGATCTCCACACCTTCCTATCAAGGGTCATGTCCTCGGTCAGCTGAAACTGTGCCATGTCTTGCCTAATCACCTCTCCCCAATTCTTTTTCGGCCTACCTCTACCTCTTCTTAGGCCTTCCAATGTCAACCTCTCACATCTCCCTACCGAGGCATTTGTGCAATGCCCAAACCATCTGAGCCTCGTTTCCCACATCTTGTCCTCAATAGGGGCAACACCTACCTCGTCCCGAATAACTTCATTTCTAATCCTATCTAGCCTTGTGTGCCCGCACATCCATCTCAACATCCTCATCTCTGCTACCTTCATCTTCTGGACATGGGCGCTCCTGACTGGCTAACATTCAGTCCCATACAACATAGTCGGCCTGACCACCACTCTGTAGAACTTACCTTTAAGTTTTGCTGGAACCTTCTTATCACACAAAACACCGAAAGCAAGTCTTCATTTCATCTATCCAGCCCTAATACGGTGTGCAACATCTTCGTTGATCTCCCTATTCCCCTGTAAAATAGACCCAAGTGTCACGTCCTTAGTAATTAACTAAGTACACGTGCGACACTTGACAATTTGCTCACGTTCTTGTTATGCCAAGTCAGCCTTACTACACTCAAGATCGCTAAGAGAATGGTAGAAAGAACACAAGAGAATTGTTAATGGAAGCTTTGTATTAGAGAGAAATTGAATTGTTTGCTTGATGAATTACAAATGAATGGCCTCCTTTATATACTAGTCTCCTTAGGGGCTAGTGTGCAAATATTAATTGTTACACAAGTCCTTAATATTTACAAGATAAGGGCTTTCTCTAGAATTCTCTACAAGCCTAGAAGATTCCAAGGACTTTCCTAGCAAATCCATAAACATCTAGGATCTTCCAAAGGAAATGTCCATACTTCTCTAGAATCTTCTCACAAATGCAAGCATTCCTCCTATGTAAGCTTCCACATGGCATTAATATATGCCAAATGGCACTTATGTGGCATGATGACATGGCGAGTCATCACACTCTCCCCCACCTAATGTTGCGACGACCGCGGCGCAATGTTGCTGCATAAACTCTCGGATCTTATCTTTGAATTGCCATAAATCTTCATAACGTTCCCATGTGGCCTCCTCCGGTGATTGCCCCTTCCAATGGACGAGGAACATTGCGGTGGCTTTTTGCCCTTGTTTTCGCCTGGCCTGGTAATCAATAATAGCCTCAATCTCCCGGTCGTGCGAGGCGGTGATAGTAATAGGCGCTCGACTTGATTGGCCCCTACTTGGATCATCATTGTCTTCATGATAGGGCTTAAACATGCTGGCATGGAAGACAGGGTAGATCTTAAGATATGATGGCATGTCAAGCTTGTATGAGATCTTGCCTACCTTGGCGACTATCTTAAATGGCCCCTCATACTTGCGAATCAGATTCTGATGCATGCCTCGTAGTGCCTTAAACTGTCTTGGATTAAACTTCACCATGACCATGTCCCCAACTCTATAGTCTGTGGGGAGCCGCTTACGATGTGCAAACTTCTTCATCTTCTTAGCTGCCTTATCCAAGTAGGATTTAGCAGTGTCAAGCTGCTCCTCCCATCCTTTAGCCATATGATAAGCCCCCAAACTCTTTCCCTCGAACGCGGCTGGTAATGAATGTGGAGTTTGTGGCTGTTGGCCTGTGGCTAGCTCAAATGGTGTCCGTCCCGTGGACTCACTCCGCTGCAAGTTATAAGAGAATTGGGCGATGTCTAGGAGCCTTGACCAATCTTTCTGATGCGCGCTTACATAATGCCTCAAGTAGCATTCTAGTAAGGCATTGACCCGTTCCGTTTGTCCATCTGTCTGTGGGTGAAAACTAGTGGAAAAGTGCAGTTCCGTGCCAAGTATATCGAATAATTCTCTCCAAAAGTTCCCAGTAAAACGGGGGTCTCGATCACTGATAATATGCCTTGGTAAGCCCCAATAATTCACCACATTCTTAAAGAATAGCTTGGCGGCTTCTTTGGCGGTGCAACCTGGTGTGGCGGGCATGAAGGTGGCATATTTGAAAAATCTATCCACCACCATAATAGTACCATAACCGTAGGCAAGTGATAAAGTCCATAGTCACGCTCTCCCATGGACGCTCTGCAACTGGTAGTGGCTCCAAAAGTCCTCCGGGTTTTTGTTGCTCAACCTTGTCCTGTTGACAGACAAGACAAGTCTGCACATAACACTCTATGTCATCTCGCATGCGTGGCCAATAGTAGACTGACTCAACCAAGGCCCTAGTGCGACGTTGGCCTGGATGACCAGCCCACATTGTGTCATGACTCTCCCTTATAATCCGCCGTCTAATGTCTCCAAACTTAGGCACGTAGACCCGCCGACCTGTGGTAAGTAGTAGGCCGTCTTCGACCCAAAAACGTCTCGTATTGCCCTGGTTGGCTAACTCGATAAGTTGTTTGGCTGCTGGATCATGTTGCATGCCTTCTTTTATAGCCTCACGAATGTCCCATCTTGTTGAAGTGATTGCAGCAAGCTCGGCTTTCCGGCTCAAGGCATCGGCTACAACGTTACCTTTGCCCGGCTTATACTCTAGTACATAATCAAATTCGGCCAAGAAATCCTGCCACCGAGCCTGTTTTGGGGTGAGCTTCTTCTGCGTCTGAAAGTAGCTAGTAGCTACATTGTCGGTCTTGACCACGAACCTCGACCCAAGCAAATAATGTCGCCATGTACGAAGGCAATGCACAATAGCAGTCATCTCCTTCTCTTGCACTGTGTAACGCCGCTCCGTCTCATTTAACTTGCGACTCTCAAATGCTATGGGATGCTTATCCTGCATCAAGACACCCCCAATGGGAAAATCTGAGGCATCTGTATGCACCTCAAATGTCTTGGCAAAGTCAGGTAATGCCAAGACTGGCTCCTCTGTTACAGCTGTCTTGAGGTCTTCAAACGCCCTTTGACAATGCTCCGTCCAAACCCATGGCTTGTTCTTCTTTAGCAACTCAGTCAATGGTGCGACCTTTGCTGAGTAGCCACAGATGAACCGACGATAGTAGTTAACAAGGCCAAGGAAGGATCTCAACTCAGTTACCTTTATAGGTGCCTCCCACTCCTGGATAGCACGTACCTTAGCCTCGTCCATGCGTAGCTCGCCATTGCTAATAACATGGCCTAAGAAGTGCACCTTTGATTGTGCAAACTCGCATTTCTCCCTCTTGATGTATAGCCCGTTCTCCCGCAAGACTTGGAAAACCTTCCTTAAGTGCTTCATGTGCTCTTCCAAGGTGTTGCTGTAGATGACTATGTCGTCTAGGTAGACTACCACGAACTGATCAAGGTAGGGATGGAAAATCTTATTCATAAGGGTGCAAAATGTGGCAGGTGCATTGGTTTAAGCCGAAAGGCATCACCAACCACTCAAAGGCTCCATATCTCGTCACACATGTTGTCTTTGGCTCATCCCCCTCTGCAATGCGAACCTGGTAGTAGCCCTTGCGAAGATCCACCTTGGTAAAATACTTGGCTTGCCCAAGTCTATCGAATAAGTCAGCAATGAGCGGGATTGGGTACTTATTCTTCACCGTGACCTTATTAAGTGCTCGGTAGTCTATGCATAAGCGTAGTGATCCATCCTTCTTCTTCTGGAACAATACTGGTGCGCCGAAAGGTGCCTTTGATGGGCGAATGTGACCAGCATCTAGCAACTCTTTCAATTGTTTCCTAAGCTCCTCTAGCTCGGGCGGTGCCATACAATATGGGGCAAATGCGGGTGGCTTAGCCCCTGGCTCCAACTCAATCTTGTGATCCACCTCTCGCCTAGGCGGCAAGTGTTTAGGCAACTCCTCGGGCATGACATCTTTGTTTTCCTCAAGCAACTTCTCTATGCAAGGTGGCAGTGTCTCTTGAAAACTCTTGTCTTCCTCCAGACTTGCGATGGTTGCCACGAACGTCGACTCCCCCTTCTTGATCCCCTTTATAACCTGCATAGCTGAGAGTTGTGCTTGGCTCTGTCCGTGTGGCATAGACACTGTAGGTACCATGCAAGCTCCTTCTCGCTCCATAACCAAGAGATGTTGGAGGTAGGGTTCGATCAAAGTATGACAATGTCTAAAGAACTCTTGTCCCAATATGATGTCAAAGATATCCATAGCGGTTACGGTAAAGTTTGTCATACCTTTTCAAGTTCCCAATTTGACACCAACTCCATTAGCTACCCCACGAGCATTTTGTACCTCGGCATTCACGGTCTTGACGCGGGAGTTGGTTGGAGCAAGCTTCAATTCTAGTCTTTTTGCGGCAGCCTCAGTCACGAAATTATGAGTTGCTCCAGTATCCACCATTGCACGAGCAGGCTTGTTGTTGATGGTGAGATCCACGTACTGGTTTCCATTCTCGGTAGGTTGGATAGATTGCTTTGTGACAGCACCGCATAATCCGATCATACCTAATTGTGCGGTTCCCGAACTCTCTCCTTGCGGCTGCTCCTTCCGTTCACGGACCATGGCGTTAAGGCTCTTTAGGTCGGGACAATTCCTGAAGCTGTGAGGCCCTCCGCATATGTAACATCCCTTCTTCTCGGCCTGCGCTTTCTTCTCGGCGTACCCCTGACGGCCACTCAACTTTTTGGAATCTTGAGTCTTGTAGTATTGTTGTTGTATCTCCTTGCCTTTGCCACGGTCTCCCCCACCTTTGACATTGTTAAACTTTGATTCTTTGACTTTCCCTTTGTCGTGTTTGTCATGCCTGAAATCCATCAATGATTCGGCCTCCACTATGGCTTGGTCTATATTTGCGACTTGCCGGCGTTGTAACTCCTGTTTAGCCCAATTTTGCAACCCGTCCATGAAGTGGAACAACAAGTCATCATTGGTCAGGTTGGGGATTTGAAGCATAAGGGTAGTGAATTCCTTAACATAGACACGTATGCTCCCTGTTTGCTTCAACTCCCTAAGTTTGCGCCTTGCCTCGTACAAGACATTGTTTAGAAAGAACTGTCGCTTGAACTCGGCTTTGAACTGATCCCACGTGCTAATAGTACATATACCTTTATCCACGTCGGCCATCTTCATTCTCCACCATAGCATGGCAGTATCTGAGAGGTACAACACCGCAGTGTTGATCATGGCCTCGTCGTCCTTCACTTTGCCATGCTTGAAGTAGTTCTTCAAGTGCCAAAGGAAGTTTTCCACTTCTTGCGCATCACGAACACCTTTGAACACCGGGGGTTTGGGAGCCTCGATCTTGGCCTCCCTCGTCACCACAACATTGCTAGCTGCCTCGGTCACGCCAGCACTAACATGCTCCTCGAGTGACTCTATCTTTGCCTTCATAGCATCGATAGTACTCAAAGCCTCCATGAGTTTGCACTCTAAGGCAGTGATAGTTTGCCTTAGTTCCATCTCGGTCTGTGTACGTCCCTCCAAGTCATTTCGGATGCTCTCAATCTCTTCAAGAGTGTGCCCTTAAGAACACTAAGGGTGCCTTCCACCTTCCCCAAGCGTTGGCCAAAGATCTCCACGGCGTCCATCCCCGCGTTCATCTTCATCACCCACTCTTTACCGAGCGAGACGTCCTCAGGCAGGACCTCCACTTCATCCTCGCTCGCCTCAGTGGCAGATGGTTCTTGGGATGTAAGCCCTTCGTTTGACACAACCTCAGGTGGCACCTCCTGGCCCTTGTTGGTGGCATTTCTCTTTTTGTTACGGCCGCTCTTGCCAGCAGCATCCTGGATGACGTTGGCTTGAGTGTTGGCAGCGTTAATTTCTCCGTCGTTCGCCATTCCCTTAGTCGCAACCTTTGCTCTGATACCACGTTGTCACGTCCTTAGTAATTAACTAAGTACACGTGCGGCACTTGACAATTTGTTCACGTTCTTGTTATGCCAAGTCAGCCTTACTACACTCAAGATCGCTAAGAGAATGGTAGAAAGAACACAAGAGAATTGTTAATGGAAGCTTTGTATTAGAGAGAACTTGAATTGTTTGCTTGATGAATTACAAATGAATGGCCTCCTTTATATACTAGTCTCCTAGGGGCTAGTGTGCAAATATTAATTGTTACACAAGTCCTTAATATTTACAAGATAAGGGCTTTCTCTAGAATTCTCTACAAGCCTAGAAGATTCCAAGGACTTTCCTAGCAAATCCATAAACATCTAGGATCTTCCAAAGGAAATGTCCATACTTCTCTAGAATCTTCTCACAAATGCAAGCATTCCTCCTATGTAAGCTTCCACATGGCATTAATATATGCCAAATGGCACTTATGTGGCATGATGACATGGCGAGTCATCACACAAGGTACTTAAAACTTTCTCTCTTAGGTATGAATTGTGAATCCAGCCTCACCTCTCATTTCACTCCCCGAGTCGCCCCATTGAACTTACACTCTAATTATTTTGTTTTAGTCCTACTCAACTTGAAATTTTTAGACTCCAGGGTCTGCTTCGTCAATCAATACAATGTCATCTGCAAATAACATGCACCACGACACCTCCCCTTGAATATGGCGCGCCAGTACGTCCATTGCCGGGGCAAACAAAAAAGGGCTGGGTGCCGACCCTTGGTGCAACCCCATCATGATCGGGAAGTGATCCGAGTCCCGTCCTACTGTCCTTACCCGTGTCTTAGTTCCATCATACATGTCTTTAATCGCCCTAATGTATGCCATAGGTACACCTCTAGCCTCCCAAACATCTCTATAGGACCTCCCTCTGGACTTTATCATAAGCCTTTTTTAAGTCGATGAACACCATATGCAAGTCTCTCTTCCTCTTCCTATACCGCTCCATCAATCTCTTAACAAGATGAATGACTTCGTAGTCGAATGCCCCGGCATAAACCCGAACTGGTTCTCGGAAATAGACACACTCCTCCTCACCCTCAGCTTCACCACCCTCTCCCAGACTTTCATAGTATGGCTAAGCAGCTTGATACCTCAATAGTTGTTGCAATTTTGGATATCACCTTTGTTCTTGTACAAAGGAACCATCGTACTCCACCTCTATTCTTTCGGGCATCTTCTTCGTCCTAAAAATGACATTAAATAACCTAGTGAGCCACTCAAAGATCGTCCTGCCCCCACTTTTCCAAAACTCTACCGGGATTTCATCTGACCTAGTCGCTTTCCCTCTGCTCATCTTACGCATAGCCCCCTTGACCTCTACACAAAGTCGCAACGACTCTCGAAGGATTCCAAAACCCCCAGCACAATGTTCCTGTCCCCTTCCTCGTTCAAGAGACCATTGAAGTAAGTTTGCCACCTCTGCGGATATGCCCCTCATCCAACAAAACTCTACCTTCTTCGTGCACTTCACTTGGTCCAAGTCACGGGCCTTCCTTTCTCTCACCTTGGCCAGCCTGAGTAGCCTCTTATCCCCCGCCTTTGCCCTTAAGTTCTTCATACAAACGACCAAATCCTGCAGTCTTAGCCACCGTAGTTGCTAACTTTGCTTCCTTATTAGCCATCTTATACCACTCCCTACTCGTCCTCTTCTCCTCCTCGTCTACGCTTTCCACTAGCTTCAGATACACCGCTTTCTTGCTTTTCACTTTTCTTTGGATCTCTCCATTCCACCACTAGTCTCTTTTGTGACCACTAGAGTAACCCTTCGGGACCCCTAATACCTCTCTAGCAGCTTCCCTAATGCAATGCGCAGTCGTGGTCCACATAATGCTCACATCCCCGCTACTCCTCCAAGCCCCCATAGTCAGCAGCTTAACCCCTAACTCCTGTGCTTTGTCTTCAGTCGAGGCATTTATTAAAAAATGTTTAAGGCAATCACAAGCTTATCTAGGTCAACTGGAGGGGTTGTTTGGTGGCCCAGATGGACATTAAGATAGTATTTGTTTGATAAGGTAAAGGTGATCTATTATCAAGATGAACCAAGATGGTACTACAAAAATAAAGGAGGATATTAAGATAGTATTATTGCCCTCTCCCCTTGGGTTTGGTAAGTCGAAGTAATACAGGGTATAATCAACAATCTGTCATGTTTGATCCAAAACTCTGATTGCCCTTGAAAAAAATTACATTCTTGATTGCAAAGGTTAGTGTAGAGTTATAACACGATTATGATGTGGGGTAGGAGAAAAGAAGGGGGGGGGGTACTCAAGAGGGTGGAGCTGCCACCAATGATAAATCATCAAGGTATTGAAAGAGTAAGAGATGATGATCTTAGGGTATGCGAGGAGGAAGCACTGATGCTAATAGTTTGAATAAGGGAGCTATAAATGTGTCAGTGAAGATGCCAGGATGGGTGAGAGCTACCGGAGGGAGGATGGGAGACTATGATGTTGCTCCATACTGGTGTAACTGGGAGAGAGGAACAAGAGGGAAGAAGAAGGGACAAAAATGAGCTGGGTTTGATCTTGTCCCATCTGTAATAGTTTATCAAAACACCTTTGTTAGACAATTGCCCTGTCTTACTAATTCCTCAATTGTTAATACCACTGCTTGGGAAAATCAATGCGGGGAGGCCCTTTTATTAAATTCCAACTGGGAACAAGGGAATACTGCTGTGATAATTCACTTGGATTTGGAATGTATACATTTGGTTTATGGGTTATCCAATTAAGACTAATGCCGTGTCTTACCAATTCTTGAATTGTTACTACCACGTCTTGGACAAATCAAGATAGGGTGGCACTAGTAAGAAATTCCAACTATGTAATAACCAACATTGGGAGCTAGGGAATACTGATGTGATAATTCATTTGGATTTGGAATCTATGCAGGTAGTTTTTGGGGTTTCCAATCAAAATCACAGGTGCAAATTTCATAGCTTGCTCGCACTTTCTCTACACTGTCTGTAAATCTGCTTAGAAGAAAGTGCTAAACTGCATAGTTTTAATACAGGATAGTAATTCTACTAATATTTACTTTTAATCCAAAAAAAGACACTGTGGTTTTTTCTGCTAATGGCTTCCGTTCTTCCTTGCTCTAACATATGCATATTTTCCATTCTTCGAGTTGGGAAATCTGTGGTCTTATATGTACCCAATTCTGGATTTAGGCAATTTCATGATATTAACAGATGGGATTAGAATCTTAATTGGAGAAGGTAAACTGGATGGGGTTGTGCGTCTCAGGGAGTTGGTTTGTGTATTGTTTTTGGGAGAGAGACACTATTTTTTGGCATTCTTTTTTCTTGTTTTTTGTCTTGAAAGACCTACAATCTCTTGGAATCATTGTAGACTTTTCGAAAGATAGGGCACACTGGAAGAAATAGATTTATTTTGATGAAGAAAGAAAGGAGATGATTATATAGGCGATACCAGGTAGCTGTGAGTATATTTTAGTCATGTTAATACATTTACTTTTAGCTGTATGCCTTTTAGGAGTCTTTTAGCCCTATTAGAGATTCTTATGCTATTAGGAAATATAGGGAACTTCTAGTACTTTTTCATTGTTATTTTATTTTGTATAATGATGGCATGAGATGAATTTAAATGGAGAACATGGTCATTGAGGATTCATATAGCCGACCCTAACTTATTTAGGACTAAGGCGTAGATGTTGTTGATTCATGGTACAATGGATTTTATATTGACTTGCATCAATTTAGGCATAATAGTCTATGGTGCATATATGAGTATTTGACCTATCCTCCTTAAGAATTGTACCTGTAACTCCTGCTGACAGAATAGTAGTGTGCCTATTCGCATTTAAAAAGTTGAACGATGTGGAGTTGCACATCCTCGCTGATTGAACACTCAACTTCTAGTGAATAAGTTGATCAATAAGGTACTTCTGTCTCATAGTCAAGTTACTTTATGTTCCTTATTTTGCAGGATCCTCATCCAGAATACAATCTTTTTGGAACTATTGTCCACTCAGGCTTTTCCCCGGATTCAGGGCATTATTATGCATATATCAAGGTATGCCAGAATCATAGTTGTGAATTTCTACATGGATGACTTCATTTCCTATTAATTTCCCCTCATATTTTTCAAAACAGTAGTCTCAATGTCTCCTGTTGAAGGTAAATTACATTCATAGTTTCTCATGCATAAGCTGTCATGCCGTGAACTCCATTAGTGGGTGGAAAAATATCTGTCTGGCCAAGCTTACAAGAGTCTCAATGTTTTCTTTATTCTTCGTTATTCCTTATTCTGTATATTCAAAGATGATAATAATAAGATGATGGAGCCAATCATAGTTTTGTGTTGCCTGATGTCTGTGTTTTGATTTTGGTTGGCTGTTTACAGGATGCTGTGGGTCGTTGGTACTGCTGTAATGATTCTTTTGTTTCTCTTTCAACCTTGCAAGAAGTGTTGTCAGAGAAGGTGTACATCCTTTTCTTCTCTCGTACCAAGCAGAGGTCACCACCCACCAAGACATGTTTATCAGTTAATGGGTCAAAGTCCAATCATTCCAATGGCTTGGCTAGATCCAAAATCTCGACCTGTGACTTAGCAAAACCGGAAAATGGCAAACACCTTTTAGGCCACCCCTCTGAGAAAGAAAATGTAATGATTTCTAAGGTCAGTAAAGTGCATACGAGCCCAGTGAGGGAGTTGAGCATATTTGAAAGATCTTCCATCAAGAAGATACCTACTTCTGGGAATATCAAAATTATTGTTCATCAAAGAGAATCTGACAATAGAAATGGTGACGTGAGAGCATCAGTTCTTACAGAGAAAGAGGTTACATCATTGCCAGGCAGGAACGGTATTAGGAAAAGTTGTGGTAATGGCCAGATGACAAGATCACATGTCTTGACAAATGGAAATGGGAAACTTCCGAGTGTAGCAACCAGCTCTGTAGCAGACGGTCCCCATAAAGATAATGGTTTGAGTAATGGAAAGACTGCAGGAAGGGATTCATCCGCCAAAGAGGCAAATGGAAATGGCAAAATCCAGAGTGTCGCAACTAATCCCTTGAGGGGAAATGTGCATAAAAATAATGGGGAGAATGATGAAAAGGCAGCTGAGCGGACTTCTGTACAAAAGGAGATGTCAAATGGCCATGTTGAATCCTCTTCTATCTCAGGTTCAAAGAGAAAATTACCAGATGACTGCATCCTGCTTGAGCAAGATGCTCAGTCTCGTGCGAAGGTGGAAGAATTAAAAAAGGAGTATGTTATTCTATCTCTGCATTTCCTGCGGTCCTCGTCCTTAGTATTATTATACTTTAGGGATTGAACTTTTGAACTCATTATACTTGTCCCACATTTGTTAGAACTTGAGGTTATGTGCTGCTAAAATGAAATCGTTATAGTGTTACATTTGATTGCATAGGTCCATAGGGTGCCAAGCATTTTGCCTTACATTATTCTGTCTCTCTTAATTAGGCCAGATATCCTTTGAATTAATAAACTGGAAGCACTCATCCCTTCCGAATCCGTACTTGTCACTACTCACCATTGAATGGAAAACCATTTTGTGTTCTGGTCCATCTCTGCTTTCAGTTTTAGTGGGGAAGTGATTACAGTAAAAAGTCTCTTATCACTGGTTTGGAGGAGAAAAGAAAAAGAAAAAGAGAGTCTAAGACAAGGTTGTGGAGCGGTGTGCGATTTGTGCATTCTCTTGTTCTTCTCAGTTGTTTATGATGTTGGTTACTGATCAGCCATATCTTATCTTGACCTCATTAACAATGTACTGAGAAGAGTTCTGAGGAAGGAAGTTGAGTAGGACATTTTTTTCGATGAAGCCGAGCTGATAAGTTCTAATTTGTTTTGTTGTCAAGCTATGTACATAATTAATGGGGAAGCTCCCTTTTGCTGTCATCTTGTTTGGTGGTTAGAGATAATGAAGTACTTTCTGCTTTCCTAGTCCTGCTAAATAAACTTTTAACAGTATTATCTTGTCTGCTCAAACTGATTTTTAACCCTATCTTTCTAATGAGTTTCAGGCTTCATAAGGAGGCTTCATTAGTTTTAAGAACGTGTGGTTGGTCAGAAGAAGTCTATGCTTTTATGCATTCCAAGAAATCGGGGGCACAAGCAGGCAATGAAGCATCAGACTTTAATGTGAAGAAGTACGTTTCTCTAACTTTGCAGTTTGAATTAGTACATTTAAGAAATAAAGAGTACTTGTTTGTCCTTGAGTCCGAAACTGCTCCCCTCTTCTTTGGTTGTTTCAATACTAAAATTGAGAAATTAGATACTATGGGAAACTTGAACACGTGCTGGGTGCTATTACCTAGTTTTTTTCTTATTCGCTTATTTCGAATTTGTTTGACCTGCTCTCTTTTATGATCACTTTTTTCATTAAATAATGTTGTATTTCACAACCTTCAAAAATGTATCTAACGCTTCTGTGTATGCGCTTACATGTTAGTTCGGTTTTGAGGCGTAGTTGCATATATTTTGGAATTCGGTTTGACATCTTTATATGGATTTGCATGTCCAAACTCTTATCTTTGCGTATTCCTGCCAAATTGAAGCGCAATATCTCATTCAAACTTTCTTCTTTCATCTTTGTGTTGGTCAAACTACGTTGGTTAATTTGGGACGTGGAGTATCTTGCGTAGGGTGATAATGGGAGAAAGATTAAAAGGCGACTTTGAAGTGAATTTACATGTTAAACATGACAAAGTTAATTACTGCCAAGAATATAGATGGAACTTCCAAGACCATTGTATTTTTAACTCTTTCCAATAGAAATCCTACTGTGAAATTAACTCCTCTACTGATTGTTCAGAATTAATGCCTTTGGGGATTCCACGAAAGGGGGAATGGGCAGGGGTTTAAGAAAACATAATTGGTTGGTTTACCAATATCAAAGCTGGTTAAGCTGGGGTTTTAGGTCTTATAAGTTGTATCCATCTGGTTGATTCTATTTGGGTTTAGAAGAGCAGAAGGTTCATTTTTGTTATTTGGTTAAGTTTAATACTCGCTCTTTGGTGGTTGTAGTTCTCCTATTTGGTTTTGGTACAGTTATCAAGGAAAATTAGAACTATAGTCCAAATGATCATAAAATTGATTGTTGCAAAAACTTTGACATTGTTTGTATTGGGAAAAATCGGTCTTACCACGTGGCACAACACAGTAGTGACATATGGTAGGAGTGGTTTGACACCTGTGAGCATGGAAGCTATAGCCGAGAGAGCTGAAGAATCATGGTAGGGGCTGACCATTCAAATACGGGACAAGAGTAACCGAAAGAAATTCACCAAGTATGTATCCGGAACAGACTAAACGTTTCCTATGACTAATTCCGGTACATCCAGGATCCTCCTGAAATCGTGGCCCCCGTCCGTTATGCTATTATGGTTATAGTTAATGGAGATCTCGCCCCCCACTAGCCACATACACAACGTGTAGGCTAGGAACTCGGAACAACTACATCCCACTTAGGTTACAAATACCTTGCTTTATTTACTTGTAACACACACTGAGAACATTGTTATTCTGCTTTATTTATCACTGTTATTCTTCATTTTATTAGACACACTTTGGATAAATCTATTTGCTAGTGACCTAGAAATATAAATTCAATTGTTTATATTTTAAAATCAGTTACATTGTTAGGATTAAAGTTGGTCCCGAAGTATCTCTTTATAATAGAATAATGAGAAAAGCATGGAGAAGTGTGCAGAAGAAGTATCTTGATAAGTGTACCGAAGAAATATCTATATTTAAGAAAGTGGACTAGTTTAGGGACAATCTAAAATAAAAAGAAGGAAGGTGAAATTTCCCTGATCTTTTTCCGTGAAACATACCAAAGACTTTTCTGTTTCCCCTCCTGCATTTTCCTGCTTGAGAAGTTTTTAAAATTAGCCCAACAGTGTTTCGCATTCATAAATAGCCCAGTAGTGCTTCATGGTCTACTCAATAGTGCTTCATAATGAAACTGATGTGTCTAATATTGGTAAATGTACCAAAGAAGGCATTCTTTTTGGTTCTTTTTTCCTTTGGCCTAAAGTTTCTCCGGCCATACTTAATTTAATTTGGGACAAAGAAAGTATTGTTCGCTAACAATATGTTGAACCTTTGTGATTGGTAAAGCTTATTTGGTATTGAAACGAAATGGGCTTGAATGGAATGGATTTACTGCAGATGAATCTTATAGTGTCAACCTCTATTAATTTTAGGATTAAGGCATACTTAATTGATTTTTACTGACAGCGATTGGCTATTTGGGTTTTATGGACAGTGATTGGTAAATTGGGTTCTTTTTGGGATGAGGTAAGTGACCACATTCGCCAGAATGTGCAAGTAGCACACATTGAGGATAAAATGAGAAAATGTCGCTTGAAATGGCTTGGTCATGTCATGCGTTGACCTCCAAATGCATCATAGGTATGGGACTGTGGTGAGTGATGAACGTGTCAAAAGGGATGAGGTAGACCTAAACTCACATGGAAGGAAGTTGTCTCCAAAGACCTATAATCTCTTGGAATCAATGCAGATTTAATTCAGACTTAGCGAAAGATAGGGCACACCGGAAGAAAAAGATTTATATGAGTGACACCAATAGTTAGCTATGTTTTAGCGATGTTAATACATTTACATTAGGTCCTATACTTTCTAGGAAAGATGGTTAGTGAGGATTCATATAGCCGACTTTAAAACTGAGGCGTTGTTATTGTATAAGGTAAGTGATCGGCAAGCTCCTTGTTTCTGCTTTTCTTGCTTTAGTGTGTTGCGTGAAGAATGCTCTGTTTTCCCTCTTTGAATCCATGATCTGACTGTTGTAAACTGATAACGAGTAAATATTCCCTGAATCCCCTGGTGGCATCGCCGCTTACATCATGTGCTCTTTGATTTTGCCTCGATCCTTTCCTACATGTCGTCTCCACTGCAAGGGTCAATTTCCAGCTTTTTTCCTTTTTTTTTTTTATATATTTTTTTTTCCAATTTGAAGTGTATGATGTGTGTGAGAAGTGTGCCCTCTAATTTGTTTTGTTGTGCTCCTTGCTCTCGGCTTGCCACTGTATTATTTTCTTATAATCCTTGTAGCTTGTAATGCGAAATGCTTTTGATTAAGAATGTAAAGGAAAAATACCATTCGAGCACCCCAAAAATCATTGTTTCTTATTATTGTAATTATCTTCTTGTTGTTGATGTTGCTGTTAATTTTTGTTGTTTGGAGGTAGCCCGTCGCAGCGAGTAATGCATTATTGATACTTGTACATTGTGGCCGTGATGAACTTGGTTGAGTAAGAATTGCGGTCAATCAAACAAAGAAAAAATGTGAATACAATGGTGGGCTAGAGGTTTACTGATCAATGGATATCATTTGGCTATTGGTCATTTCTTGAACTATAGAAAACCTGTTGAATGTATTTGCTGAACTTGTATTGCACGGGAAATTAGCATGGAGTCCATTACTACTTTTATTCAGAGCTGACGTTGAGACTGACAAGGCTTAAACATGCCTTAATATTCGCAATTTTCTTTTCATCTCACACCAAGAATGTTTTGGTCTTGCAGGAGGTTATTAATTGCAGATGCCAAATCAATGTTTATCTCACGAATTCCTGAATCATTGAAGGGTAGTCTTATTAAACGCCTAACATCAATTAGTCAGGGAAAACCACCCTCCAGTACTTAAGCACTCGCACATGGTAGGTGCAGAAGCATAGTGGTCTTTTCAGGTTTCGAGGTGCAAAAATTATGAGCCTTGGTGGTCATTCAGTTGCTTTGTTTATGGTCCCATTTTTTACGTGAATTGTACATTTGACAATTTTGCAGTCCATCGACAGTGGTGCTGATTTGCTTGGTCTGTATTTTTTGTCACTCGGAGATGTGATGTTAGTTTGTGGTAATGTGGTTGCGAATGGATTGCTAGTGCAGTATATACCATGGTGGAGAAGGTAGCAGATGATAAGTTAGTCTTTGATTTTGTTCACTTCGCCATGAAGTGTCCGAAAGGTGTTCTCTGTGTCCTATCAGTTAAAAGAGGAAATCAAAGCACTAACATCGTATTCTGGTTGAGATTTTCCTTGTGAGACAGGAGTCTGCGGATAGAACACACAAATTCTATTCGTGCCGCACGACATGCCCTTTTTGGCCTTAGTTGAGCATGTATTCCTCATTTTTATGGATGCTTAACAATTTTTCCATAAAATTGTGGTCGGGTTGTATTCTTGTCTAGAGTTGAGGTTTTACTTTTAAACAGACATGATACTACCACTAGATAATTGTTAAGGTAATTCCATATTCATAGTTTTGTAATCCAAATTTCTTATACGTACTGCTTTCATATGTTCCTCGTCTCTGTTGAGTCTATACTAGGTAAAAATTATAGGTGTTCATTTTAGCAATTTATTTGCAGTTGTTTGTGATTGAATCTAAATCATCTTGATTCTTGAGGAGAACCACTCTGGTATGAAAAGAGTGGGCGGGTTTATCTCTAACGAAAGGGAGTTTAATTCTTTTCAAGTAAAAAGGTCTCAATTTATTATCTGTTATCAATATATCAC
The DNA here is from genome assembly GCF_000390325.3 of Nicotiana tomentosiformis. NCBI lineage: Eukaryota > Viridiplantae > Streptophyta > Magnoliopsida > Solanales > Solanaceae > Nicotiana > Nicotiana tomentosiformis. Next base: position 35,089,099 of record NC_090818.1, on the reverse strand, counting down.
TGACATAAGGAGCATGCCGATGACATAGAATGTGAAGTTATAATACTAACTACTATTATTCTGAGTTTCCAGTCTTATCTGTGGAGATGAAGAGTATCTATCATACTGGTTTGTCTGGTTGCCTTTCAGCATGTCGTGGAAGAATATAGCTAGAATAATAGGCAGTGTCTTCTTTCTTCGATGAAGGGCATAGGCAGTATATGCTAATTTTAGAGCCTTGGTTAAGGGGTAATTAGAGATCCAATCAAATATTGGTGATGAATCTCTCACCCTCTCTTTTCATTTCGACACTTCAATCTGTTGCTCTTTAGTTTCTAAAGCTCTCCGTAATGTCATTGGCTACATGTTACAGCCTTACGAAGGAATGCAGTCCTGCTGGAAAAATTCTACAATTTGATAGAGCTTCGCCGACAATCCTAAACCTACATATATATTGTAAAGATTGCAGCATATTTGTGTCATCAATTTCGTTATCATCAACTACACAGAATATACAAATTCTTTAAGTTTTCTAAAACTTAAGTTAATTTTACGCGAGCGTCTAAAAGTTGGCAGATGAAGTGGTACTGCTTGATTTCTGGTCTAGCCCCTTTGGTATGAGCTTATGAGGTTGAGAATTGCCCTTAAAGAAAAGGTCACATACTACGGATAAGATGTACACATCCTACCCTGAAAGGGCAGAAAGACTGTTTCCGATAGACCATCGGCTAAAGAAGATGGAAGAAGCACCGATAACAAGTAATAGCAAGACAATATATTTAGAAAACTAAATCCAAGAATGCAATAGAAAATATGAAAGAAGTACTGATAGTAAGTAACAACAATACAAGGTATGCAGTGATAGCTAACTAATGCAATACTAATGACAAGTAATAACATAACAAGATATGCGATAATAGCAAACTAAGGATAAAAGAGTACCATACTAACACTAATACTATTGAACTAATGAAAACAAAGGGAAACATTTGACTATCTACTAACCTTTAACCCTAATCCTCAATCTCCACACCCTCCTATCAAGGGTTATCTCCACGGTTAGCTCAAGCTGCGCCATGTCCCGCCTGATCACCTTTCCCCAAGACTTCTTTGGCCTACCTCTACCCTTCCTCTTACCCCCAAAGCCAACCTCTCACACCTCCCTCTTACCCCCAAAGGCCAACCTCTTACACCTCCTAACTGGGGCATATGTGCTTCTCCTTTTAACATGCCCGCAACCATCTCAGCCTTGACTCTCGCATCTTTTCCTCCACAGGGGCGCACATACTACACATCCAAGGAGGAAAATCTGAACAACAAGAGCCCATTACTCCTTAAGATGAACCATGTTCATAAGCAAATCCCAGTTTTGATTCACAAGGGAAAGCATGTTTGTGAGTCCCTAATAATCGTTCAGTACTTTGATGAAGTCTGGAGGGACAAATCTCCTCTCTTGCCTTCTGACCCTTATGAAAGAGCCCATTCAAGTTTCTAAGCTGACTATGTTGACAAGAAGGTAACTTTCTTGACTAATTTCAAGTGTATTTGATACGGCGAAAGATATGAGAAATCATTTTCAAGTGTTTGGCTATCGGGTTCATCGAAAGGGAGAAAACTATTTTTTGAATTTCTTCACAAAATCATTTTTCTTACCATGAGTAACTTTTAACTGCTTAAACAAACCCTTAAATATTATTACAAGCCTTTACTACTCAAATCTTTTATTAAAACACTCTCCGCTTTGCTAATGGTGTTATTCATCCTTAATTTATAAGTTTCCTGAAAATACGTTTTACTTGCCAACCAAATATAGGAAAATATTTTTCATGAAAATGTGAAAAATAACTTATGTTAGTATCAAACATTGTTGGTTTCTCTTTCTACATGTTAACACATAGACAATGATAATTCTTGTTCCCAGCACTACTAGAAAATGTCAAATTTCCGACCGCCAAAACTGTCAGAGATTGGTCGAAAATTAGTGTTCCGACCGATTTCCGACGGAAGTCAAATAGTTGAAACATAGATGGTTGGAAAGAACTTTCGACTGAATCAGCCTGAAACTTCCGACCGTTTTGATCGCAAATATGAAAAATTGGGATGACGAAATAAATTCAAATATTTAGATCACTTTGGTCGGTAAATCTGTAACGATCCGGCCGTTCGTTTTGAGTATTACAACCCTATTCCCCCATTTACTGCTTATCCTGTGTGAAATTATAATTATGTGACTTGTCGGGGAAGTTTCAGAATGAATTGGAACACTTAGTTCCAAGATTTAAAGCTTAAGTGGAAATAATTGACCAGATATTGACTTATATGTAAACGACTCCATGATAGAGTTTTGATGATTCCAATAGCTCCGTATGGTGATTTTGGATTTAGGAGTATGTCCGAAAAATTATTTGGACGTCCGTAGTTAAATTATGCTTGAAATGGTGAAAATAGGAAATTTAAAGTTTGAAAGTTTGACTGGGAGTTGACTTTTGATATCGGGGTCGGAATCCAGTTCTAAAATTTTTTATAGGCTCTTTATGTCATTTATGACTTGTGTGCAAAATTTGAGGTCAATCGGACTTGATTTGATAGGTTTCAACATCAAATGTAGAAGTTGGAATTTCTTAGTTTCATTAAACTTGAATTTGGGTATGATTCGTGTTTTTAGCGTTGTTTGATGTAATTTGAGGCTTCGACTAAGTTCGTATGATATTTTGGGACTTATTGGTATAATTAGTTGAGGTCCCGGGGGCATCAGGTGAGTTTCAGATGGTTAACGGATCAAATTTGAACTTAGAACAAAGCTGAGAATTTCTGCCTATTGATACAATCGCACTTGTGGAAATTATCACGCAGGTGCGAGCTCGAAAAAATGTGAGGTCCGCAGAAGCGGACGAAAGCTCGCAGACGCGCGACCGCAAAAGCGACAAAATGGTCGCAGATGCGGCTTGGGCTAAGGAGGGACTGGACCGCAGAAGCGGGCAATTCTTCGCAGAAGCGGTAAAATGACCACAAAAATGGTTAAAAATTCCTCAGGTGCGGAACCTCTGGACAGTGTACAAAAACAGAGGGGTCAGAGATTTTCTCATTCTTGGGCATTTCAAACACGGGTTGAGGCGATTTTTCAGAGGAAATTCATGGGAAAACTTGAGATAAGTCACTTATGATCATTGTTAGTCAATAATATTGAATTATCATTGAGTATTTCGACTAGATTATGTGTCTTTATGGTGAAATTCGAGGATTTGGGCCTAGGAATTTGAAGATACGATTTGAGAATTTGGAGGTCGAGTTGTTGTCGGAATTTGGTAAATTTGGTATGGTTGGACTCGTGGTTGAATGGGCGTTCATATTTTATAACTTCTGTCGGGTTCCGAGACGTGGGCCCCACTGACACGTTTTAAGTTGAATTTTGAATTTTGTTGAAAAATTAGTATTTTCATATGGAATTAATTCCTATAATTTGTATTGACTGAATCGAATTAATTGTGACTAGATTCGAGACATTCGTAGGCCGATTCGCGAGGCAAGGGCATATTGGAATAAAAAATTACACGGTTTGAGGTAAGTAACACTTCTAAACTTGGTTGTATAGGTATGAATCCCTGAATTATGTATTATGTGAATTGTTTGGAGGTGTCGCACATGATAGGTGACGGGCGTGTGAGCATGTACCATAAAAATTGTGACTTAATTGATTCCGTGGAGTTGCATAGTCAAATAATCATGCCGTTGTTCACATATCCTCCACGTGTTAGAGGGAATTGAGCTGAGACTCATATTAAAGATCATGTTTAGGCTACATGCCGATATTTTTGGGACCCACATAGGTCTTATTGCTATTGAATTACTTGTTTAAATTTATAATTTTATACTCAGTCACATCTATCATTTGCATATCATATCTCAATCCCTGTTGTCATTCTTTGATACATCATATCATCATGTCACGTTGATTTTCATGTCATTGAGAGCCCGAGCGACTGGATATTTTGAGTAATATTTATGGGACCGGGCTGCACGCCGCATCATATTTTATTATTTATGCATGAATCTGGCTATTATAGCGCTTGGGCTGAATGAGCCCCTCCGGAGTCTGCACCCCTCACAGTGAGCGCGGTTTATTTTATATTGAGGGATGGATCTTCCTTGGGCATGGATCTTGCCCGAAGAATTTATATTGATGGGTGGATCTTCCCTGAACATGGATCTTATCCGAATCTTTTATATTTGGGGATGGATCTTCACCTGGCTGGATTGGCCTTATACAATACTGAGTGATTGACCGTCAGTTGATGTGTGTGTGTGTGTGTGTATATATATATATATATATATATATATATATATATATATATATATGGGGATCTTCCATGGCTGGATTGACCATATACAATACTGAGTGACTGAGTATTTTGAGATTTTGAGTACACAAGGTTTCCACTGAGGTCCATCATATACATCATGTACATTGGCATGTATATATAGAGATGTCATATTCCTCATATCATTCAGAATTGATCTATTTTACTTGTACTAAGCTTAACTGTTAAACTTGAAAGCATGCCTACATTTCTGTACTGTTATTTCTAAAGTGGACTGTACCTATTGAGCTCGTAACTACTTTCAGCCCAAAGGTTAGTCTTGTTACTTATTGAGTACATGGGGTCGGTTGTACTCATACTATACTCTGCACTTCGTGTGTAGATTCAGGTACTTCCGGATACGGTGGTTGCTAGATTTTGGAGTTTCATATGTTGGAGACTATCGAGGTAGCTGCTTAGCGTCCGCAAACCTTGACTCTCTTTCCTTTCATTTATCTGTACGATTCTATATTTCCAGACAATGTTTTTATCAGTCAGACTATGTTATCATTTAGATGCTCATGTACTCAGTGACACCGAGTTTTGGGAGTGTACTTATATCAGTATTTGTGAGATTTTTATATTGAATTTAAACATTATGTTTTCAAACTTAAGAGAAATTGTGGTTTATTGAGGTTATCGGCTTGCCTAGTATTGAGATAGGCGCCATCACGATATGCAGATTTTGGGTCGTGACAAGTTGGTATCAGAGCCTAGGTTACATAGGTCTCATGAGTTTTGAGCAGGTTTAGTAGAGTCTTGCGTATCGGTACAGAGACATCTGTACTTATCTTCGAGAGGCTGCCGAACCCTTAGAAAAAATTCATTTTCTTGTTTTATGTCGTGCGAATTTGTTAATTCCGGAAACTAAACTTCTGTTATTCTATTCTCTCACGGATGATGAGGACATGTACTACCGGATCGGACGACCAGCCACCAGTGCCACCAGTTAGGGCCACGAGAGGCCGTGGCCGTGGTAGAGGCAAGGGCCGTGGCAGAGGTCGAGGTGTAGCTCATACAACAATTGGAGCAGCACTTGTAAAACCACCAATTTCTCCAGCCGAGGAGTAGGTTCCAAATATAGTGAGCCGGCGGGGCCAGCTCAGGCACCAACTATGCCTATTGTGATTCCAAACCTTCAGGAGGCTTTGGCCTAGATATTGATTGTTTGCACTGGCCTTGCTCAGGTGGTTTTGACTCAGGCTGCACCAGCCGCTTCTCAGGCCGGGGGAGGTATTCATACCCTTGTCACCTGTACTCCAGAGTAGGTAGTGTAGGGACTTCAGATACAGAGGGCACTACCGATCCAGCCGGTTGCAGTTGCTCAGGCCCAGGTGGGTCCTATTATGAATGACAAGGAGCAGAAAAGATTAGAGAGGTTTTGGGAGACTCCATCCTCCAACTTTCAGTGGAACTGAGTCAGAGGATGCTCAGGATTTCTTGGACAGATGCCAGCGAATGCTTCGTACAACGGGTATTCTGGAGACCAGTGAGGTCTCATTTACTACTTTTCAGCTGACCGAGGCAGCCTTCAGATGGTGGGAGACTTATGAGAGGAACAGACCAGTTGGTGTAGCACCACTTTCATGGCATGAGTTCTCCGTATTATTCCTGGAGAAGTTTGTGCCACAAACCCGCAGAGAGGAACTGCGCAGGCAGTTTTAGTATTTACGTTAGGAGGACCTGTCTGTGACTTAGTATGAGATGTGGTTTTCAGAATTGGCTCGTCATGCAGTTTGGTTGGTTCCCACGGAGAGGGAGAAGATCAGGAGGTGCATTAATGGCCTCAACCATCAGTTCCGTTTTGGTATGACTCTGGGAAATATAGCATGTGCTAAATTCGACGAGGTAGTTGATAGTGCTCGACGGCTAGAAATGGTCCGTACTTAGGAGCGTGAGGATAGGGAGGCCAAGAGGTCTCGTGGTCTATGTAATTCCAGTGGTGTTCCTTCTGGGGGATAGTCCTATCATAGCAAGGGTCGACCTTATAGACCCGCTCAGATGGCTTGCCCAGCTCATCGTGGCGCATCAGCTAGCCATGGTTCATACAGTGCTCAACCGAGTTAGTCTTCTCTTAGTGAACTTCCAGCTCAGAGTTCATCTCATGCACCATCAGTTCAGGGTTCATTTGTGCCAGGTTCTTCTGGTAGTAATTCTGGTTCTCGGGGTCCACATCAGTACTTGCTGACATTTTCAGAGAAGGGTTTTTTTGAGTGTGAAGATTTCGGTCACATAAAGAGATACTGCCCCCACCTTATGGGAGGTTCATCTTAGCAAGGGAGTCAGATTACGATTTCAGCACCAGTTGTTTCACCACCCGCCCAACCAGCTCAGGGTGGGGCTCAGTCAGCTAGGGATCGCCCAAGAGGGGGAGGCCGATCAGGTGGCGGTCAGACCCGATTCTATGCTATACCTTCCAGGACAGATGTTGTTGCTTCAGATGCAGTAATCACAGGTATTGTCTCAGTATGCCACAGGGAAGCTTCTATATTATTTGACCCTGGTTCCACATATTCGTATGTATCATCATTTTGCTCATTATCTGGATATGCCCCGTGAGTCCTTAGTTTCACCTGTTTGTGTATCTATGCCGGTGGGCGATACTATTATTATGGACCGTGTGTATCGATCGTGTGTGATAACTATTGGGGGACTGGAAACTAGAGTTAATCTCTTATTGCTTAATATAGTTGATTTCGATGTAATCTTGGGTATGGATTGGTTGTTTCTATGTCATGCTATTCTGGACTGTCATGCAAAAACTGTGATGTTGGCGATTACGGGGTTGCCGAGGTCGAGTGGAGAGGTTCTCTAGATTATGTTCCCAGCAAAGTAATTTCTTACTTGAAGGCCCAACGCATGGTTGGAAAGGGGTGTTTGTCATATTTGGCCTTTGTGAGAGATGTTGATACAGACACTCCTACTATTAATTCTGTACCGGTAGTGCGAGACTTTTCGAATGTAGTTCCTGTAGACCTACCGGGTATGCCACCCGACATGGATATTGATTTCGGTATTGACTTGGTGTCGAGCACTCAACCCATTTCTATTCCCCCGTATCGTATGGCACCAACTGAATTGAAAGAATTGAAAGAGCAACTCCGGGAACTTCTTGATAAGGGGTTTATTAGGCCTAGTGTGTCGCCTTGAGGTGCACCAGTTCTATTTGTGAAAAATAAAGATGGTACTATGCGGATGTGCATCGACTATAGGGAGTTGAACAAGGTTACCATCAAGAACAAGTATCATTTGCCACGTATTGATGATTTATTTAACCAGCTTCAAGGAGCGAGGGTGTCCTCTAAGATCGACTTGAGGTCTAGGTATCATCAGTTGAAGATTCGGGATTCAGATATTCTAAAGACGGCATTCAGGACCCGTTATGGTCACTATGAATTTCTTGTGATGTCCTTTGGGCTGACCAACGCCCCAACAACATTTATGCACTTGATGAATAATGTATTTCAGCTGTATCTTGATTTGTTTGTTGTAGTATTTATTGATGATATCCTGGTGTACTCACGTAGTTAGGAGGAACATGCACAACACTTGAGTATTGTATTACAGAGGCTGAGGGAGGAGAAACTTTATGTCAAATTTTCTAAGTGTGAGTTCTGGCTTAGTTCAGTAGCATTCTTGGGACACATAGTGTCCGGTGAGGGAATTAAGGTGGATCCGAAGAAGATAGGGACAGTTCAGAGTTGGCCCAGGCCATCTTCAGCTATTGAGATTTGGAGTTTTCTCGGCTTGGCCGGTTATTATCGTCGCTTTGTGGAGAGCTTCTCGTCTATTGTGGCACCTATGACTAAATTGACCCAGAAAGGTGCTCCATTCAGGTGGTTGGATGAGTGTGAAGAGAGCTTTCAGAAGCTCAAGACCGCTTTGACCACAACTCCAGTTCTAGTTTTGCCTTCAGCTTTAGGCTCTTACACAATGTATTGTGATACTTCTCGGATCAGTATTGGGTGTGTCTTAATGCATGATGGTATAATGATTGCTTATGCTTCGCGCCAATTGAAGCCACATGAAAAGAACTACCATGTTCATGATTTTGAATTGGCAGCCATTGTTCATGCACGAAAGATTTGGAGGCACTATCTCTACGGTGTGTCCTGTGAAGTATTTACGGATCATCGGAGTCTCCAGCACTTGTTCAAACAAAAAGATCTAAATTTGAGACATCGAAGATGGTTGGAGATGCTAAAGGACTATGATATTACTATTCTATACCATCCCGGAAAGGCCAATGTGGTGGCCGATGTCTTGAGTAGAAAGGCGGTGAGTATGGGTAACCTTGCATTCATTCATGTTGGTGAGAGGCCTCTTGCAGTTGATGTTCAAGCCTTGGCCAACCAGTTTGTGAGATTAGATATTTCGGAGCCCAGTCGGGTTCTAGCTTGTGTGTTTCTCGGTCTTCCTTATGTGACCGCATCAGAGAGCGCCAGTATGATGATCCCCATTTACTTATCCTGAAGGACACAGTTCATCACGGTGATGCCAAAGATGTTACTATCGGAGATGATGGGATGATGAGTATGCAGGGTTGAATTTGTGTACCAAATGTAGATGGACTGCGGGAGTTGATTCTTGAGGAGGCCCACAGTTTGCGGTACTCCATTCATCCGGGTGCCACAAAAATGTATCAGGACTTGAGACAAGACTATTAGTGGAGAAAAATGAAGAAAGATATAGTGGGGTTTGTAACTCAGTGTTTAAATTATCAGCATGTGAAGTACGAGCATCAGAGACCGGGCGGTCATGGACCGGATAAATCTTCAAGGCATGAACAATAGCTACTAACTCAAGGTCATGGACCGGATAATTCTTCTCATGTACCTTTAACTGTCGGGACGCGTAGGCAATCACCCTACCGTCTTGCATCAACACTGCGACGCATCACAATACACAGTATAAGACCCTGAACCTGTAGGTAATACCAATACTGAGGCTGTAGTTAGGGTTGTCTTAAGCTTTTGGAAGCTCTCCTCACATTCTTCGGTCCACCTGAACGGAGCACCCTTCTGGTCAATTTGGTCTTAATAGTTGTTCATAATCAATTACAAAATCGTCAATTAACTTCATGTTAACAAAAATCTCGTTTCAAACCTTTACAATACTGATAACGAGACACGAGGCATGGAGACCTCATAATTATTTACCCGAATTAATGAGTCACATTTAACGTCACCTGGGCGAGAACCTACCTAGTAGGTTAAAACACAAAAATTACAACACAAATTTGGCAAGTATGCACAGAGAATTTCATATAGAATTTTCAAATAAACCTAACAGGCATGACTCCCTATTAGTACTATAGTACAAATTAAGATTTACAAGGGAGAACTTAAACATAAGAATTTTTCTTACAAGGATCTCGTCCTTATATAATTTCCACCGCAGCTCGTAGCCCGGTTTAAACATATCAGTTTATATTAAAATGCGAGGATCTCATCCTCAGTTCTGAATCACAAGTATTATGCACATCGTGCCAATTGAAACTTTCCATTTGCTCCTTTTAAGTAATTTTCGTTAAATAAAATCACAACACATAATGAACCCCACACCGGCAGGGCATATAATTCACAATTTGTAATGAATTATCCGTAAATTACATCAAAACTTACCGAAATGAGTAATAGAAAGACACATTTATCCTCACAGCTCTTATTAGTGACCAACATGGAATGATAGGCGTAGTTATCTCCATATAATCTCCCAACAGGAGTAAACACATAAGTAGATTATAGAATTACGAAGCTCACTCATATGTGGAGCACCATAGGAGGACTCGTTTCGATACTTAGAACCGAATCAAGTTAAGGAAATTATTCCTTTATATTAAATCGAGGTCGTATCTGTAACAACACCATCTGATGTAGCGACCTCCATCATACCATAAAATAAATATATCAACGGTTGGGTCTCCACCTCTAGGACGCCTTCTACCCGCCTGTCCTCCACCCCTAACTAGTTGTGTGGGTGGTGTAGTAACTGCAATGGGGCACGTAGCCTGAGTGCTTTGATGAAATATGTCTCTCCCAAGTTTTGGACAATTTTCTCATGATGTGCCTAGTATCATCGTATTCATAACAACCCCTTTGCGGGTTTGAGTGCTCATATTGAGTCCGTGCCAGATAACTGGAATAACCATTGTAGGAAACTCATGTAGGTGGTGCATTAAACGAACTTACTGGAGCACCCTGAGTAATCCAATGTGCGGACTGGGCTGGCTGACTGCCCGAGCCCCCGCCCTAATGATTTATACTTGCAGAGTAGAATTCACTGAATCCTCCAGAACCTCGAGACCTCTTGGTCTCCTAAGTTTTCCTTTTTCCTCACCCCGAACATGTTCTAATATCTTGACAATTTCTACAACTAGTAGAAATGAAGTATCAACCTGTAGCTCCCGAGTACAAAATTTTACGATCATAACTTAGTCCTTTAATGAGTCCGTAGACTCGCTCTCTGGTTGTAGGAAGCAAAGTAGGAGTATGACGGGCTAACTTATTGAACTTGATGGCATATTCTGACACCGTCATGATGACCTGACGCAACCGTTCAACCCTATGTGCCACGCATTATGGAGAGTCCGGGAAACAAATTCTTTTAAAAGCATTTCTGAGAATTAAGCCAAGTGGGCGGTGTTGCATTGGCTGGTCTGCCCTCTTCATAGTCTTGCCACAAACACCGGTGGAGAATTATCTCTCCCAAGCAAATTTCTTCTTTTGTTATGCTGACTCAACACTGTTGAGTTGACCAATTTCTTAACATACTCTTCGATTCTTCCTTGGGGTAACCCTTACCCCTATTTATACACATCGATCACAAAAGTAGAGCTCTACACAGACAAATTTTGGCACGAACCACATAGTCCAGAATCTCGTCAACAATTGTACTTCCTCCGAAGCACCCCAAAATCCGCAACCGTGAGGTTCACACTGAGTAGACCTTCTGCAAATTTAGAGTTGTTTCTATAACTCCTTTGGTACTGAAGTATATGATTATTAAGGAGGCAGACATACCGCAAGTTCCAACCTTATCCTCTACAAAATCGCAAGCCTTAAACATGTGTAAATTTTTAGGGAACCTTTCAGTACCACATATATATATTTCAAGGCAAAACTGACATAACACATGACCCCGCAATCCATCCATTGATAGTGGACTACCCCCACTCGGTGCGAAGTCATAGGTCACAGTCCAATGATTTACAATAATAACCTTCATAGCTTGTATAAATCAACCAGATGCCAACATCCATTGCACCCTGCTACATGATTCACTGGGTGATCTCTCAATACGTCCGCATCTTTAGTCGGAACCACACATTGAGGCAATGTTTGAGCATCTCTGGCTCCCTCATAGTCCATCTACAACATCACGAACCGTTGACGCACAACTGATACCGAGTGCGCAATGTCATACACGAGTAGATACAAAGGAATATAAGATATATGTTTCAAGCTAAATCAATACCGCACGATAAGGAGTCAAAGAAGTGAATATTTCCTAACAGTTCCATAGCCTCTCGAAGATAAGCATAGACGTCTCTGTACCGATCTGCAAGACTCTACTAAACCTGCTTGTGACTCATGACACCTATGAACCTAGTGCTCTGATACCAACTTGTCACGACCCCAAATTCCCTCTGTAGGATGTCGTGATGGCACCTAGTCTCTAAGACTAGGTAAGCCTATCAATGCAGAATAATAATAAATATCTGAAACAAATAAACTACAAGTCAAACAATTTCAACTCCCAAAACCCGGTAAAAATAAGTCACAAGCTTCTAAGAATTTATTCTCTATATCTCTATACATCAGAGTCTAAAGCAAATAAGGAAGACAACATAGTAAGATAGAAGGGGACTCCGGAGTCTGCAGACGCTGGCAAATATACCTCCAAGTCTCCTCGTACAGCTAGTTTACTGATGCATGATCTGATAAGATGTACCTGGATCTGCAAAAAAAAAATGTGTAGAAGCGTAGTATGAGTACACCACAGCGGTACCCAGTAAGTGCCAAGCCTAACCTCGGTAGAGTAGTGACGAGGTCAGGTCAGGCCCTACTAGAGAATAAATAATGGCATGGTAAAATGTTTAACCGATATTATAAGATAAAATGACAATAGAAATGAGTTAAGTAGTATGTCACATTTAATTACATCAAATAATGCCAAATGGGACGAAGTCCCCTATTTTTATAACTTACAGATCTGTCAGGGAGCCCGATTTATCAGGGAGCTCGATTTTGTCAGGGAGCTCGATTTGTCAGGGAGATCGATTTTGTCAGGGAACTCGATTTTGTCAGGGAGCTCGATTTGTCAGGGAACTCGATTTTGTCAGGGAGCTCAATTTGTCAGGGAGCTCGATTTTGTTAGGGAGCTCGATTTGTCAGGGAGCTCGATTTTGTCAGGGAGTTCAATTTTGACAGGGAGTCCGATTTTGACAGGGAGTCGGATTTTGACAGGGAGTCCAATTTTGTCAGGGAGCTCGATTTTGTCAGGGAGCCCGATTTTTGATAGGTAGCTCGATTTTGACAGGCAGCCCAATTTTGACAGGCAACCCGATTTTGACAGCATTTCCAGCAGAAAAATTGCAGCAGCTTTTGCAGTAGCTAAGTCCCACTTTTGATCCGTTAACCATCTGAAACTCATCCGAGGCCCTCGGGACCTCAACCAAATACACTAATAAGTCCTAAACATCATACGAACTTATTTGAAACCTCAAATCACATCAAACAACGCTAAAATCACGAATCATGCTCCAATTCAAGCTTAATGAAACTTAGAATTTCCAACTTCTACATTCGATGTCAAAACTTATCAGGGTCCTCAGTGCTATACCAGAGAATTCTTACCGCCCACCAGCTATTCAGGGTCCTCCTAGTGGGTATTCAGGTCCCCAGGGCCAGACTCTTAGTCAGCAGCCCATCGCACCAAATAGTTATTATGAGTGCGGGGCTCCCAGTCACATGTGGAGGTTTTGCCCCAGGCTTCGGGGTAGACCAGTACAGCAGGGTCAGCAGCCTATGCTTACCGGACTAGTTGCTCTACTAGTAGTCCGACCACCAAGAGGTGGATGACAGGTGGGTAGGGGTCGTCCTAGAGGTGGAGGTCAGCCAGGCGGAGGCCAGCCAGTTGGCACTCCAGCTTGGTTCTATGCTTTTCCGGCTAGACCAGATGCAGAGGCCTCAGATGCTGTGATTACAGGTATTATTTTTGTTTGCGGCAAAGATGCCTCAGTATTATTTCATCCAGGATCCACGTATTCATATGTGTCGTCTCTATTTGCTCCATTACTCGGTATTTCTTGTGAGTCCTTGAGTACTCCTATTTATATGTCCACTCCTGTAGGCGATTCTGTTATTGTGAACCGGATCTACCGGTCCTGTATTATTACATTCTGTGGTTATGAAACTAGAGCAGATCTCTTATTGCTCGAGATGATCGATTTTGAAATTATTCAAGGTATGGACTGGTTATCTCCATCTCATGCTATTCTAGATTGTCATGCCAAAACTGTTACCTTGGCTATTCCATCTTTGCCTAGGCTAGAGTGGAAGGGTTCGTCGGTTAGTTCATTTAATCGGGTTATTTATTTTATAAAGGCTCAACACATGGTTGAGAAGGGTTGTTTGGCTTATCTAGCCTATGTTCGGGATACTACTGCAGAGACTCCGGCTATTGATTCAGTGCCAGTAGTTTAGGAGTTCTCCAATGTATTTCCTTCAGATCTTCCAGGTATGCCACCTGATCGTGATATTGATTTTTGTATTGACTTGGCTCCAGATACCCAACCTATATCTATCCCACCTTATCGCATGGCTCCGAAAGAATTGAAAGAATTAAAAGAACAACTTGAAGAGTTATGAGCCAACGGGTTCGTCAGACCGAGTGTATCGCCTTGGGGTGCACCAGTATTATTTGTAAAAAAGAAGGATGGAACAATGCAGATGTGTATTGATTATCGCCAATTCAGCAAAGTCACTATTAAGAACAAGTACCCGTTGCCGCATATTGATGACCTATTTGACCAGTTGCAGGGTGCTAGGGTGCTCTCTAAGATTGACTTGAGGTCGGGGTATCATTAGTTGAAGATTCGAGATTCGGATGTTCCGAAAACTGCTTTTCGTACTAGATATGGTCATTATGAGTTTCTGGTAATGTCTTTCGGTTTAACTAATTCCCCGGCAGCATTTATGGATCTGATGAACAGGGTATTCAGGCCATATATTGATTCATTTGTCATTGTCTTCATTGATGACATTTTAATCTACTCGCGCAGCAAAGAGGAACATGAGCAACATATGAGAGTAGTGCTCCAGACATTGCGGGAACAAAAGCTATATGCTAAGTTCTCTAAATGTGAGTTTTGGCTAGAGTCTGTAGCATTTTTGGGACATATTGTATTGGGTGAAGGTATTAAAGTTTATCCCAAAAAGTTTGAGGCAGTTAAGATTGGCATCGTCCCACTTCGGTGACTGAGATCAGAAGTTTCCTGGGTTTAGCAGGTTATTATCATCGGTTCGTGGAGGGCTTTTCATCTATTGCATCACCTTTGACCAAATTAACCCAAAATGGTGCTCCGTTCTGATGGTCTGATGATTGTGAGGTGAGCTTTCAGAAGCTCAAGACAGCATTGACTACATCACCGGTGTTAGTGTTGCCTTCCGGTTCGGGGATGTATACAGTGTACTGCGACACTTCACGCGTTGGTTTGGGTTGTGTATTGATGCAGGAGGGGCGAGTTATTGCATATGCTTCACTCAATTGAAACCCCACGAACAGAATTATCCGGTACATGATTTGGAGTTAGCTGCGATTGTTCACGCCCTTAAGATTTGGAGGCATTATCTTTATGGGGTGCCCTGTGAAGTTTATACTGATCACCACAGTTTTCAGCATTTGTTCAAGCAGAGGGACCTAAATTTGAGGCAGCGCAGATGGCTGGAATTATTAAAAGATTATGATATTACTATCCTATATCATCCATGTAAAGAAAATGTAGTTGCAGATGCCTTGAGTAGAAAGGCGGAGAGCATGGGTAGTTTGGCTTTCATTTCAGCAGAAGAAAGGCCATTAGCTTTGGATATCTAGTCCTTGGCCAATAGACTTGTGCGGTTAGATATTTCAGAGCCCAGCCGAGTTCTTGCATGTGTCGTAGCTTAGTGTTCACTATTTGAGCAGATCAAGGCTCGCCAGTATGATGATCCACACTTAATGGTTCTTCGAGAAACGGTACTACGAGGTGGTGCCAAGGAAGTTACTATTGGTGCAGATGGTGTTCTGCAACTCCAGGATCGTCTATGTGTTCCTAATGTGGATGAACTGAGGAAACATATCCTGGAGGAGGCACACAGTTCTTGGTATTCTATTCATCCAGGTGCTACAAAGATGTATCGTGACTTGAGGCAGCATTATTGGTGGCGATGAATGAAAAAGGACATAGTTGAGTATGTAACTAGGTGTCTAAATTGTCAGCAAGTTAAATATGAGCACCAGAGGCTAGGTGGCCTACTTCAGCAAATGGCTATACCCGAGTGGAAATGGGAACGAATTACTATGGACTTTGTAGTTGGGTTTCCGCGGACCTTGAGGAAGTTTGATGCAGTTTGGGTGATTGCTGACAGGTTGACCAAGTCGACACATTTTATTCCTGTTGTGACTACGTATACTTCAGAGAGGTTGGCCCAGATTTATATTAGGGTTATAGTTCGGTTGCACGGTGTGCCAATTTCCAACATATCAGATAGAGGCCCTCAGTTTACTTCAAATTTCTGTAGAGCAGTACAGAGTGAGTTGGGGACCCGTGTAGAGCTCAGCACAACCTTTCATCCGCAGACCGACGGGTAGTCAGAGCTGACAGTTCAGATTTTGGAGGATATGCTCAGGGTATGTGTGATTGACTTTGGAGGCCAGTGGGATCGTTTCTTGCCTTTGGCCGAGTTTGCTTATAATAACAGTTACCAATCCAGCATCGAGATGGCTCCATTTGAGGCTTTATATAGCCGTCGATACCGTTCACCTATCAGATGGTTTGAGCCCGGTGAGCCTAAGTTATATGGTACTGATTTGGTAAAAGATGCCTTGGAAAAGGTAAAGTTGAAAATCACTATTTATCATTCCTCGACTTGCGTGCGCAGTCCGTAAAATTTTTCGGAAAGTTTTCAGGTGAAAAAATGAATTAAAATGTGAATTAGAGCTTTAAAACTCAACTGAGTTGACTTTGGTCAACATTTTGAGCAAACAGACTCGGATAAGTGTTTTGACAGTTCCGGTAGATCCGTATCGTTATTTGGGACTTAGGCGTATGCCCGGAATCAAATTCCGAGGTCCCTAGCACGAGATATGGAATTTTGATAAAAAATTAAAAGTTTAAGTTCAAATAGTAACCGAATGTCAAATTATGTGCAAATGACCTCGGAATAGAAATTTGATGATTTCAACAGCTCCGTATGGTGATTTTGGACTTAGGAGCGTGATCGAAATTTTATTTGGAAGTCCGTAGTGGAATTAGGCTTAAAATGCCGAAAATTGAATTTTTGGGAAGTTTGACCGAGTGGTTGACTTTTTGATATCGGGGTCGAAATCCGATTCTGAAAATTTTCATAGCTCAGTTATGTCATTTATGACTTGTGTGCAAAATTTGAAGTCATTCCGAATTGATTTGATATATTTCGGCATAAAATATACAAGTTGGAAGATTTGAAAACTCATAATTCGATTCGATGCGCGATTCGTAATTTCGGCATTGTTTGGCATGGTTTGAAGCCTCAACTAAGTTCATATTGTATTTTGGGACATGTTGGTATATTTGGTTTTTGTCCCGAGGGCCTCAAGTTGATTTCGGAAGGTTAACGGAATGGATTTCGGACAAAAAGGAACTGCTGAAATATTTCTGCTGCAGAAGCTATTTTTGGACAGCAACCGGTGCAATCGCAGAGCTGACTTTGGAAGCTTATATCTCGAAATCTATAAGGAATCTGAACATTATCAAAACATGAAAGTTGTAGCCCTTTGATTCTAGTTTCCAGAATGATAAACCATTTATCATTCAGACATTTATAGTTGGGGAGGTTGCTTATGAGCTTGCATTGCCTCCCAGTCTATCGGGAGTTCATCCGGTTTTCCATGTATCTATGCTCCGGAAGTATCATGCTGACCTATCACATGTGTTGGACTTCAGCACAGTTCAGCTAGATAAGAGTTTGGGTTATGAAGAAGAGCCATTTGCCATTGTTGATTAACAAGTTCGCCAATTGAGGTCCAAGAGGATTTCTATAGTAAAGGTCCAGTGGAGGGGCCAACCAGTCGAGGAAGCGACTTGGGAGGCCGAGGAGGACATGGGGAGCAAATACCCACACTTATTTAGCACTCCAGGTATTATTCTAAACCCGTTCGAGGATGAACGTTTGTTTAAAAGGTGGAGAATGTAATGACCCAACCGGTCATTTTAACTTTTAGAAACCCGTTCCCTAAAATAAAACTCCCCGAACATGCTTTTATTAATTTATGACTTGCGGGGATGGTTGGTTCGGGATTTGGAAGCGTTTGGGTTGAAATCGGAACACTTGATTCCTTAAGTTAGCTTTAAATGGACAAGTTTGACTTCGGTCAACATTTTGAGAAAACGATCCCGGAATCGGGATTTGACGGTTCCAATAAGTTCTTATGATGATTTCGGACTTAGACATATGTCCGAATTTGATTTTGGATAACCCGGGAGCATTTTGACGCTTAATAGTAAAAATTAACTATTTGAAGGTTTAAAGTTCTTTAAATTTGGTTTGGAGTAGGCATTGAGAAATTGAAGCCCGTTTGGAATTCCGAGTTTGGGAATAGTTCCGTATAGTGATTTAAGACTTGCACGCAAAATTTCGTATCATTCCGAGTAGTTTAAGTATATTTCGGCGCATTGAAAGTAATTTGAAGAACTTGAAATTCTTAAGTTTGAATCAATTTGGTTTAGGGTATGATTATTAGATTTGATATTGTTTTACACGTTCCGAGAGTTCAAGCGAGTCCGTTTTATGATTTCAAACTTGTAGGTATGTTCGGATGGGGTCCCGGGGACCCCGAGTGTCAATCGGACGAGGCTCGGACCAAGTTGGAAGTTGGGAGTCAAAACTGAAGCTCCCAGCTACTGTCAGAATCGCACCTGCGCTTGGCCAGTCGTAGGTGCAACATTCGCAGATGCGACAGAATCTCGCAGGCGCGGCCCTCGCATATGCGAGATTTTGAGCGCAGAAGTAGAAGAAGGGAAGGGGCAATCCACCGCAGATGCGGATGATTTGCGCACCTGCGAACGCGCAGGTGCGAAGTTTTGTGTGCCACCTAGCTGTAGTGTTGGGCGCCATCACGACTTATAGGTGAAATTGGGTCGTGACACTATGGATCGCGCCACACGTTCCTCGGCAGTGTACACGACACTCTGGATCGGGTCGTACGTCCTCGGCAGAAATCGTGCTTAATAATACTAATTACACGATACTTTAATAATTTATTTCAGCTTGCGAAACTAATTGATAAATTAAAAAATCCTTGGAATTTAATGAATTATTATTCTTGCTTGTTAAAGAATTAATTGTTATTCCTGTAAATAATATTTAATTGATAAATTAAAAATTATTTGAATTGAAGGAATTTAATTAATATATTGAGAATTGTTGCATTTGAAAGAATTTGATTATTTTCGCTGATTAAATAATTTTTTTAAGTTCTGTAAATCATGCTCATTTAAATATCGTAGTTGTATTTCAATTATTATTATTGACCCATAGTGAGTGTCAAAGTCGGCCATCTAGTCTCTACCACTTCGTGATTAGGCTTGATACTTACTGGGTACACGTTGTTTATGTACTCATAGGGGTGGCATGTGGGCCAGGCCCGGTCCTAAGTGGGCTTCGCGGGCCCGGTCCTAAGTGGTCCGGTCTTAGGCGGGCCGGTCCTAAGCGGTCCCGGGCTTCGCGAGTTTCTCGTTGGAACCGGTCTGGGACCGGGACCACGAACTAGCGGTCCTGTATTAAGTGGGCCGGTCCCGGTCCTAAGCGGGCCCAAACGGTCCTAAGCGGGCCCAAGTGGGCCCAACGGAAATTTTTATACAAATTAGAGAAAAAAATGGTAATAAAAATATCTAAGGCAATTCCTAGTAAATTATATTATAGAATTGTCACCTAAATTTTTTAATTCAAATTTAAAGACAAAAATATTGTAAAGAGATATTCAAAGCAATGCGTTATAATATATATACTATACTATACTATATATACATCTTAAGATATATAAGCTATATTCGATTTACTATATATACATCTTAAGATTTATACATTAATATTCGATTTATATACTATATATACATCTTAAGATATATATATATATATATATATATACACACACACACTATCGAATACGGCTTAAGATCTCTCTCTCTCTCTCTCTCTCTCTCTCTCTCTCTATATATATATATATATATATATATATATATATATATATATATATATACACACACTATATATACATCTTACTATATTAAGATATATATATAGTATATCGTAAGATGTATACTATCGAATATGGCTTATATACTATGTATATAGTAAGATGTATATATAGTATATATAGTATAGTATATATATAAGCTATATTCGATATATATATATATATATTTATATACTATCGAATATGGCTTATATACTATGTATATAGTAAGATGTATATACTATCGAATATGGCTTAAGATATATATCTATCTATATATATATATATACATCTTACTATATTAAGATGTATATATAGTATATCGTAAGATGTATACTATCGAATATGGCTTATATACTATGTATATAGTAAGATGTATATATATATATATATATATATATATATATATATATATATATATATATATATATATATATATAAGAGAGAGAGAGAGAGAGAGAGAGAGAGAGAGAGAGAGAGAGAGTATAGTATATACTATATTATACTATATGTATAGCTTAAGGTATATAAAAAGACAAAAATATTGTAAAGAGATATTCAAAGCAATGCGTTATATTTTTATTATATCATTAAAAAATCATGGCAATATCTTTCTTAGTCTTCCTCCCCCTATGGAATGAGCACAACAAGGTGCTAATACCACCATTGAAAAGAAAAAGAAACTAATTAAGATGTGCAAAAATACAAGTTACATATTAATTTACATGGTATCTCTTACAAATTTCATAAATCCTTCAAGGTCCGGAGGAATTTCTGTTGGTGGTGGCAGAAATGAAGATTGGTCATCACCGCTTCCAGGAGAAGCATCATCCTCCTCAAGTTTAGCTAGCATTTCTTCATAAGCTTCGTCTACCTCTGGTTGTGATTCAGCAAGTCCAAAATTTCTTCTTTCCGAACGGATCCAATCTCTGAAAAGTACTGATTTTTCCAAGCTCTCCCTCATAGATGCCACTATTGAAGCTTGAATAGTTAAAATATCTCGGGCCATCCTTGAAAGAATCGGAAAGTATTTTTCTTTGTCCTTCCACCATTCTAAAATATTAAAGGAGCCGTCGGGATTCACTACCTCAATTCCCTGTGACAAATAAACTTCAAGCTCATTTAGTTGTGAAAAATCACTAGTACTAGAACCTTGAGAACCTCTGAACCCTGCCCAAGCACTAAGTGCTCTTACTCCCGCAGTTCTTTTAGATGATTGAGAACTAGAAGAAGGAGTTGGAACATTTGGTCTAGCATGATCTAATGCAACTTGATAAGCATTATAAATAGTTTGAACATTTATTTTAATTGAGGCTATTGCGTCCGCAAGTGTAGACAACTCCTCATCTTCAAGTGCTAAACCATTATAAACAGTTTCATACCAAAATTGAGGAACTCCTAATTTCATAGTAGGATTTAACAATGCAGCAACACCATAAATAGGGGGAATAGGGAAAAAATATTTTTTAAATTTTTTTCTCATGGAATCAATAGCAAGTTGATAAATTTTCCCACCCTCTGAAAAATGATCAAACAAATTTGCAAGTTCTACAAAAATGATCAAATCACTCTTTACGGTTGTGCGAGAAAAACCTTTATAAGTAGGGTTATAAACTTTTCTAATATAATGCACAAAGTGAGGGTTAGAAGGAAAACTATAGGTAAGCACATAACAATAACCATTTTTGCCAATTCTTCCCGATCTTTTTTTGGATCATAATATAAAATACCACCGGTAAAAGTATTAATTTCCGGTTGAAATTGATTTGACCCGGTACTAAGGTCAGCCATACTAGGTGCACTTGTCCCCTCGGCCAAAGTTTTCATACGAAAATATCTAGTTTTATCTTGAGGGTATAGCAATATGTGTCTAGTCAAACTTCCCGTCCCCCCGACTTCCAACATATTTAAAAACAAACTCTTTGCCACAAGTTTTACACTTAGCCCTATTTTTTTCTCTTAGTTGAGTAAAAAATGACCAAACAAGAGATGATTCTGCCCGTTTAGAAGGTTGTCTAGAAAAAGTAGGGGCAGTAACAAGAGGGTCAGACGGGGGATCATTTGAATTATTATTAGTTGGGTTAACTTCAGGAGCAGGACTAGTAGGTGTATCGTCATCCAGTTGCGTTTCATCAAAATCTATTTCTTCATCATCATTTTCATCAATAGTTGGATTACCATAAAGAGCATTCATATATTCATGGTTTAATTGTTCACCGGGTGCAATATTGACTCTCGGTAAATTATAATAAACTATTATCGCTATCAAGAATAGCAGGTGTAGGACGGGTAACAGGTTTCGGCCGGGGAGCCGGGGGAAGTGGAGGAGGAACAGATTGGCCACTAGATTCACCACTCTTGAATTTTTCCTTATTTTTACTAAATATTTTTTTTAGGGAATAAGCCATCTTAATTAATCAAGCAAAGTAAATAAAACAAACAAAACTATAATATTAAAACTTAAGAGTTGGAACGAGTTTACCGAATTGACGAACAACTTGTTGAAAAATAATTATCGTTGAAGACTTGAAGACTTCAATTCACTAACTTCACAATTTTGTACAAATTATAACAATTAAGTAAGCAATTATAGAAGAATATTAGAGAGAGATTGAGAGAGATTGATGATTTTGTGAGAAAAATAAAAGAATGAGGGGGTATTTATAGTTGAAAATAGGGAAAAAGTGTAATTATAAAAAGTTTGGGGTTAAAATAAAATTTGGGGGGTTAAATGGCTATTTTGCAAATAGCCAACGACTATTTTGGCAGACCAAACGGCTAGTTTTTAAATGGCCAAACGGTCAATTTTTTTTAAAAAAATTATCCGTTGGGCCCGTTTAGGACCGCTTGAACCGGCCCACTTCTGAGCCGGTCCCAGTCTCGCGGGCCTCCCCTATGAGACCGGCCCACTACCCGTCCCACCACCTCACGGTCCTGGTCCTATCCGGTTAGGACCGTTTAGGTCCACCGCCCATGTGGGCTTGCGGTCCTGGGCCGGTCCCGGTCCTAACCGGCCCACTAGCCACCCCTACGTACTCATACTACACTTGCTGCACTTTTTGTACAGGACATGAGGCAAGTACTAGTGGGGGACCTATCGTCTTACACCCACGTTATCCAGGGGCATAGTGGTGACCTACCTTTCTGATCCGTTCTGCAGCTACTAGTGTCTCTCCTTGTATTTGTTTTATTCTGTCTATTTTTATTTCAGACAGTATTTGAGGTTTTGTATAATCTATTAGATGCTCGTATACTTGTGACACCAGGTCTTGGCATACACATTGGTTAAGTTTGGGTTTTATTATTTCTCTTGATTTTAAAATTTGTCAATGAATGCTTAATTTATTAAGTTGGCTTGCCTAGCCGTAGTGTTGGGCGCCATCACGACCTATAGGTGAAAATGAGTCGTGACATTAACTACCAATTCTTGTTAATACAAATAAGCACGGGTTAGTTACGGTGTAAGTATGATAAGTTATATAGTACCACTCTGACTTCAGATTTGAGATTAAGTTTAGTTGGTAAATGAAGTTAGCTCAAGTTATTCTTAATTTATGTAGCAACCTTTGAATTTTCAATCACAACAAATCATATACATTACATATCCATATTTTACTTTTACTACCTTATCAAAAGCAGAAGTAGAAAGGTAAAATAGCAAACAATTGTGGTAGGTCTGCCGACAGAGGCGGTGCAAAGATTTAAAATTTTAGGACTCAAGATTGTAGTTATTTTAAGTTAATGAGTTCTAAATTAATAATTTATACATATTCAATAAATTTTTTAAGACAAATATAATTGAACAAAAGTTACTGGGTTCGGCCGAATCTGCATCCGATACTGTGGCTCCGGCCCCGCTGTGATGACCCAAAATGTCATCTTTAAATTTAATAATTAATTCTGTGTTCTAAGACCATGAAAATCACTATTTATCCTTCCTCGACTTGCGTGCGCAGTCCATAAAATTTTCCAGAAAGTTTTCAGGTGAAAAATGGATTAAAATGTGAATTAGAGCTTTAAAACTCAACTGAGTTGACTTTGGTCAACATTTTGAACAAACGGATTCGGATCAGTATTTTGATAATTTTGGTAGGTCCGTATCGTGATTTGGGACTTAGGCCTATGTCCGGAATCAAATTCCGAGGTTCCTAGCCCGAGATATGGAATTTTAATGAAAAATTAAAAGTTTAAGTTCAAATAGTGATCGGATGTCAAATTATGTGCAAACGACCCCGGAATAGAATTTTGATGATTCCAACAGCTCCGTATGGTGATTTTGGACTTAGGAGCGTGATCGGAATTTTATTTGGAAGTCCGTAGTAGAATTAGGCTTGAAATGCCGAAAGTTGAATTTTTGGGAAGTTTGACCGAGAGGTTGACTTTTTGATATCGGGGTCAAAATTCGATTCTGAAAGTTTTCATAGCTCAGTTATGTCATTTATGACTTGTGTGCAAAATTTGAAGTCATTCCGAATTGATTTGATGTGTTTCGACACAAGATATGGAATTTGAAAGTTCAAAGTTCATTGATTTTGATTTGAGGTGCGATTCGTCGTTTTAATGTTGTTTGATGTAGTTTGAAGCCTCGACTAAGTTCGTATGGTATTTTGGGACATGTTGGAATAATTGGTTAAGGTCCCAAGGGTCTCGGGTGGATTTCGGAAGGTAAACGGAATGAATTTCGGACAAAGTGCAGAAATTTCTGTTGCAGAAATTCTGTGCGTGGAGCCAAGTTTGGAAGCTTATATCTCGCAATAAATAAGGAATCAGAAAATGTACAAAACATAAAAGTTGTAGTCGTTGGATTATAGGTTCCAGAAAGCTAAACTATGCATTATTTGGACATTTGTACAGAAAGTTATGATGGATTGAAAGAAGGCTGGTAGAGCAGTTTCGCCAAAAATTTCGCCAGAAATTCTGATGCATGCAGCTAACTTTGGGAGCTTATATCTCGCAATGTATAAGAAATCGGAATAATTGCAAAACATAAAAGTTGTAGTCGGTGGATTCTAGTTTCCAGAAAGTTAAACCATTTATCATTTGGATATTTGTACATAAAGTTATGGTCAATTGAAGTAAGACTGGAAGACCTGTTTCCGGTAGACTTTTAGTGACGAAAAATGGACTTTTAGTGACGGATTGGCAGAAACTTAAGGACCAAAAATGCTCATTTCATTCATTTCGTTTTGGATTTTTGGAGCACGGTTTTTGGGCGATTTTTGGACGATTTTCACGGGAAAACATTGGGGTAAGTGTTCCTTATCCTATATTGATTATATTTCATGATTCCATACTCAATTACATCATGAATCCGTGAATTTATGAAAGAAAAATCAAGATTTTTGCAAAATCTTTCAAAAACGAAAATTTAAGATTTGCAGGTCGAGTTGTTATCGGATTTTGATAAAATTGGTATGGGTGGACTCGTAATTGAATGGGTTGTCAATTTATAAGTTTCGCCGGATTCCGAGATGTGGGCCCCACTGGCAAATTTTGAGCTAATTTCGAATTTTAATGAAAATATAATATTTTCTTATGAAATTGATTATTATAATTTTTGTTGACTGTATCGAATTAATTATGACTAGATACGAGTCGATCGGAGTCGGAAAAAGCATAATACTTGGTTAAATTGGAGCAAGTCGAGGTAAGTGACTTGTCTAACCTTGTGTGGGGAAAATTTCCCCTAGGATTGGTATTGATGTGATTATTGAAATGTGTTGAAAGTCGTGTGCACGAGGTGACGAGTGTGTACACGGGTTAAATTGCGAAAGATTATATTTTTAAATTGTGTAGACCACTGTTGCGCATTTATTAAATTATTTTATCTTGTTTATTCTTCATCATTGATGTGAGATATATACTTCAAATTTGTTTGATCTTTTCTTACTAATTATTTTACCTGTTTAGTTGAAACTTGGTTTCTTTTATTCTGTGCATTATTTGAAGGTTGATTTTCTTTAAATTAAATATTATTAATATGAAGTATTTGACATTTTTAAACTTGATATTGAAGCAACGTAGTAAAGATTTTAAAATATTATTTTCCTAAATTATTTACTCCTGAATATTTTTATACTCATTGTGAGGGAGCCGTGAGCTCTTTATTGTGGAAGAATATTATTGATGAATTATTTTGACATGAGCTGTGAGCTCTTTATTGTGAAAAACTATTATTGATGATTTATTTTGGCATGAGCCGTGAACTCTTTATTGTGGCAAACTATTATTGATGATTTATTTTGGCATGAGCCGTGAGCTCTTTGTTGTGGAAAAATATTGTTGTTGAATTATTTTGGCAAGTTAAATTATTTGAGCACTTGAGGTGCAAATTGTGATATATTGTGATATTGATACGCATGCGGTGGTATAAGGTCTGGGTGTTGAAACACATGCGGTGAGATAAGGGTGGCTTGATACGCGTGGCTAGTAGGGGTGACTACTAGAAGTCATGCGGTGTGATAAGGGTGGCTAAAACGCGGGATGCTATTTCGGAAAAAATATTTTCTTTAAATAAATTGTGAAGGCTCCCGCGGTGATATAAGGAAATGAGATATTGTTGATATTGATTTATGGCCATAGTTGCTTTCGATTAATTGTTGTGATTTTCATAAAGTTAAAGAAAATTCTGTTTTGATTCCACGAGATATTATTTGTAATTATTTGATGTCATTAGATGTGACATACTATTTGATTCATTTCCAATGTCATTTTATTTTACTACATTGATAAATATTTTACCATGCCATTATTATATTCCAGTAGGGCCTCACCTGACCTCGTCACTACTCTACCGAGGTTAGGCTTGGCACTTACTGGGTACCGCTGTGGTGTACTCATACTATGCTTCTGCACATCTTTTTGTGCAGATCCAGGTACATTTTACCAGCCTAGACGTTATTGAGTTACCTGCGCACGGAGACTTCGAGGTATATCTGCCAGCGTCCGCAGACTCCGGAGTCCCCTTCTATCATTTTATGTTGCTTCCTTATATTATATCTAGACCTTGACATATAGAGACATTAAGAATAAATTCTTAGAAACTTGTGACTTATTTCTACCGGGTTTTGGGAGTTGAAATTGTTTGAATTGTTGTTTAATTATTTCAGATATTTATTATTATTCCTCATTGATAGGCTTACCTAGTCTTAGAGACTAGGTGCCATCACGACATCCTACGGAGGGAATTTGGGATCGTGACAAGTTGGTATCAGAGTACTAGGTTCATAGGTGTTATGAGTCACAAGCAGGTTTAGTAGAGTCTTGCGGATCGGTACGGAGACGTCTGTACTTATCTTCGGGAAGCTATGGAACTGTTAGGAAAATATTCACTTCCTTGATTCCTTATCGTGCGGCATTGATTTAGCGTGAAACATATATCTCATATTCCTTTGTATCCACTCGTGTATGACATTGCGCACTCAATATCAGTTGTGTGTCGACGGTTCGAGATGCCGCAGATGGACTACAAGGGAGCCAGAGATGCTCAAACATTTCCTTAACGTGTGGTTCTGACTGAAGATGTGGGCGTATTGAGAGATCACCTAGTGAATCATGTGCGGGGTGCAATGGACATTGGCATCTGGTTGATTTATACAAGCTGTGAAGATTATTATTGTGGATTATCGGACATTGTGACCTATGAATTCGTGCCGAGTGGGGGGAGTCCACTACCAATGGGTGGATTGCGGGGTCATGTATTATATCAGTTTTGGCCTGAAATGTATATATGTGGTACTGAAAGGTTCCCTAAAATTTACACATGTTTAAGACCTGAGATTTTGTAGAGGATAAGGTTGGGACTTGCGGTATGTCCGACTCCTTAATAATCATATACTTCAATAGCAAATGAGTTATAGAAACAACTCTAAATTTGTAGAAGGTCTACTCAGCGTGAACGTCACTGTTGCGGATTTTGGAGTGCTTCGGAGTAAGTATAGTTGTTGACGAGATTATGGACTATGTTGTTCGTGCCAAGATTTGTCTGTATGGAGCTCTACTTTTGTGATCATTGTGTATAAATAAGGGTAAGGGTTACCCCAAAGAAGAGTCGAAGAGTATGTTAAGAAATGGGTCAGCTCAACAATGTTAAGTCAGCATAACAAAAGAAGAAATTTGCCTTGGGAGAGATAATTCACCACCGGTGTTCGTGGTAAGCCTATGAAGAGGGCATGCCAGCTAATGCAACACCGCCCACTTGGCTTAGTTCTCAGAAACACTTTTGAAAGAGTTTGTTTCCCGGACTCTCCGTAATGCATGGCGCATAGGGTTTGAACGGTTGCGTCATGTCACCATTGACGATTTCATAATATGCCATCAAGTTCAATAAGTTAGCCCGTCATACTCCTACTTTGCTTCCTACACCCAGAGGGCGAGTCCATAGACTCACTAAAGAACTCAATTATGATCATAAAATTTTGTACGACTCGGGAGCTACAAGCTGATACTTCATTTCTGCTAGTTGTACAAATTGCCAAGATATTAGAACGTGTTCGGGGTAAGGAAAAAGGAAACTGAGGAGACCAAGACGTCTCGAGGTTCTAGGGGATTCAGTAGATTCTACTCTACAAGTATAAATCATTATGGCGGGGGCTCAGGCAGTCATCCAGCCCAGTCTGCACATCGGATTACTCGGGGTGCTCCAGTAAGTTCTTTTAATGTACCACCGACATGAGTTCTTACAATGGTTATTCCAGTTATCTAGCACAGACTCAATATGAGCAGCCTAACCCGCAAAGGAGTTGTTATGAATACGGTGATACTAGACACATCATGAGAAAAATTATCAAAAACTTGGGAGAGACTTATTTCATCAAAGCACTCAGGCTATGTGCCCCATTGCAGTTACTACACCACCCACACGACCAGTTAGGGGTGAAGGACAGACAGGTAAAAAGTGTCCTAGAGGTGGAGACCCAGCCGTTGATATATTTATTTTACGGTATGGCAGAGGTCGCTACATCAGATGGTGTCGTTACAGGTACGACCTCGATTTAATATAAAGGAATAATTTCCTTAAGTTGATTCAGTTCTCAATATCGAAACGAGTCTTCCTATTGTGCTCCACTTATGAGTGAGCTTCATAATTTTATAATCTACTTATGTGTTTATCCCTGTTGGGAGATTTTATGGAGATAACTACGCCTATCATTTCGTGTTGGTCACTAATAAGAGCTGCGAGGCTAAATGTGACTTTCTATTACTCATTTCGGTAAATTTTGATGTAAATTCTGAATAATTAATTACAAATTATGAATTATATGCCTTACCGGTATGGGGTTCATTATGTGTTGTGATTTGGTGTAACCAAAATTATTTAAAAGGAGAGAATGGAAATTTTCAATTGGCACAATGTGCATATTACTTGTGATTCAGAACCGAGGACGAGATCCTCGCATTTTAATATAAACTGATATGTTTAAATCGGGCTACGAGCTGCGGTGGAAGTTATATAAGGACGAGATCCTTGTGAGGAAAATTCTTGTGTTTAAGTTCTCCCTTGTGAAATTTAAATTTGTACTATAGTACTAATAGGGAGTCATGCCTATTAGGCTTATTTGAAAATTCTTATATGAAATTCTCTGTGCATAGTTGTCAAATTCGTCTGGTAATTATTAATTTTTAACCTACGAGGTAGGTGCCCGCCTAGGTGGCGTTAAATGTGACTCGTTAATTTGGATAAATAATTTTGAGGTCTTCATGCCTCATGTCTCGTTATCAGTATTGTGAAAGTTTGAAATGAGATTTTCGTTAACATGAAGTTAATTGATGATTCTGTAATTGATTATGAACAACTATTAAGAACAGATTGACCCAGAAGGGTGCTCCATTCAGATGGACCGAGGAATGTGAGAAAAGCTTCCAAAAGCTCAAGACAACTTTGACTACAGCCCCAGTATTGATATTACCTATAGGTACAGGATCTTATACTGTGTATTGTGATGCATCACGTATTGGTCTCGGCACAATGTTGATGCAAGACGGTAGGGTGATTGCTTACGCGTCCAGACAGTTAAAGGTGCATGAAAAGAATTATCCTGTACATGACCTGGAGTTAGCAGCTATTGTTCATGCCTTAAAAATTTGGCGGCATTATTTGTACGGTGTCCATTGTGAAATCTACACTGATCATCGGAGTCTACAACATCTGTTTAAATAGAAGGATCTTAATTTGCGGCAGCAGAGATGGTTAGAGTTGCTTAAGGATTATGATATCACCATTCTCTATCATCCGGGGAAGACCAATATGGTGGCCAATGCCTTGAGTCGTAAGGCGGAGAGTTTGGGCAGCATAGCATATTTACTGGAAGTAGAGAGGCCTTTGGCCTTGGATGTTCAGGCCTTGGCCAACCAGTTTGTCAGATTGGATGTTTCCGAGCCGAGTCGAGTTTTGGCTTGAGTGGTTTCTCATTCTTCTCTTTATGATTGTATCAGGGAACGTCAGTATGATGACCCACATCTGCTTGTCCTTAAGGATACAGTTCAGCACGACGATGCCAAGGAAGTCACAATTGGAGATGAAAATGTATTACATATGCAGGGCAAGCTATGTGTGCCTAATATAGATGGTTTTCATGAATTGATTCTCCAGGAGGCTCACAGTTCGCGGTACTCCATACATCCGGGTGCTGCAAAGATGTAGCAGGACTTGAGGCAACATTATTGGTGGAGGAAGATGAAGAAAGATATAGTGGAGTATGTAGCTCGATGTCTAAATTGTCAACAAGTGAAATATGAGCATCAACGACTGAATGGATTGCTTCAGAAGTTAGAGATTCCAGAATGGAAATGGGAGAGGATCACTATGGATTTCGTTGTTGGGCTCCCACGGACTCAGAGTAAGTTCAATGCAGCTTGGGTGATTGTGGATAGATTGACCAAGTCAGCTCATTGCAATCCTATGATGACTACCTACTCTTCCGAGCAGTTGGCTCGAATCTATATTCGCGAGATTGTCAGATTTCCCGGCATACCGGTATCTATCATCTTTGACCGGGGTATGCAGTTTACATCACGGTTCTAGAGGGTAGTACAACATGAGTTGGGTACTCGGGTACAGTTCAGTACAATATTTCACCCTCAGACGGACGAGCAGTTCGAACGCACTATTCAGATACTGGAGGATATGCTTCGTGCGTGTGTGATAGATTTTGGGGGTGCTTGGGATCAGTTCTTACCACTTGCGTATCTTGCTTACAACAACAGTTGTCAGTCAAGCATTCAGATGGCTCCGTATGAGGCCTTATATGGTAGGTGGTGCCAGTCCCCAGTGGGTTGGTTCGAACCAGGCGAGGCTAGGCTATTGGGTACAGACTTGATTCAGGATTGACTTCGTACATCCCAATCTAGATAGAAGAGTTATGCGAATCGGAAGGTTCGTGATGTTGCACTCATGGTTGATGAGTGGGTATTGCTCTGGGTTTCGCCTATGAAGGGTGTGATGAGGTTCGGGAAGAAGGGCAATTTGAGCCCTAGGTATATTGGGCCTTTAGAGATTCTTGAAAGAGTTAGAGAGGTGGCTTACAGACTTGCGCTACCACCTAGTCTCTCTGCAGTTCATCCGGTATTCCATGTTTATATGCTTCGAAAATATCACGGGGATTCGTCTCATGTGTTAGACTTCAGTTCGGTTCAGTTGGACAAGGATCTATCTTATATTGAGGAACCAGTGGCTATTTTAGATAGGCAGGTTCGAAAGCTGAGGTCAAAGAACATTGCTTCCGTGAAGGTTCAGTGGAGGGGTCATCCGGTCGAGGAGGCGACTTGGGAGACCGAGCATGATATACGTAGCCATTATCCACACTTATTCACAAGCTCAGGTACTTTTTCTAACTCCGTTCGAGGATGAACGTTTGTTTTAGAGGTGGAGAATGTGATGACCCAAAATGTCATCTTTAAATTTAATAATTAATTCTATGTTCTAAGACCTCGAAAATCACTATTTATCCTTTCTCGACTTGCGTGCGCAGTCCATAAAATTTTCCGAAAAGTTTTCGGGTGAAAAATGGATTAAAATGTGAATTAGAGCTTTAAAACTCAACTGAGTTGACTTTGGTCAACATTTTAAGCAAACGAATTCGGATCAGTATTTTGATAATTTTGGTAGGTCTGTATCGTGAATTGGGACTTTGGCCTATGTCCGGAATCAAATTCCGAGGTTCCTAGCCCGAGATATGGAATTTTAATGAAAAATTAAAAGTTTAAGTTCAAATAGTGAACGGATGTCAAATTATGTGCAAACGACCCCGGAATAGAATTTTGATGATTCCAAGAGCTCCGTATGGTGATTTTGGACTTAGGAGCGTGATCGAAATTTTATTTGGAAGTTCGTAGTAGAATTAGGCTTGAAATGCCGAAAGTTGAATTTTTGGGAAGTTTGACCGAGAGGTTGACTTTTTGATATCGTGGTCGAAATCCGATTCTGAAAGTCTTCATAGCTCAGTTATGTCATTTATGACTAGTGTGAAAAATTTGAAGTCATTCCGAATTGATTTGATGTGTTTCGACACAAGATATGGAATTTAAAAGTTCAAAGTTCATTGATTTTGATTTGAGGTGCGATTCGTCGTTTTGATGTTGTTTGATGTAGTTTGAAGCCTCGACTAAGTTCGTATGGTATTTTGGGATATGTTGGAATAATTGGTTAAGGTCCCGAGGGTCTCGGGTGAATTTCGGAAGGTAAACGAAATGGATTTCGGACAAAGTGCTGGAAATTTCTGTTTGCAGAAATTTCTGTTGCAGAAATTCCGTGCGTGGAGCCAAGTTTGGAAGCTTATATCTCGTAATGCATAAGGAATCAAAAAATGTACAAAACATTAAAGTTGTAGTCGTTGGATTATAGATTCCAGAAAGCTAAACTATGTATTATTTGGACATTTGTACAGAAAGTTATGATGGATTGAAAGAAGGCTGGTATAGCAGTTTCGCCAGAAATTTCGCCAGAAATTCTGATGCATGCAGCCAACTTTGGGAGCTTATATCTCGCAATATATAAGGAATCGGAATAATTGCAAAACATTAAAGTTGTAGTCGGTGGATTCTAGTTTCCATAAAGTTAAACCATTTATCATTTGGACATTTGTACATAAAGTTATGATCAATTGAAGTAAGACTGGTAGAGCTTCTTCCGGTAGACTTTTAGTGACGAAAAATGGACTTTTAGTGACGGATTGGCAGAAACTTAAGGACCAAAAATGCTCATTTCATTCATTTCGTTTTGAATTTTTGGAGAACGGTTTTTGGGCGATTTTTGGACGATTTTTACGGAAAAACATTGGGGTAAGTGTTCCTTATCCTATATTGATTATATTTCATGATTTTATACTCAATTACATCATGAATCCGTGAATTTATGGAAGAAAAATCACGATTTTTGTAAAATCTTCCAAAAATAAAAATTTAAGATTTGGAGGTCGAGTTATTATCGGATTTTGGTAAAATTGGTATGGGTGAACTCGTAATTGAATGAATTGTCGAATTTTATAAGTTTCGCCGGATTTTGAGATGTGGGCCCCACTGGCAAATTTTAAGCTAATTTTGGATTTTAATGAAAATATAATATTTTCTTATGAAATTGATTACTATAATTTTTGTTGACTGTATCGAATTAATTATGACTAGATACGAGTCGATCGGAGTCGGAAAATCGAGGAAAAAGCATAATACTTGGTTAAATTGGAGCAAGTCGAGGTAAGTGACTTGTCTAACCTTGTGTGAGGGAAATTTCCCCTAGGATTGGTATTGATGTGATTATTGAAATGAGTTGAAAGTCGTGTGCACGAGGTGACGAGTGTGTACACGGGTTAAATTGCGAAAGATTATATTTTTAAATTGTGTAGATCACTGTTGCGCATTTATTAAATTATTTTATCTTGTTTATTCTTCATCATTGATGTGAGATATATACTTCAAATTTGTTTGATCTTTTCTTACTAATTATTTTACCTGTTTAGTTGAAACTTAGTTTCTTTTATACTGTGCATTATTTGAATGTTGATTTTCTTTAAATTAAATATTATTAATATGAAGTATTTGATATTTTTAAACTTGATATTGAAGCAACGTAGTAAAGATTTTGAAATATTATTTTCCTAAATTATTTACTCCTGAATATTTTTATACTCATTGTGAGGGAGCCGTGAGCTCTTTATTGTGGAAGAATATTATTGATGAATTATTTTGACATGAGCTGTGAGCTCTTTATTGTGGAAAACTATTATTGATGATTTATTTTGGCATGAGCCGTGAGCTCTTTATTGTGGCAAACTATTATTGATGATTTATTTTGGCATGAGCCGTGAGCTCTTTATTGTGGAAAAATATTGTTGTTGAATTATTTTGGCAAGTTAAATTATTTGAGCACTTGAGGTGCAAATTGTGATATATTGTGATATTGATACGCATGCGGTGGTATAAGGTCTGGGTGTTGAAACGCATGCGGTGAGATAAGGGTGGCTTGATACGCGTGGCTAGTAGGGGTGACTACTAGAAGTCATGCGGTGTGATAAGGGTGGCTAAAACGTGGGATGCTATTTCGGGAAAAATATTTTCTTTAAATAAATTGTGAAGGCTCCCGCGGTGATATAAAGAAATGAGATATTGTGAATTTATTTATGATTTGGGACTACGAGGCGGTACCTCGGGAGTGCCCTTGTTGATATTGATTTATGGCCATAGTTGCTTTCGATTAATTGTTGTGATTTTCATAAAGTTGAAGGAAATTCTGTTTTGATTCCACGAGATATTATTTGTAATTATTTGATGTCATTAGATGTGACATACTATTTGATTCATTTTCAATGTCATTTTATTTTACTACATTGATAAACATTTTACCATGCCATTATTATATTACAGTAGGGCCTCACCTGACCTCGTCACTACTCTACCGAGGTTAGGCTTGGCACTTACTGGGTACCGCTGTGGTGTACTCATACTACGCTTCTGCACATCTTTTTGTGCAGATCCAGGTACATTTTACCAGTCTAGACGTCATTGAGTTACCTGCGCACGGAGACTTCGAGGTATATCTGCCAGCGTCCGCAGACTCCGGAGTCACCTTCTATCATTTTATGTTGCTTCCTTATATTTTATCTAGACCTTGACATATAGAGACATTAAGAATAAATTCTTAGAAACTTGTGACTTATTTCTACCGGGTTTTGGGAGTTGAAATTGTTTGAATTGTTGTTTAATTATTTCAGATATTTATTATTATTCCTCATTGATAGGCTTACCTAGTCTTAGAGACTAGGTGCCATCACGACATCCTACGGAGGGAATTTGGGGTCGTGACACCGCAGAGGAGTAGAATCGTTATTTTTTTCTTCTTTTTAAGTTTTAAGTTGTAAAGGAAGAGATTAGAATCCTCACAAGAGCAATTTAATCACCACAGAAGTGAAAAAGTGTTATACTTTTCCACTTTTAAGTTTTAAGCTTGTAAGCTCTTAGAAGCGTGGCATCGTTCGGTTCAAATAAAAAATTATGGAAAAAGTCATTGCGAAATCACTTACCTTGATTTTATTATTACTAATTTTAGGATACACTCGTTGCGCGTACATTTTAGTTCCAACGAATAAATTATTTTTAAAAATTACATATATATTATTAAAATTGTGTTTGAGTTATAAATTGAAAGTGTAATTAGATAAATTAAAATTGAAACTTTTGGAGTTAGAGCACGAAAGAGGTTGTGTCCTGTTTAGTTTTGGGATGTTGCCACTGTCATAGTTGTGGACTTGTTGTGAGTAGTATTTTTCAATTTTGGTTACACTTGTAGAAACCCAAAAAATCTCCCAGTGTACCAAATTTGCATCATAAAATATTAGCAGAACACACTTATTTGTCTTATTACGCATACTAAACTATAATGAAACATCCTCATAAAATATTCTTAGAAGCTTTCTAATATAACTCCAAAAATAAAAGTACGTGAACTTCAAGATGATGGGTTATAATGCACTAATCTTGAAACATATGCCTACAAACACCGCAAACAAATTAAAGATGGGGTATAATATAAATTATTTTGGTATTATAGTCAAAGTTCTAACAATATACATGAATGCAAAATTCAAGTACTAATACAAATACGTGCATGCAAAATAAAACAGCTAATACATAAACTTTTTGCTTAGAGAAAAAGAACTCTGAAAGGTGCTGCAAGAACAAGCTAAGTTTGACGACTAAAATATTTACGAAAATATTTGATGTTTCACCAAATGTTCATTTATTAAAAATTAGTCCTTCAAAATTTTACCAAATAATAAAGACTCCTAACAAAAAAAGTAAAAATAATAAAAAACAATGTGTGAGAATTAGCCAAACATAGGGAGTTGAACTAAGAGGCAAAAATTTATTAACTTTTCTAGACCGTTAACAGTAGGAGAATAATTAAATAAGTATTCCTAAATTATAGAGAAATTAATTGAACGACTATTCCTAAGTATTAAAAATATTAATGAAACTCAAATTACTATGTTGTCCAATGTGAAATTCCTAATCTTAGGATACGTGCATTGCGTATGTACCTCGTCTTGATCAATACTAAAATTTTGTATTATATTAGAACTTGTGTATAAGTTATATAATAAATTTTTAAAAAAGTATAATCATGTTCTGAAATGATTAATTGTTAGTCTTATTCAGTTGTACAATAAAGGAATAAACTCTATTCCATAAAAGTACTCAATCATCTCAATTAATATGTAACTTAAGATTGATTTCAATTTTATTATTCAATTTCTTAAGTTTCACAAGTTGTCATTCTTCTTTTTAAGTTTCAACAAGAACACATAAGTTTTGAAGATTTGAAGTTTTTACAGTAAAACTCTTTTTAAAGAACTTTGATTCCGTAAAAGGCTTAATATTGGAACCAAAAACTACGTTCTATCTTCTCTTTGATATTTCTTCTGCAGTAGTCTTGAATTGGGCATGAAATCGTAGTTGCAAAATCATTGGCCACGTAGCTATTCAACATAAGCGAATGATAATCTATTCACATTCTGCTACAAAATCAGAGTATGTATAGAGTTCGTATTCCATTATTTTATTAAATTCGACGCTATTAAAAATAAATTAAAGATATTTTATATATAGTTCAAATAAAGAAAGAATTTATATAAGGTAAAATCTTAATTGATTTTAGAGTACTAAATATTAAGACTTCATACTTAGTTCAAATAATAAAAAAATTATAACTAAAGTTTTAGTTAAGTGCAAAATCTTAAAATTGTAAGAAAAATAATTTAATACAGATTTGTCCAATATAAGTACTATTAAAAGCTGCTAAAAACAGAGAAAAAGATCCAATAAGAGCACGCAAATATAGTAGAAGAAATAACTTACAAAAGGTTAAAGCATATAGTCTTATGCAAAAAGGATACTATTCAACCAAGTTTTACAATCAAGTACATCAAAATAAGATGTATTGGTTAAATACGTGCATGCAAAATTTAACTACTAATACAAATATGTCACGACCCAAAATCTAACCATGGTCGTGATGGCGTCTATCGTGTTACAAGGCAAGCCTATTTTTCAAAATATTACTACTAAATTGATTATAAGAATTTAATAAAATATTTCCAACATTTGAATTTTTCATAAACTAAATCAACTCTAAATATAATATAAAAAATACGAAAACGAGCCCCAAACATCGGGGTGTCACTAAGTCATAAGCATTTAAATCTATGAACTAAGATATATAAGATGTCTAACTGTCCAAAAGAAGAAATTACAAGAGGATTAACAAGGTCTTGCGGACGCTAACAACTACCTTGCACTCTCCAAAGATAGCCGGCCTGAACTCAACGATCGCCGCCTTCTAACTCACCTGGATCTACACATAAAGTGCATGGTGTAGTATGAGTATAACCGACTCAGTAGTAACAGAAATAACTAAGGAGCTGAGCAGTAGTGACGAGCTAAGTAGAATAATCCAATTATTATTTCCACAATTATGTACAAACAAGAGTAGACAGGTAATTTTAT
This sequence comes from Nicotiana tomentosiformis, assembly GCF_000390325.3. Taxonomy (NCBI): domain Eukaryota; kingdom Viridiplantae; phylum Streptophyta; class Magnoliopsida; order Solanales; family Solanaceae; genus Nicotiana; species Nicotiana tomentosiformis. The sequence goes on along the minus strand of NC_090818.1, from coordinate 35,051,291 downwards.
AAATTAGTAAGACTACAAGAAAAATTAACAGGTAAATGCAACAACAACAAAAGTAAATACAACCTCACAGCAATGTCACTTCATCACTCAGCACTCGTACTCAGCACTCAACGCTCACTGGGGATGTGTACAGACTCCGGAGGGGCTCCCAAAACCCAAGCGCTAAGCACGGACAACTCACGTGCCATCATATCAATACCTGGATCCGCACGGTCAACTCACGTGATACACAGACAACTCACGCGCTATGGTATCAATACCTGAACCCGCACGGTCAACTCACGTGTTACGCGGACAACTCATGCGCTATGGTATTAATATCCTCACAACCAGGCCCTCGGCCTCACTCAGTCATGTACCTCTCCAGCCTCACAATGCACCACCAATAAGGGGACACAACCCACATCAAGTATCACAACATATCAGCAAAATAATAGAGACTGAGGTAAACATGTACAATAATTTTTATGACTGAGTACAAATAATGCGAGCATAAATAAAGCCTAAGCATGATCTCTAACATGAAGGCAGACAAGTTCAACAACAAGTAACTACGTAAACACAGATGATGGCCATGAGGCCTCACGGGACGGACCAAGTCTCAATCCCTCGAGGTATACACCCTCACGCCTGTCACCTAGCGTGGGTATCACCTCCAAACAGTCACACGATATCAAATTCTCCGGGTTTATACCCTCAAAGCCAGAGTTAAAACTGTTACTTACCTTAACAGTGTAAAATCCTACTCCGGGATGCCATCGTATCTGGACTCGGTCTCCAAAAGCTCCGAATCTAACCAAAAATCATAATACTACTATCAACATAGTCTAAATAATCGAATTTCAATATAAAAACTACATAAATATGCCAAAAATCCGAAATCGGCCAAAACTCGGCCCCCGAGCCCATGTCTCGAAATCAATAAAAAATAATAAAATAATAAACCTTGTCCTCTCCCGAGTCTAACTATATAAAATTTATTAAAATCGGACTCTGTTTGGTCCCTCAAATCCCTACCTAAAACTCTCCAAAACTCAAACCCTAACTCTCTCAATTTCACTTTGAAATCATCAATCAAATCCCAAAAACGAAGATGGATTCATGGAATATAACCAAAACCAAGTAGAGAACACTTACCCCAATTCCTGTGGTGAAAATTACCTCCATCCAAGCTCTCCAACTCAAAATATGACCGAATAAACAAACCCTTGTTTTATATATTTTTCTGCCAGCTATTTTGCCTCGTTTCTCATGCCAAACGATCCCGAAACTCACTTTTTATGCTTCTAATGGATTCCTTATGAAATTCTAGTCAAGTTAGGCTTTTGAATCACTCAATTTTACAGGAGATATGTAGGTTTTAATATTTGCAAATAGTGCAGATTTTTAAATAAGCCGTCAGTGGCAATTTCGTAATTAATCTGAAAAGTTTGGCAACCTAATTCTTAGTAAAATGACCATAAAATCCTCATACGATGTCCAAATTAGACGATTATTTTTGCTACGGGTCCATAATTATGATACGGATCTAATGCTTCAATCAAAAAAGAAATCGGAGCTCATTTGTTTAATATGATATCATTTATGCTTGAAGAAACGACATCGAAACATAAGAAAAACGAGCGCAACACAACCCAAACTTATCCGAAACTTACCCGAGGCCCTCGGGACCTCAACCAATAATTCCAACAAGTCATATATCACTACCCGAACTTAGTCGAACCTTCGGAACACCCAAAACAACACCAAAACACCAAATCAACTTCGGATTCAAGCATAAGAACTTCTAAACTTCCAACTTTTGCCAATTCAAGCCTAATTCTACCACGGACCTCCAAATTACATTCCGGACACACTCCTAAGTCTAAAACCACCCAACGATGCTATCCGAATCATAAAAATCCCAATCCAAATTCGTTTACTCATAGGTCAACTTCCGGTTGACTTTTTCTAACTTAGCTTTCTAACTAATAGACTAAGTGTCTCATTTTACTCCAAAACTACTCCGAACCCAAACCTACCAACTCGATACAACTCAACACAGCTGAACAACACATAAATAAGCAGAAATAGGGAAAACGGGGCTAAAAGTCTCGAAACGACCGACCAGGTCGTTACATCCTCCCCCTCTTAAACAAACGTTCGTCCTCGAACGAGCCATGAGTTCTTCTCAAAACCATCAAACCACCGCATAACCTTACCTTGCACATACCCGGGGGTGATCCCATGATACCCCTATCCAATGTAGGTCCGATAACACAACATAAGTGAAATTTCTCAATTCAACCAAACCCACCAGCCTTGGAATCAAACGTTTTTTTTTACTCATCTGAAATTTCTTATAAAAAATCTGAATCATGCAACCTACACACTATAGAACTCATTACCTCATACACACCCAAAGAACTAATCATACCCATTACCTTGTCGATCCAACCTACTACCAAGATGCTCTATCTATCCGAGTCCCTTCTGAATTACCTTCAAATTGATACTTCGCCCCGCCATAACACCACAATCCTCAACCCAGACTCACCACACAAGACCCAAGCATAAAACCACACCGCCCTAAGGCTCATAAGCCACTGAATACTCTCTTAAATATCCCCAAAAGTACCACAAGCATGAACTCACACAATCAACACCTCAGTGCTCAAGCTATAGTCAAACCGCGACCTCGAATCCTCCAGACTGGCCCAACATCAACACACAGAAATCACATCTCGCACCTCATCCAGGGAATCACAAGCTGTCGAGGTACAACTGATACCGAGCGCTCATGTGCGCATACGAATACGTGGAAGGAATTCAAGGAATTATGTTCCAAGCTGAATCAATTCCGCATGATAGAATACAAGAAAGTGAAATTTTCCTAAGGGTCATGCAGCCTCTCGAAGATAAGTACAGATGCCTCCGTACCGATCCGCAAGACTCTACTAAACCCGCTCATGACTCGTGAGACCTATGTAACCTAGGTTCTGATACCAACTTGTCACGACCCAAAATTTAACCATGGTCGTTATGGCGCCTATCATGTTACAAGGAAAGCCTATTTCTCAAAATATTACTACTAAATCGATTATAAGAATATAATAAAAATATTTCCAATATTTGAATTTTTCATAAACTAAATCAACTCTAAATATAGTATAGAAAATATGGAAACGAGCCCCAAACATCAGGGTGTCACTAAGTCATGAGCTTCTAAAACTATGAACTAAGATATATAAGCTGTCTAACTGTCCAAAAGAAGAAATGACAAGAGGAGTAACAAGGTCTTGCGGACGCTAACAACTACGTTGTAGTCTCCAAAGATAGCCGGCCTCAACTCAACCATCGCCGCCTTCTAACTCAATTGGATTTGTACATAAAGTGCAGGGTATAGTAAGAGTACAACCGACTCAATAGTAACAGAAATAACTAAGGAACGGAGAAGTAATGACGAGCTAAGCAAAATAATCCAATTATTATTTCCACAATTAAGTACAAACAGGAGTAGACAGATAATTTCATAAATCAGTAAGATTACAAGGAAAATTAATAGGTAAATGGAGCAACAACAAAAGTAAAAGCAACCTCATGGCAATGTCACTTCATCACTTAGCACTCAACGCTCAACACTCTACACTCATTGGGGGTGTGTACAGACTCAGGAGGGGCTCCCAAAGCCCAAGCGCTAAGCACGGACAACTCACGTGCCATCATATCAATACCTGGATCTGCACAGTCAACTCACGTACTACGCAGACAACTCACGCGCTATGGTATCAATACCTGGACCCGCACGGTCAACTCACGTGTTACACGGACAACTCACGCGCTATGGTATTAATATCCTCACAACCAGGCCCTCAGCCTCACTCAGTCATGTACCTCTCCTGCCTCACAATGCATCACCAATAAGGGGACACAACCCACATCAAGTATCACAACATATCAGCAAAATAATAGAGACTGAGGTAAACATGTACAATAATTTTTATGACTGAGTACAAATAATGCGAGCATGAATAAAGCTTAAGCATGATCTCTAACATGAAGGCAAACAAGTTCAACAACAAGTAACTACGTAAACACAGATGATGGCCATGAGGCCTCACGGGACGGACCAAGTCTCAATCCCTCGAGGTATACACCCATACGCCTGTCACCTAGCATGGGTATCACCTCCAAACAGTCACACGATATTAAATTCTCCGGGTTTATACCCTCAAAGCCAGAGTTAAAACTGTTACTTACCTTAACAGTGTAAAATCCTACTCCGAGATGCCATCGTATCTGGACTCAGTCTCCAAAAGCTCCGAATCTAACCAAAAATCATAATACTACTATCAACATAGTCTAAAGAATCGAATTCCAATATAAAAACTACATAAATATGCCAAAAATCCGAAATTGGCCAAAACTCGGCCCCCGGGCCCACGTCTCAAAATCAATTAAAAATGACAGAATAATAAACCTCGTCCTCTCCCGAGTCTAACCATATAAAATTTATCAAAATCAGACTCTGTTTGGTCCCTCAAATCCCTACCTAAAACTCTCCAAAACTCAAGCCTTAACTCCTTCAATTTCACTTTGAAATCATCAATCAAATCCCAAAAACGCAGATCAATTCATGAAATATAACCAAAACCGAGTAAAGAACACTTATCCCAATCCCTATGGTGAAAATTGCCTCCATCCGAGCTCTCCAAGTCAAAATATGACCGAATGAACAAAACCTTATTTTATATATTTTTCTGCCAGCTATTCTGCCTCGTTTCTCATGACAAACGATCCCTAAACTCTCTTTTTATGTCTCCAATGGATTCCTTGTGAAATTCTAGTCAAGTTAGGCTTTTAAATAACTCAATTTGACCTTATAATGAATGAGATATGTAGGTTTTAATATTTGCAAATAGTGCAGATTTTTAAATACGCCGTCAGTGACAATTTCGTAATTAATCTGAAAAGTCTGGCAACCTAATTCTTAGTAAAATGACAATAAAATTCTCATACGATGTCCAATTTCGACGATTATTTTTGCTACGGGTCCATAATTATGATACGGATCTAATGCTTCAATTAAAAAAGAAATCGGAGCTCATTTGTTCAATATGATATCATTTATGCTTGAAGAAACGGCGTCGAAACATAAGAAAAATGAGCGCAACACAACCCAAACCTATCCAAAACTCACCCGAGGCCCTCGGGACCTCAACCAATAATTCCAACAAGTCATATATCACTACCCAAACTTAGTCGAACCTTCGGAATACCCAAAACAATACTAAAACACCAAATCAACCTCGGATTCAAGCCTAAGAACTTCTAAACTTTCAACTTTCGCCAATTCAAGCCTAATTCTACCACGGACCTCCAAATTATATTTCGGACACACTCCTAAGTCTAAAATCACCCAACGAAGCTAACCAAATCATAAAAATCCCATGAGTGTGTTTGGTCGCAACAGATACCCAATTTTTTGATAAATTCAAATACATATGCTTTTCTCTTCTTCTTTACTATTGTTTACTCCTTTGTGCTTAGAGTTTCTTCTTCTTCTTCTTCTTAGTTGTAAAATGGGTTTGCTAAAATTATTGTTGTTTTGATAATTTGATGATTGAGATTTGTTCTTTAGGATATTTAAAAGTTATGTTTCAAATTTGAGCTCATTTGAAGTAGATTAAGTATTGAATTGTATAATAGATTGTTGAAATTCGAATAAAAAATTTCTGTTTCAGATCTTAACATTCGAAATCTGAAGTTGCATTCAATAGATTGAACTACTTAAGATTCGAATTTCTGAAGTTGCATTTGAAAGATAGAAGAACTTCCGATTTGATTTCTGAAGCTCCAATTTTGAAAGCCTCTTCACTCCACGTAAGTATAATATTCCTGTTGAATTTCAATTCCTGGTGTATTTTCAAAGATTTGGAATTATGAATATCATAAACCAGTCTTGTTATTAAATTTTTACCCATTAAAATTTAATATTACTATGATTTGTTTATGGTAATAAGGTTAGATTCTTTATGCGTTTTGTTCTTGTTATTGCTCGCTTTTTAAACTTTTTAAACCAATATTCTGGGATGTGCATAATTGTTTCCTATTTTTTGCTCAAAGATTAGTACTTTTACCCCCAACCTTTGATCGATAGACTCTGCATTTACTTCTGTTCTAAGCCTTCTTGCAATCACTCTTCATTTCATGTCCCATTAATGTTTTCAGTTGTCACCAACCTTACAGCTTGTAGTCTTGAGTCATTTAGCGAGCCATTGCTATTTTACTTGACTGAGTTGGTATTGGTAGTTGATTGGGACTGAGTCATTATCGATGGATCGATAACTTTTTGTCGTTGGCCTTGTTGGGTTAATTGTATTTGTTGTTAATAGAACTTCTGTAATCCCATTTAATTCTCTTCCATGAAAATAAGTTCCAGCAGCTGCTAGTGATCCCATTATGGTCTTAAGTCTAATTTTAAAATGACGAAATATGATCAATTCACATCAGATCATAAGCTAGAGAATATCAGTTATGTCAAGATAATATGTGCTAAGTTGTGTTAATGTGGGCTCTTGTTGTTCAGCATAGATTAATAAAGTTTGTTGTCCTTTTAATGTTTAAAACCAGAAACATTAGGTTTCCACTCACTGCCCTTGGCTAACACTTTGAGATATAGATTATTAATAAGTGGGGATTTTGACTACTTATTAGCATCTTTTTACTTTTGTTTTAGTCCGAAAATATATATTTATATTCCCGAAGCTAATGAAACTGCGCAAATTGCAGGAATGTTGGAAGTTTGGTATCCCATGATGAAATCCGACTCAAAAAGGAGTGTTCCGAATCACAAGGCAAGAAAGGGCGCAGAACTAAAGAAGTGCGGTCCGCAGAAGGATTTCTGTGGCCGTAGAAGAAAGTATGGTCTGCAGAATTCCATCTGCAGCCACAGATCAAGTGAAAGAGCCCACCAGGAATTTGGCCAATGTGCGGAACCTACATGAATTGTACGGCCGCATAACAAGGTATGCACTTACAAATGATTCAAAGTTCAGAGAGTGTGCAAAAGACCAAGACCTGAAGCCTTGCTGAAATGCGGACCGCACAAGAATTGTGCGGCCGCAAAAGATGCTTTGTGGCCACAATCCAGAATTGTGCGGCTGCAGAATCCAAGATCTTGCCAACTGAAAAAATTTGTGGACCACACATGGAATTATGCGGCGGCAGAACCTCCCGAGTTGTTAGCAAATTGTGGGCCACTATAAATAGACGAGTTTCACATTTTTAGGTCAAGTTTCGAAGTTTGCGCTGTTATAGCCATTACATTTTGCCATTTTAGGAAGTTTGTGACTATTTTAGTGTTTAAACATTATATTTTATCATTTTAATCTTAGATTATGAGTTTAATTAATATTTCTTCTTTATTTTATTCAATTCTCACTATGAGTAGCTAGATTCTTACTAGGATTGTGACCCAACCTTAGTGTGTAAACCTTACGGGTATTTAATTTAATGCTTGTTTATAATTGGGTGTTGATTATTTAGCTTAGTTTATGCTTCAATTTTAGAATTAATGGTTGCAAACATTGATTCATGCCTTTTTGGCTTAGTCTCTACTTGAGAAAGAGGGACCTAGTCTAGGATAACTTGGCTAACAAGGAATTGGATTAATTGAGGGTCTGATTAGCCTAATTAAAGGGTTCAAACTAGAGATAGTGAGAACCCGACTTGAGCTCATATCAACTATTTTGTTTGATACCCATTTGGACTTGAGAAAGCCAAATTGGGCAAAATCACTCTTTGACCGAGAGGTATTGAGTGAGTAACGTAGAGTTGAGAGCTATAATACACCCCAATCAACAAAACAAGTATTAACATATTTAACCCATTAGGCGAACACCTAAGTTATGGTCACATCCCTAGGCTTCTTAACTATTTGGAAAAAAAATACCAAAAACAATCATCCGCTTCTAGTTTCTTTTCTTAGCGTATAATTGCTAGAATAAAATTAGAATTAGAAATCAAAACCTTTTGTGGAAGTGCAATTTAGCTATTCCTTTTGCTTTCATCAAGTGTATACTCTTAACACCCCTAGTAACTCCCTGTGGAAATCGACCCCAACTCTTGTTGGGTACTATTCTTCAAATGACCATTTCCACTCACTATTGATTGCGGATTGGACGTGATCAATTTTTGGCGCTGTTGTCTGGGAGTTAAAACGGTGTTAGCTATATATTTAGGTTTGTTTTTAGAATAACTTCTTTCCTTCCGTGTTACTAACTTGTGTGAGAATATTTAGGTACAACCTTGGCGCCGAACAATGATCTCGGAAATGTGCCTTTGGGGGAGGTGGACGGCGAGGATGAGTAAGTAGAGGAGGTACCCCTTGAACCTTAAGCCAATCGAAGAGACCGGGTTCCTCATGATAATGTGCCCGTTCTACCCCAACCTCCACCACGAGCGGCTCCACCCCGGATATTTCCCAATAAAGGTTATGCTAGTACAATAGTCCATCCCTGTATTAGGGCGGGCAACTTCCAAATAGCCAATGTGATACTCACTTTGCTTGAGCAACGGTGATTCTTTACCGATGCTCCAACACAAAATGCTTATAAAAATTTGAAGGGGTTTGTGGATACTTGTTAGGGGAGCAAGAAAACAAATGTCTTCGAGGATGCATTGAGGCTAAAGCTTTTCGCCTCTTTCTACGGGGAAAATCTTTAGATTGGTTGGAATGATTGCCGAACCATTCAATTCACACTTGGGATGAATTGACGGAAAAGTTCATTGCGAAGTTTTTTTCTCCCGGACACATGGCTACACTTCGAGATGAGATCTTGGCATTCAAGCAAGAGCCGAATGAACCACTACACGAGATATGAGAACGCTATAGAATTATAGTCAAGGAATGTCCAAACAATAATATGACAGAAAACATGATTCAACAAACCTTCTATCATGGGATTAACACAACCAACCAATGTGTAGTGAATCAACTAGCCAGTGGGAACTTTATGACTATGCCTTATACGGAGGCATGTGAGATTTTGGATGAGATGGCGGATACATCGTCGGCTTGGAAATCCCAGGCCAATGTTCCACAAGGTAACCCGGATATAATCTACCTCCACAAAGAATTGCAAGACCATAGGCAAGCCATTGTCAAATTGACAACTACAATGACTTAACTAGCAAAGGCCCAACTAAATCAAGTGCAAACTCCTAAGAAAGTCAGTGCTATGGAGGGAGTGAACATGATGGTGAATAAGAGGAGGACCAAGGGTCCACAAGTGCAAAATCAAGTGGAGAATTATGTGCAAGAAGATGGTAGTTTTGAGTAAGATGATTCCTACAATGAATATGAAGAGGAAGTGCAATATGTAAATAATTTTCAAGGGCAAAGAAACAACTTCCAAAGCCCAAGCCAACAACAATGACGACCACAAAACAATCAAGGCAATTGGAATTCTAGAAATCAAGGAAATTGGAGTGGAGGCAACAATCAAGGGAATTGGCATAACAAAAACAATCAAGGAAATTAGAGTGGAAACAATCAAGGAAATTGGGGAGGTAACAATCAAGGCGGATGGAAAAACAATCAAGCCAACCGAGGGTCGGGTTTTCAAAGTCTCCCAATGTACCAACAACCAAGCAACCCACCTCCTTATCCTTCCCATGGTTCAAGTTCTTCAAACAATGAGATGGGGTGTACTAAAAATATGTTCAAACAAACGATAAAAAAGAATGCCGATTCGGATGCCCAACTTGCCTCAAATAACACATCAATCCGCAACCTAGAAGTTCAAATGGGGCAAATCTCTCAACCTTTAAATTATCATCCTAAGGGGGATATCCAAGTGACACGGTCGAAAAGCCAAAGGGTGGAAACAACACGGGGCATGGCATGGTGGTTATCACAAGAAGTGGAAGAGGCGGGAATGCACCCACCTCAAGTCAAAGGTAACTTGTTAATGATAATCAAGTGATGCAAGAAGAAGAAATCCCAAACAATGTGGTGCCACCTAATGATGAAGTTCAGATTGAAATTGATGATATAATGGAAGAGACTCAAGAGGAGGTGAACCCGTCTAAGGAACACATTATTGACATACCGGAGCCGGTAGTGCAAAAGGCTGAGGCACCATTACCTAAGCCTCCACCTCCATACACTCAAATACTTTCCAAGCAAAATGGTGAGAATCAATTCAAGAAGTTCATTCAAATGATGAAAAATCTCTCAATCAATATTCCATTAGTTGAAGCTTTGGAACAAATGCCACGTTATGCAAAGTTTATGAAGGATCTTGTGACAAAAAAGTGGTCAATAAATTTTGAGACCATCAAAGTCACTCATCAAGTGAGTGCAATTGTGCATTCAATGGCTCCTAAGTTGGAGGATCCCGGTGCTTTCACGATTCCTTGTACAATTGGAAGTGCTGAGTTTGCTAAAGCTCTTTGTGATCTTGGGGCAAGTATCAATTTGATGCCCTATTCGGTTTTTAGAATTTGGGAATTGGGCAAATAAGACCCACCTCTATGAGATTTCAAATGGCCGATCGTACCATGAAGAGGCCCTTGGAAGTGATTGAAGATGTTTTGGTTTGTGTTGATAAATTCATTCTTCCGGTGGATTTTGTCATTCTAGATTATGAGGTTGATTATAAAGTGTCGATTATTCTTGGGAGACCTTTCTTTGCTACGGGTAAGGCTCTTTGTGATGTTGAAGCCGGAGAACTCACTTTCCGGATTGGTGATGAAAATGTGGTATTCCATGCGTGCAAGTCCATGCGGCAACCAAATAGCAATGAGGTGTGTTATTTTGTGGACTTGGTGACCGATGTTAATGTTGATGAAAAAAGTGCTACAATCAATGTTGGTGATATGTTAGAGGCCGTCTTGCTCAACTTTGATGATGACGAGGTGGATGGATCCATGGAATGTGTGAATTCATTGCAAGGAATAGGGTCGTATAACTATGCACCCCAGAAATTGTCCTTGGATATTAAAAATAGGACAAATCCTCCTATAAAGCCTTCTATTGAAGAGCCTCCTACCTTGGATTTGAAGCCACTACCTCCACATCTTCGGTATGAATTTTTTGGTCCTTGTTCTACTTTACTGGTTTTTCTTTCCTCTTGTTTGACTAACGTGCAGGTAGATTCCATATTGGCGTTGCTACAAAAGAGGAAGAAGGCTGTGGGTGGATTTTGGAGGATATTCAGGGGATAAGCCCCGCCTTCTGCATGCACAATATCAAGTTAGAGGATGGCGCCAAACCATCTATTGAACATCAAAGAGGACTCAATGAGGCTATACAAGAAGTTGTCAAGAAGGACACCGGTAACTTTCAAAGGTGTATGATGGCTATTTTCAGGGACATGGTGGAGGACTACCTTGAAGTTTTCATGGATGACTTTTCAGTGGTTGGAGATTCTTTTGATGATTGTCTTGCAAATTTGGACAAAGTATTGGCTAGATGTGAAGAAATAAATTTGGTGCTCAATTGGGAGAAATGACCTTTCATGGTCGAGGAAGGTATTGTCCTTGGCCACAAAATCTCAAGGAATGGAATTGAAGCTGACAAAGAAAATATTGAGGTAATTTCTAAGCTTCCACCCCCAACTTCGGTGAAGGGTGTGCGGAGTTTCTTAGGCCACGCGGGTTTTTACCAGCACTTCATCAAAGACTTCTCTAAGGTGGTGAACCCATTGTGCAAGCTTCTTGAGAAGGATGCTAAGTTTTATTTCAATGATGATTGCATGAGAGCTTTTGAATTGTTGAAGCTCAAGATGACAACTACTCCCATCATCACCGCTCCGAATTAGAGTGTGCCTTTTGAACTCATGTTTGATACAAGTGATGTAGCAGTTGGGGCTATTTTGGGGCAACGAATAAACAAAAACTTTCATCTGGTCTACTATGCTAGTAAGACCATGAATAGTGCTCAAGTCAACTATACCATTACAGAGAAAAAGCTCCTTGCTATTATGTTTGCAATTGAGAAGTTCTGCCCGTACTTGATGGGTGCAAAAGTCATTGTCCACACGGATCATGCGATGCTTCATTATCTTATAAGCAAAAAAGACTCCAAATCTCGGTTGATGAGATGGGTGCTCTTGTTGCAAGAATTTGATATTGACATCCAAGAAAGAAAAGGTAGTGAAAACCAAGTGGCGGACCACTTTTCTCGTTTGGAGGAGGAGGGGAGGCTGCATGATGGCCTTGAAATCAATGATTCCTTCCCGATGAGCAACTCTTGGCAATTTAAGTGAGAGAGGTGCCATGGTTCGCGGATTTAGGAAATTTTCTTGTTTGTTGAATCATTCCGGATGAGTTCTCTTCAAGCCAAAGGAAGAAGCTCAAATGAGATTGTCAATATTATTATTGGGATGAACCATATCTTTTCCAAATTTGTACGGATGGGTGATAAGAATATGTGTACCGGAAGAAGAGCAAGGTGAAATTCTTGGGGCTTGTCATTCATCGCCATATGGTGGTCATGATGGTGGAGCAATAACAGCAGCCAAAGTGCTTAGTTGCAATTTTTATTGGCCTACTCTTTACAAAGATTCTAGTGAGTTAGTGAAAAGATGTGATGAATGTCAATGAGCCAGTGGAATCTCAAAAAAGAAAAATATCTCTCACAACCATTTTGGAGATTAATATTTTCGATGTGTGGGGTATTGACTTTATGGGCCCTTTTATGAGTTCTTGTGGAATCACCTACATTTTAGTCGCAGTGGATTATGTGTCCAAATGGGTTGAGGTCATTGTTTTAACCAACAATGAGACAAGAAGTGTGGTGGCCTTCTTGAAGAAGAATATTTTCACTAGGTTTGGTACTCCACGTGCAATTATAAGCGATAGGGGTTCATATTTTTGCAACAAGGCTTTCGACACTTTACTTAGCAATTATGGTGTTACTCATAAAGTCACGACTCCCTATCACCCACAAGCTAGTGGGCAAGTGGAAATATCCAACCATGAGATAAAGAGTATCTTGTCCAAAATGGTGAATGCTAATCGGACGGATTAGTCCAAGAAGCTTGATGATGCATTATGGGCCTATCGGACGGATTATAAAACACCTATTGGAATGTCGCCATACCGGTTGGTGTTCGGGAAAGCTTGTCATCTTCCGGTAGAACTAGAGCACAAGGCCATGTGGGCTCTAAAGAAGTTGAATCTTGATTGGGATGTAGCCGCTAACTTGAGGGTTGCACATTTGAATGAATTGGATGAGTTTTGGTACCATGTTTATACTAGTTCGTCTTTTGTACAAAGAAAAGATGAAATATCTTCATGACAAATACATTTGGAACAAAGAGTTCGAGGTGGGCGATCTTGTATTGTTGTTTAACTCAAGGTTGAGGATGTTTCTCGGGAAGCTCAAATCCAAATTGAGTGGTCCTTTTGACTAGAAGAACAAAAACAATGAAGTATTCCGAGTCAATGGACACCGGGTGAAGCACTACTTGGGAAAGGTTGGAGATAGCCACATTGTGACGGTCATTCATTTCACTTGAGGGTATTCTGCGTCGTGCCGCGACATTAAATCAGGCACTTCTTGGGAGGCAACCCATATTTAAAGTGTGCTACATGGGTGAGTGTGACTTATAAGAATTGTGGACAAAAATATGGATAAGTGTTCAAGAGAGTGCGGACCACACTTTATTTGTGCGGACCACACATTTTTAGGTGACATAGCAGATGAGCATTACAGCCGCACATTTATCTTGCGGACCGCAGAATTGAAATGTCAAAAATACCAACTCTCTGAAGTTTAAGTTTGTCAGTGCGGAGGTTGATCTGCGACCGCACGTAAAATCTGCGGCTGCACCCAAAAATGTGCGGACCGCAAATTGGTTTCTACGAATGATCGCACATGTTAAAGAGTGTGTACCGCACATGAAAATGTGCGGCCGCACTCGTCTCTGATCCCTTCTCATTTTGAATGATATAAATAGAACAGTAGGGTGAATTTTATTCTTTTCCCACTTTGAACAAACAATGTTGCCCTACAAAGTTTTCTTGGAGATTTCAACTGTCCACACATACAGTCACCTAGATTACTCACTCAGTGCATTCACTCTATCTGGTATGCTTCAATTTCATATTAATATTTAAGTTAGTTTAATTTGTAGATTCTTTTATTAGTTCTTTTTAAGCCATCTGTTATTAGAGTTCCATTGTGTGCCCATATGGGGTAGATCTGAACTGGGTTAACTTGATACATGCTCTAAGGGGACTAGGTTAGTGAAACTTCATGCGTTTATAAAGTTGCCATGCCCATTTATGCATGAAATTGGAAAATATTAGACTAAAAAAGTTGTATGTTCGTAATTGTTTGAATTCTGTGGCCGCGCTTGAATTGTGTGGTCCACAGAAATGCATTTTTTGATACTTATATGAGGCAGGAATCTGCGGTCGCAGGTCAAATTGTACGGACCGCAAATTTCCTCTTACAGCCGCAGATTAGGCTTTTCTCTATCATCAGAGAGTCTTCACTTTTGAGACTCCAAGGTGAGGCTGGAAGTCAAATTGTGCGGATCGCAGATTGACCATTTCTCTATCATCAGAGAGTTCACATTTTTGGGGACTCAGAAGTGCGGCCGCAATCTTAAATGTGCGGACCGCTCTTCCCATCTGCAGTCGCATGTAAAATTGTGCGGACCGCAGATCCCTTATCCTACAGGCATGATATAATTGTACAACCCCACTGTGTCATATGGTTTCTCCTTACCTACATGTCTCATGGATGTGTTTGAACAATGAATTACAACTAACAATCTCCTTTGCTTGGTATAGACAATGGTTCGATCAAGAGTCCGAGGCGACACTTCAAAGGGGAGAGGTGAATCTTCCCGGGGTCGAGGCAAATGTGCCTTGCCCCTTGGCCAGCCCAAGACAATAAGAAAGAAAACAACAGCCGGCAAAGGCAGAGGTGCAGACCTCTCCAAGTCTAGCTCATATGTCCCATTTAGGCAGGTGTCAGAGGGCAACTCAGCCTCTATTCTAGAGGAACAGTCGGCCATACAGTCGAGGCCGCAGAGGAGATACCAACTCAAGGACGAACCGTCTTCATCTCACAGCACCTTCGAGGGATCAGAGAGTGCTAGTCAGGCTTCTGAGCCATCAACTACACCAGTCCCTGAGGCACTAGTTATACAGGACATCCCCGATGATGGCAAAAGGGGAGATGCTACGGCTACATTCCTTGAGTGATCAAAGAAGAAAGAGGTTTGGGAGGATCGTTTTGTCAACTTGGCCGCCTTCACCAGTTTTCGTATGTGGTGGATAGTGAGGTCGCTAACTATTGAGCGACAGTTTCCATTAAAGGATTTGGAAAATTACAACCCAGCTATATTGAGATAGTTCAGGGCATGAAAGAGGTGGATGTGGTTCACCTAGAGAGTGGAGGATGCAAAAGAATACCTCGTCCGAGAATTTTATACCAATGTTACTCATATAAAAAAAGGGACGAAGGTGACCAAAGTGCGCAACCTCAAGGTGAGGTTTGATCAGCATACGCTAAATGCGTATTTGGGCTTCGAGGATGTTGAGCCGAAGGAATATTTGGAGAATTGCGCACTGAAGGAGGAAGTCCGACCTTAATTGGCTGAGATTCTAGCAGCACCCGGGCCACCACCACCATGGATTATCGCTGGGGTTCCCATTAAGTGGAGTACTTTGAGCTTTGAGGAGGAAGTCCGACCTTTGTATGTAGTAGGTTATATCCATGCCAGAATGAGACTCACCTTCCTATCCCTCGGGCAGTGCTTGTGGCTTCCATCTTGGCTAGTTACCTAATCAATGTGGGTGCCGTGATGTCGGCCATCATTTCAGTGATTGCATGACAGGACAACTCGCCCTACCCTTATCCCAACACTATCACAGAGTATCTTACTGATGCAAAGGTAGAGCCGAGAGATTTTGACACTAAGGTGACGCCGAAGAATCCATTCGAGTGGTATTCTCTGATGGATGCGAGCAACCCAAAGAAGAAAGCCCAGCCTTCTACTATCACAGGCCAGTCTGATGAGCCATTAGTGGTAGCTTCTGAGGCAGCTGATCTTCCATCCACCTCTGTCGAGCCCTCTACCAGTGCTATTGCTATGCCTCCACCATCATCTTCAGCTCCTATCACAGCCCCTAGAGTTGCTCTAAAGCTAGTGCACATGCCTATAGTTCCCCTATCTACTCTACGAGTCTCTCAGACATTGGCGAGTCTCAACAACTTGTAACGATCTGACTGGTCGTTTCGAGAGTTATCGCCCCATTTTCCCCATTTCTGCTTCCTTTTGTGCATTTTAGCTATATTATAATATATCGAGTTAGTTGGTTCGGGTCCGGAGTGGTTTCGGAGTGGATTGAGACACTTAGTCTCTTATTTAGAAGCTTAAGTTGAAAAAGTCAATCGGGCATTGACTTATGTGTAAACGGTTTTGGATTCGGATTTTGATGATTTCGTTAGCTCCGTTAGGTGATTTTTGACTTAGGATCACGTTCGGAATGTGATTTGGAGGTCCGTAGTGGAAGTAGGCTTGAATTGGCGAAAGTTGGAAATTTGGAGATTTTGGTCGGTAGTGGAAAATTTGATATCGGGGTCGGGATGGATTTCTAGAAGTTGGAGTAGGTTCGTGGTGTCATTTGTGACGTGTGAGTAAAATTTGAGGTCATTCGGACGTGGTTTGGTTGGTTTCGGCATCAGTTGTCGAATTTAGAAGTTTAGAAGTTCTTAGGCTTGAATCCAAGGATAATTTGGTGTTTTGATGTTATTTTGAGTGATTCGAAAGCTCGACTAAGTTTGTATGTTGTTATATGACTTGTTGGTATGGTTGGTTGAGGTCCCAAGGGGCTCCGGGTGATTCCGGGTGGTTAACGGATTGTTTGAAGTTGGAAAATGCAGCTGAAGCTGCTGCTACTGGTATTTTCGCACCTGCGGAGGGGGAGCCGCAGGTGAGAAGTCGCAAGCGTGCGTGAGAGTTCGCACGTGCAGACAGTGTTAAGGTAGGCTGGGTCTGCAGGTGCGTAGGAGAGGTCGCATCTGTGAGTCCGAAGATGCAGATAGGTGCCGCAGAAGCGGAAGTGAGGAGGTGAGGCAGTGGTCGCAGGTGCAGGTGCGAAGTTGGGGTTTTTAATGATTATTGGAAGGTGCAGAGGTTCTTGCACAGATGCGGCACCGCAGATGCGGCACTGAAGGTGCGCATATTTAGATACAGGTGCGAAAGACATGGGCAAAAACTATAAATAGAACACTTCGCGAATTTTGGTTCATTTCCACCATTTTTAAATTGGCTTTTGGAGCTTTTGGAGTGCTTTTGAAGGGATATTCAAGGGTTCTCAGTGAGGTAAGTTGCTTGGGCTCTAATTCTCCTATTTATGGTGTTTTCCCATTATATTATCATCTAATTAGTGGAATATAGGGGTGAAAATATGGGGTTAGGGCTTGGGATTTTAGAGATTTTAATTTAAGGATTTGAGGGACCAAATGATGTCGGATTTTGATAAATTTTGTAAGTATGGACTCATGAGTGAATGGGCTTTCACGTTTTGTGACTTTTGTCGAATTTCGAGACGTGGTCCCGAGGGGCAGGTTTGAGTGAATTTCGGGATTTGGCCTATAACTTGGTATTTTCTTTGTGGGATTCATTCTTTAGCTCATATTAATCATATTTTATTGCTTGTGTCTAGATTCTGGTCATTTGGAGGCCGGTTCGAGAGGAAAGAGCATTCCGGAGTAGGAGTTCTACACTGTTGAGGTAAGTAACAACTTTATAAAAATGGTCTTGAGGGTATGAAACCCGAATTTTGGTATAATGTGACTATTTGGAGGTGGCACCCATGCTAGGTGGCAGGCATGTGGGTGTACGCCGTGAGGGATTGAGACTTGGTCCGTCCCGGGAGACTGTGAAGTCTAATAGCCTTAATTTGTGTTTATATGTATTCTTGTCTACTAGAACTTGACTGCCTTTCATGTTAGAAACCATGCTTAGGCTATATTCCTGCTCCTGGTAGTTATATTCAGTCATAGTGATTCTTGTACATGTTGACCTTAGTCTGCTATTTTCCCTGATGATATACTTTAACACTTTGATTTGGGTTGTTTTTCCTTTCTTTATTGAGAGCTATGAGACTACAGAGGTTCATGACTGAGTAACGCCGAGGGCCTGGTTATGAGGTATTGTTCTGTGGCATGTGAGTTATCCGTACGGATCCTTATGTTTATACTATGGCACATGAATTATCTGTGCAACACATGAGTTATCTGTGCAGATCCAGAGATGATATTATAGCACGTTAGTTGTCCGTGCGGATTATAGCGCTTGGGCCGTAGGAGCCCCTCATGAGCCTGAACACCCCTAGTGAGTGTAGGTACCTATTTAGCGTGTGCATTGAGGGCTGAGAGTTAAGTGTCGAGTTATTGAGGGTTTGAGTGACAGTGTCTGTGAGGTTTCATCTATTTCACTTTGTTGCTGCATTTAGCTAAAAATTGTCTGGCTGGAATTGGTAATTATGCAACTGATCTTTTACTCATGTTTACTCTTAATTGTGAAAATTATCAACTAAATTATGTTGTATAGCTCATCACTACTTCTCGATTCCTTATTTATTTCTGTTACTTGCTGAGTTGGTTGTACTCATGCTATACCCTGCACTTCATGTGCAGATCCAAGTGTGCTTGATCATGAAGGTCGTTGAGTTCTGGCGTGATCGAGTACCGGAGACAAAGAGGTAGTTGCCAGCGTCCGCAGGACCTTGTCTCTCCTTCTATATTTCTTTTTGTCTTATATTGATACTCAGACACTAGTTGTATTAGTTTGGTTATCTAGACGCTCATGACTTAGTGACACCCCGATGTCGGGCTATTTTTCGCACTTATGTTTTATTTGGGTCTTACCCCGTATTTATGAGAAACTTCAGTTATTTTAAATGTCTTATTTCACTTCTGTTAAATTTTAAAAGTGTTTTGGAAAGGTCGTCTTGCCTAGTACCACGATAGACGCAATCACGACGGGTTAGGTTTTTGGGTCATGACAAGTTGGTATCAGAGCCTAGGTTACATAGGTCTCACGAGTCATGAGCGGGTTTAGTAGACTCTTTCGGATAGGTACGTTGACACATGTACTTATCTTCGAGAGGCTATAGAACCCTTAGGAAAATTTCACATTCTTGGATTCTTGTCGTGCGAATCTGTCTATTTTGGTAACTAAACACCTGTTATTTTATTCTCTCACAGATTATGAGGACTCGTGCTACCGGTCAGGAGGGCCAGCCACCAGTACCACGAGCCAGGTCCGCGAGAGGCCGAGGCTGCGGTAGAGGCCGTGGTAGGGGTAGAGGTACAGCCCGCACAATAGCTGGGGCAGTACCTGCAGACCCACCTGTTGTCCCAAATCAGGATCCGATTCTAGTTGTTGATGCACCAGCTCAGGCACCACCTGTGCCTATTGTGATTCCAGGCCTCCAGGAGGCCCTAACTCAGATTTTGACAGCGTGCATCGGCTTTGCTCAGACAGTCTCTATCTCGACGGCCGCAGACACTTCTCAGGACGGGGGAGGCACTCAGACTCCCACCGCTCGCACACCCGAGCAGGTTGTTCAAGGACTCCAGACACCGAGGGCACCACCAGCCCAGCCGGTTGTGGCTGCTCAGGACTATGTGGTTCCTGCAATGCCTGAGGATGATCATTGTAGGTTGGAGAGGTTTGGGAGACTCCAGCCTCCACCTTTTAGTGGCACAGAGAGAGAGGATGCCCAGGACTTCTTGGACAGGTGTCAGAGGATACTCCGTACAACTGGTATTCTGGAGACTTGTGGTGTCTCATTCACTACTTTTCAGTTTTCTGCGGCTGCACTAAGATGGTGGGAGACTTACGAGAGGCATAGGAGCCTGTTGGCGCAGCACCCCTTACTTGGCAGCAGTTCTCCGTGATCTTTTTGGAGAAGTTCGTGCCTCAGTCCCGCAGAGAAGAGCTGCGCAGATAGTTTGAGCAGCTTCTCCAGGGTGATATGTCTGTGATGCAGTATGAGATGCGATTCTCGGAGTTGGCCCGTCATGCTATCTAGTTGGTTCCCACAGACAGGGAGAGGATCATGAGGTTTATAGATAGTCTCACTTTTCAGCTACGGTTGCTTATGACCAGAGATGGGGTGTCTGGTGCTACCTTTGATGAGGTTGTCGACATTGCTCGACAGATTGAGATGGTTCGCGGTCAGGAGAGGGTTGAGAGGGAGGCCAAGAGGCCTCATGGTCAGGGTGGATTTAGCGGTGCTCCTTCTGGGGGTCAGTTCTAGCACGGTAGAGGTCGTCATTTCAGACAGGCTCAGTCAGCTCGGCCATTTCACCGTGGTGCATTATCTGGCCATGGTTCTCACAGTCATCAGCAGGGCCAGTCATCATTTAGTGCACAACCAGCGCAGAGTTCTCATCATGCCCCGTCCGCTCAGATATCCCCGGGTAGTTCTTTTGGGCATCAGGAGCAGCACTTTCGTCAGAGGAGGGGTTGTTTCGAGTGCGGAGATTTTAGTCACATTATGCGAGATTTCCCTAGGCCATTGGGCAGGACTCCACAGTGGAGTACTCGGCCGATGGCACTAGCACCGGTTCCTCCACCACCCACCCAGCCAGCTAGGGGTAGAGCTCAGTCAGCTAGGGGTCGCCCGAGAAGGGGAGGCATATCAGGGGGTGGCCAGGCCCGTTTGTATGCCCTCCATTCCAGACCAGATGCTATTGCTTCAGATATTGTGATTACAGGTATTGTCTCAGTTTGTCACAGATATGCCTCTGTATTATTTGACCCTGGTTCCATATATTCATATGTTTCCTCATATTTTGCACATTTTTTGGATATGCCCCGTGAGCCTTTAGTTTTATCTGTTCATGTATCTTCTCCTGTGGGTGATACTATTGTTGTGGACCGCGTATATAGGTCATGTGTGGTGACTATTAGGGGTCTAGAGACCCAAGTGGACCTTTCGTTGCTCAGTATGGTTGACTTTGATGTGATATTAGGTATGGATTGGTTATCTCTATGTCATGCTGTTCTAGATTGTCATGCCAAGACCGTGACGCTAGCGTTGCCGGGATCTCCGAGGGTTGAGTGGAGCAGTTCTATACACTATGTACCTAATAGAGTAATTTTATACTTGAAGGCTCAGCGTATGGTTGAGAAGGGTTGTCTATCTTATTTGGCTTTTGTGAGGGATGTTAGTGCAGAGACTCCTGCCATGGATTCTGTTCCGGTGGTGCGTGATTTCCCGGATGTGTTTCCTGCAGACCTGCCAGGCATGCCGCCTGACAGGGATATTGACTTTGGTATTGATTTGGTGCTGGGCACTTAGCCCATTTCTATTCCACCGTATTGTATGGCACCGGCGGAGTTGAAGGAGTTGAAGGAACAGCTTCAGGAACTCCTTGATAAGGGGTTTATTCGGCCTACTATATCACCTTGGGGTGCACCGGTGCTATTTGTAAAGAAGAAGGATGGTTCCATGAGTATGTTTATTGATTACAGGCAGTTGAACAAGGTCACAGTCAAGAACAAGTATCCTTTGCCTCGTATTGATGATTTATTTGACCAGCTTCAGGGAGCGAGGGTGTTCTCCAAGAATGATTTGAGGTCCGGTTATCACCAGCTGAAGATTCGATATTCGGACATTCTTAAGACAGCTTTCAGGACCCGATATGGCCATTATGAGTTCTTGGTGATGTCTTTTGGGCTAACCAATACCCCAGCAGCGTTCATGCATTTGATGAACATTGTATTCGAGCCCTATTTGGAATCATTCATTATTGTATTCATTGATGACATCCTGGTGTACTCTCGTAGCCAGGAGGAGCATGCCCAGCACTTGAGGATTGTATTACAGAGATTGAGGGAGGAGGAGCTTTATGCAAAGTTCTCCAAGTGTGAGTTCTGGCTTGGTTTCGTAGCATTCTTAGGGCACGTGGTGTCCAGTGAAGGTATTCAGGTGGATTCGAAGAAGATAGAGGAAGTTCAGAGTTGGCCCAGACCGTTCTCAGATACAGAGATTCAGAGCTTTCTTGGGTTGGCTGGTTATTACCGTCGGTTCGTTCAGGGTTTCTCGTCTATTGCATCGCCCTTGACCAAATTGACCTAAAAGGGTGCTCCATTCAGGTGGTCGGATGGGTGTGAGGAGAGCTTTCAGAAGCTCAAGACTGCTTTGACCACAGCTCTAGTATTAGTTCTGCCATCAGCTTCAAGTTCTTACACCGTGTATTGTGATGCCTCGAGGGTAGGTATTGGATGTGTTCTGATGTAGGAGGGTAGGGTGATTGCCTATGCCTCGTGCCAGTTGAAGACCCATGAAAAGAACTATCCTGTGCTTGATCTTGAGTTGGTAGCCATTGTTCACGCCTTGAAGATTTGGCGTCATTATTTGTATGGGGTTCATTGTGAGATCTATACTGATCACCGGAGTTTGCAGTATCTGTTGAAGCAGAAGGATCTTAACTTGCGTCAGCGGAGATAGTTACAGCTTCTTAAGGACTACGATATCACTATTTTGTACCATCAGGGGAAGGCCAATGTGGTGGCCGATGCTTTGAGTCACCGGGCGGAGAGTTTGGGGAGTTTAGTATATCTCCCAGCAGCAGAGACACCCTTAGCATTAGATGTTCAGGCCTTAGCAGGCCAGCTTGTCAGATTGGATATTTCGAAGCCGAGTTAGGTATTGGCTTGTGTGGTCTCCAAGTCTTCTCTTTATGACTGTATCAGGGAGCGACAGTATGATAACCCTCACCTGCTCATTCTTCAGGACAAGGTTCAACGAGGTGATGCTAGGGATGTGACCATTGGTGATAAAGGCGTGTTGAGGATGCAGGGCCGGATATGTATGCCTAATATAGATGGGCTCAGTGAGTTGATTCTTGAGGAGACCCACAGCTCGCGGTATTCCATCCACCCGGTTGCCACGAAGATGTACCAGGATTTGAGACAGCACTATTGGTGGAGGCAGATGAAGAAGGATATAGTTGGGTTTGTGTCTCAACTGTCAGCAGGTTAAGTATGAACATCAGAGACCGGGTGGCTTGCTTCAGAGGTTAGAGATCCCAGAGTGGAAGTGGGAGCAGATCACCATGGATTTCGTAGTTAGGCTCCCACGGACTTCGAGGAAGTTCGATGCTATTTGGGTGAATGTGGATCGGGTGACCAAGTCTGCGCACTTCATTCCAGTTGGTACTACTTACACTTCAGAGCGGTTGGCTGAGATTTATATACGAGAGGTTGTTCACCTGCATGGTGTTCCAGTTTCTATCATTTCAGATAGAGGTACTCAGTTTACATCGCAGTTTTGGAGGGCCGTGCAGCGAAAGTTGGGCACTCAGGTTGAATTGAGCACAGCTTTTCACCCTCAGACGGACGGGCAGTCCGAGCGCACTATTCAGATGTTGGAGGATATGTTGCCCGCTTGTGTCATTGACTTTGGGGGTTCATGGGATCAGTTTCTGCTGCTCGCGGAGTTTGCATATAACAACAGTTACTAGTCAAGTATTCAAATGGCTCCGTACGAGGCTTTATGTGGGAGGAGGTGTAGATCTACGGTGAGGTGGTTTGAGCCGGGTGAGGCTAGGCTTTTGGGTACAGACTTGGTCCAAGATGCATTAGATAAGGCGAAATTGAATTCAGGAGTGGCTTCGTATAGCGCAGTTTAGGCAGAAGAGCTACGCGGACAGGAAGGTCCGTGATGTTTCATTTATGGCTGGCGAGAAGGTTTTACTGAAGGTATCACCCATGAAGGGTGTTATGATGTTTGGGAAGAGGGGCAAGTTGAGCCTCCGGTTCATTGGGCCTTTTGAGGTGCTTCAGAGGATAGGGGAGGTGGCTTATAAGCTTGCCTTGCCACCCAGCTTGTCGAGTGTGCATCCAGTGTTTCATGTTTCCTTGCTCTGGAAGTATGTTGGCGATCCATTCCATGTTTAAGACTTCAGCACGGTTCAGTTGGAGGGTGATGTGACTTATGATGTGGAGCCGGTGGCCATTTTAGATCGGCAGGTTTGAAAGTTGAGGTCAAAAGACATAGCTTAGATGAAGGTGCAGTGGAGAGGTCAGCCTGTGGAGGAGGCCACCTGGGAGACCGAGTGGGAGATGCGGAGCAGATATCCACACCTATTTGAGACTCCAGGTATGTTTCTAGACCCGTTCGAGGACGAACGGTTGTTTAAGAGGGGGAGGATGTAACGACCCGGCCGGTCGTTTCGAGAGTTATAGCCCCATTTTCCCCATTTCTGCTTCCTTTTGTGCTTTTCATCTATATTATGATATATCGAGTTAATTGGTTCAGGTCCGGAGTGGTTTCGGAGTGGATTGAGACACTCAGTCTCTTATTTAGAAGCTTAAGTTGAAAAAGTCGGACATTGACTTATGTGTAAACGGTCTCGAATTCAAATTTTAATGATTCCATTAGCTCGGTTAGGTAATTTTGGACTTAGGAGCGCGTCCGGAATATGATTTGGAGGTCCGCAGTGGAAGTAGGCTTGAATTGGCAAAAGTTAGAAATTTGGCAATTTCGGTCGGCAGTGGAAAATTTGATATCGGGGTTGAGATGGATTTCGGGAAGTTGGAGTAGGTTTGTGGTGTCATTTGTGACGTGTGTGTAAAATTTGAGGTCATTCTGACGTGGTTTGGTTGGTTTCGGCATCGGTTGTTGAATTTGGAAGTTTACAAGTTATTAGGCTTGAATCCGAGGGTAATTTGGTGTTTTGATGTTGTTTTGAGTGATTCAAAGGCTCGACTAAGTTTGTATGTAATTATATGACTTGTTGGTACTGTTGGTTGAGGTCCTAAGGGGCTCGGGGTGATTCCGGGTGGTTAACGGATTGTTTGAAGTTGGAAAATGCAGCTGAAGCTGCTGCTACTAGTATTTCCGCACATGCGGAGGGGGAGCCGCAGGTGCGAGGTCGCAGGCGCGCATTGGAGTTCGTAGGTGCAGATAGTGTTGAGGTAAACTGGGTCCGTAGGTGCGTAGGAGAGGTCACATCTGCAAGTCCGCAGATGCGGATAGGTGCCACAGAAGCGGAAGAGAAGAGGTCATGCAGTGGCCGCAAGTGCAAGGTTTTTTTCGCACCTGCGTGGTCGCAGATGCGGATATGGAGGGTAGGTGCGAAGTTGGGGGTTTTAATGATTTTCCGTTGGTGCGGAGGTTCTTGCGCAGATGCGGCACCGCAGGTGCGCATATTTAGCCGCAAGTGCGAAAGACCTCGGCAGAAAC
The DNA here is from genome assembly GCF_000390325.3 of Nicotiana tomentosiformis. Classification (NCBI taxonomy): domain Eukaryota; kingdom Viridiplantae; phylum Streptophyta; class Magnoliopsida; order Solanales; family Solanaceae; genus Nicotiana; species Nicotiana tomentosiformis. The sequence continues at coordinate 35,026,073 of NC_090818.1, read as the reverse complement.
TATATATAGAACACTTTGCGAATTTTGGTTCATTTCCACCATTTTCAAGTCGGTTTTTGGAGCTTTTGGAGTGATTTTGAAGGGATATTCAAGGGTTCTTAGTGAGGTAAGTTTCTTGGCTCTAATACTCCTATCTATGGTGTTTTCCCATTGTATTATCATCTAATTAGTGGAATTTAGGGGTGAAAATAGGGGGTTAGGGCTTGGGAATTTAGAGAGTTTAATTTAAGGATTTGAGGGACCAAATGATATCGGATTTTGATAAATTTTGTATGTATGGACTCGTGAGTGAATGGGCTTTCAAGTTTTGTGACTTTTGTCGGATTCGAGACGTGGGCCCGGGGGCCGGGTTTGAGTGAAGTTCGGGATATGGCTTATAATTTGGTATTTTCCTTGTAGGATTCATTCTTTAGCTAATATTTATCGTATTTTATTGCTTGTGACTAGATTCAGGTCATTTGGAGGCCGGTTCGAGAGGAAAGAGTATTCCAGAGTAGGAGTTCTACACTGTTGAGGTAAGTAACAACATTAAATCTGGTCTTGAGTGTATGAAACCCAGAGTTTGGTATAATGTGACTATTTGGAGATGGCACCCATGCTAGGTGGCGGGCATTTGGGTGTACGCCGTGAGGGATTGAGACTTGGTCCGTCCCGGGAGACTGTGAAGTCTAATAGCCTTTATTTGTATTTATATGCATTCATGTCTACTAGAACTTGACTGCCTTTCATGTTAGAAACCATGCTTAGGCTATATTCCTTCTCCTGGTAGTTATATTCAGTCATAGTGATTCTTGTACATGTTTTCCTCAGTCTCTTCTATTTTCCCTAATGATATACTGTAACACTTTGATTTGGGCTATTTTTCCTTTCTTTATTGAGAGCTATGAGACTAAAGAGGTTCATGACTTAGTAAGGCCGAGGGCCTGGTTGTGAGGTATTGTTCTATGGAATGTGAGTTGTTCGTGCGGATCCTTATGTTTATACTATGGCACGTGAGTTGTCCGTGCGAATCCAGATATGATATTATAGCACATGAGTTGTCCGTGCAGCATGTGAGTTATCCGTGCAGATTATAGTGCTTGGGTTGTAGGAGCCCCTCATGAGTCTGAACACCCCTAGTGAGCGCAGGTACCTATTGAGCGTGTGCATTGAGGGTTGAAAGTTGAATGTCGAGTTATTGAGGGTTTGAGTGACAGTGTCTGTGAGGTTTCATCTATTTCACTTTGTTGCTGCATTTAGCTGAAAATTGTCTAGCTGGAATTGGTAATTATGCAACTGATCTTTTACTCATGTTTACTCTTAACTGTAAAAATTATCAACTAAATTATGTTGTATAGCTCATCACTACTTCTCGATTCCTTATTTATTTTTGTTACTTGCTGAGTTGGTTGTACTCATGCTACACCCTGCACTTCATGTGCAGATTCAGGTGTGTTTGATCACGGAGGTCGTTGAGTTCGGGCATGATCGAGTACCGGAGACTACGAGGTAGCTGCCAGCGTCCGCAGGACCTTGTCTCTCCTTCTCTATTTCTTTCTATCTTGTATTGATACTCAGACACTTGTTGTATTAGTTTGGTTATCTAGACGCTCATGACTTAGTAACACCCCGATGTCGGGCTATTTTTTGCACTTATGTTTTATTTGGGTCTTACCCCGTATTTATGAGAAACTCCGATTATTTTAAATGTCTTATTTCACTTATGTTAAATTTTGAAAGTGTTTTGGAAAGGTCGGCTTGCCTAGTACCACGATAGGCGCTATCACAACGGGTTAGGTTTTTGGGTCGTGACACAACTGGATGCAGACAACTACTTCTAAGTTGTCTGACCTATCTAGTACTGTTGCAGCGCAGTCCACTTCTCAAGCACCACAGGCTACTTCTGACATTGATGAGACACTGAAGAAGATTTTAGAGAACCAGAAGACGATCATGGATACCTTGGTACAACACAGGTCAGTGATTGAGGAGCTGGGAAAGAAAGTAAAGAAGATGAGGAAGTCCCAGGTCAGCAAGAAATCAGTGGACAAGCTCCGGAAGGAGCTGACTAGACTTGCTACAGTTGCCGACCTTCCCTTTAACATGCTGCTTGACCCGCACCAGTCCGCCCCAGATCCTTCAGCACCATCTGCACTAGCTGGCCAGTCTGACTAGCCGGACCTTGCTGCCGACACTACTGAGGCAGTACGTGAGATGTTCGCCAACCTAGCCCCACCTAGATTTGATGATTATGAGATTCAGTTGGATGATCCTGAGGGAGATGACATTGCTTGGGACACTGAGATGTCCAAGGATCCATAGGGAGTTTTCTTCACCCTATCGTCTTTTACTCTTATTTTGCTAAGCATTGGGGGAAATACTTACTTTTATTTGGGGGTGGAGTTTATTTGACACATTGGTACACTTTGATACATTTGGTCTGTAATAATTTGATGATACTCTTTCTCTTCTTATTTGTATTTATCTAGCTTTTCTCTCTTCTCTTATGTATATTTATCTCTCTTTAGTAGTTTTTGCTTATTAGCTTCTTTATTTTTTCTATATTAGCCCTTGTTTTGTTAAGTAGCTTATTTTTATGCTTTAGTAGATAATAAGCCTTTGGTTTTCTTAATGCCACGGTTCTTTCCTCAGGTAGTTATTGTTTGAACCGGGTGACTCATCCCAATGATGGATGGCGTGACAACCTTCTTAAGGGAATGAGTCCATTTTTGTGTTTAGGTAACAATAGTAGTAGTAATGAATAAAAAGACCTATTCAAGTCATGCTCGAAGAGTCAACCATGCTTCAATTGGTACCAACACACTTAACTACGTGCTTATGATTAGCGACAAGGTTTTTGAAAGAAATAGCTCTAGTTAGTGACTTTGTGACTCTTGAGTAGACTTCGGTAATCATCGAGTGGTTTAATTTGACCATAGTGATCTTTAAACTTGAATGTGATCGTTGTAGGCTCTGGACTCTATCCTCTTTTACAATCTAGTTGCGTGAGGGGTGAGATGAATTGTTGCCAGTCCAAGTATACGTGCAAACGGTCTAGAACTTGCCCCGAATGTGTTTCAAGGCGAAATCCTAAGTTTTTCTTGGTTTGAGAAGTGATTGTAGGCTTTCCTTGGCCCGTTTAAGCTTTCTATTGCCAACCAATGTTGTTATCCCTAGTCAACCCCTTTGAGCCTCTAGCCTTTCTCATTTGATAACCATGTTATAAGCCTTTATCCATTTTGTCGTGACCCTCTCTTGGCACCCGAACTTTCCTTAACACTCTTGTGAAATAAGTGGCTTAAAACATAAGTTTGAGGGAGAGATGAGGAATTTGAAAAAGGTATCAAGGCACAAAAAGATAAAAGAAATGATCTATATGAAAAGAGAAGGCACGAAAAGAAAAGAACAAAAAGAAAAATGCAAAACGTGAATAAGTGGAAGGGTTGATGGATTCAAAAAGAGGTAATGATACCTACAATGAGAAATCAAAAAGGGAGAAAAAGAATGAAATGAACAAGAAAGAGTGATGTTAAGTCTCTCTAGTCCCTAATGAAGAGAAAATGCCTCTAAGAATTGACAATTCTGAACCGAAAAATGAAAGTGTGGAGTGCATAAGGAACGATGTAACCATTTACCCATATGGTATCCTACCATAATCCAAAATGCTTCATTACAACCCGAAAGTAAGTCCTACTTGATTTCAAACCGAGTGAGCTTACATTAGTGACGATCTACATGAGGGGCAAGCCTATGGTACTTGAAGCCGTACTTGTGATATTCTCTTGTGAGAGACGAGTGAACCTTTCATGAATCCTAAGATTGAGTGCTAATTTCTTAAGTGAGTTTGGAAAATGAAAAGTATAGGAGGAAGAGTTTGAAGTCCATGATAACCTACATGATAGAATAAGAGTCCTTGATGAGTAAAGTCAATTCTTGAAACTCAAATGTCACAATAGAACTATATGCACATGAATATTTGACTTGTCACCTAGTTGATAATGCTTGAGTAGTGTGGGTAATTGTTGGTCCCAAATGATGTGTGACTCGCTTACATTTGACTCGCTTAAATGACCTTTAACGTTAGGAGGTGGGAACTAATTTATTTGCTTGAGGACAACCAAAGACTTAAGTTTGGGGGAGTTTATAAGTAGAGATTTTGACTACTTATTAGCACCTTTTTGCTTTTGCTTTAGTCTGAAAGAATTGATTTATGTTCCCGAAGCTAATGAAAGTGTGCAAATTGCAGGAATGTTAGAAGTTTGGTCTCCCGTGATGAAATTTGACTCAAAAGGAGTGTTCCGAATCACAAGGCAAGAAAGGGTGCATAACTAAAGAAGTACGGTCCGCAGAATTCCATCTGTGGCCGCAGATCAAGTGAAAGAGCCCAGCAGGAATTTGGCCAATGTGCGGCCGCAAATCAAGTTTCGAAGTTTGAGCTGTTGTAGCTATTAAATTTTGCCATTTTAGGAAGTTTTCATTATTTTTTATCATTTTAATGTTAGATTATGAGTTTAATTAGCATTTCTTCATTATTTTCTTCAATTCTTACTATGAGTAGCTAGATTCTTACTAGGGTTGTGACCCAACCCTAGTGTGTAAATCTTATGGGTATTTAATTTAATGCTTTTTTATGATTGGGTGTTGATTATTTAGCTTAGTTTATACTTCAGTTTTAGAATTAATGGTTGCAAACATTGATTCATGCCTTTTTGACTTAGTCTCTACTTGAGAAAGAGAGACCTAATCTAGGATAACTTGGCTAACAAGGAATTGGGTTAATTGGGGGTTTGATTAGCATAATTAAAGGGTTCAAACTAGAGATAGTGAGAACCCGACTTGAACTCATATCAACTATTTTGTTTGATATCCATTTGGACTTGAGAAAGCCAAATTGGGCAAAATCACTCTTTGACCGAGAGGTATTGAGTGGGTAACGTAGAGTTGAGAGCTATAATACATCCCAATCAACAAAATAAGTATTAACGTATTTAACCCATTAGGCAAATACCTAAGTTATGGTCACATCCCTAGGCTTCTTAACTATTTGGAAAAAAATATCAAAAACAATCATTCGCTTCTAGTTTCTTTTCTTAGCGTATAATTGCTAGAGTAAAATTAGAATTAGAATTCAAAACCTTTTGTGGAAGTACAATTTAGTTTTTTCTTTCGCTTTTGTCAAGTGTATACTCCTAATACCCCTGGTAACTCCCTGTGAAAATTGACCTCGACTCTTGTTGGGTTCTATTCTTCCAACGATCGTTTCCACTCATTATTGAGTGCGGATTGGACGTGGATCAATTATTATATTGAATTTTTAGATATAACTAAATAGGCAAACCCCATGCCAACTACTTCTTTGAATCAACTAAACCTTAGTTTAATTGAAGTTGTTATATGAGTTCTTGATATTTCTATTTAAAGTCTATGCTATTAAAAAAGATTTAATTTTAGCACAACGTATATGTAGTGGAGGTCCCATTAGTGGGAGCTTTAAAAATAGAACCGAAGGTAAGAATATGTTTTGAAAGAGAAAGGTGCAATCTTGGACTGGCTGTTGGATTTTTGTGGAGAATTAATTTTGATCTGTAATTAAAAACTAGTATGTAACTTATCTTGGAGTTTTGAAGTTTCTGCTATTGCCAGTTGTTTCCTGTAATTGATATTTGTATTAATATTTTGAGAATATTAAGTATTGTTTACAAAAAAGATGGAATGTATAAAGGCATTATGTAACTTTAGTCTTAGCTTCTTGGTTCTTCTGCTTTCTTCAGATTATTTGTATTCAATCATGCCGGAAAATAGTTCCGAACAAAATAATGCTAAGTGGGATGATGATACACATATTATATTTCTTGAGTTGTGTGAGCAAGAGATTAGAAAAGAAAATAGACCAAACACTTACTTAAATAAAGATGGGTGGAAAAGTATTATTGACGAGTTCTGTAAGAAGAAGGGAAAAAACTATAATAAAAAAAAATAAAAAATTATTGGGAATACATGAAAGGCGAATGGACTCTTTTTAAGCAGTTGATGAAAAGGGAGACATGTTTAGGATGAGATTCCACGAAAAAAAATGATTATGGCAGATAATGATTGGTGTGATAGAAAAATTAAGGTACATCTCTCACATTATTATATATGTAGTTCTATTTTTGTCATTGTTAATTTTATCAGTTTGATTAAAGTAGTTTTGATTTTCTCTTTTTACAGGAGAATGCGAAATAGAAGAAATTTAGGAACAAAGATCTTTCGCTCATATGATTTCGCTACGATGCACTATTTGCTGAAGTTGTTGCCACAGGAGAAAGAGCACGTGCAGCAAATCAAGAATAATCATCCGACATTTAACTAAATCTTGATGAAGAAGGAATAAATGTTATTGATGATTGTGATAAAGAACACTTTACTCATATTAATGATGAAATGAGCGATGAAAGTGATGATCTACAGAATATAAATTCTGTTATGTTTCCAGAGCCATCACTAAAAAGAAAAAAAATCAAGTGATGGTATTAGCACTAGCAGTCAAGTAAGAAAGAGTAAGGAAAAAACAGCTGCAACATTAATAAAAGAGGATATACACTCTCTCATAGAGTTTATGCCTAGCAAAAGCACTGCTACATCTCCTGCAGTTGATGAGACATCCATCGAGAAGTGTATTGGCATGATGGAACAAATTTCGGATATTCTTGCTGGGAGTGAAATTTACAGTTTCACTATGAATATGTTCCGCAAGAAAAATAACCGACAAATATTTTTAGGAATACCTACTGATGAAGCTCGCAAGTCTTGGTTGGAGTTTAACTATGAGTTATACCTCAAGAAAAATGGATATAATGTATCGTTGTGGTTGAGTATTTCTATTATTCCGTGTTCGAATATTGTGGTTGTATGTGTAACTTTATATTGGACGTAAAGGTTATCCGACTCAAAATATTCTTGTTGTCGTAAATTTTAATACGTGTTTTACATTAGCATGGACTGGGTGGAAAGGAGCGGCTCACAATAGTCGTATATTTGGTGAGGCCCTTCGTAGATCAGAACTCAACTTTTCATGTCCAATTGGAAATAAGTATTATCTAGTTGATGTAGGATAACCACACATGAACGGATATATAGCTCCATTCAAAGGAGATAATGTGAGATGCCACCTAGCACAATGCCGCTGCAGTGCAACAAGACAATTACGAGAACCAAGAGGACGAATTGAAAAATTTAACTATTTGCATTCTTCTTGTAGAAATATCGTAGAGCGCACATTTGGGGTTTGGAAAGGAAGATGGTCTATTTTGCGAGACATGCTTTTCTATCACATTGACACTCAAAGAGACATCGTACTTGCTACTATGGCCATTCATAACTATATTAGAAAGAAATGCAATATGGATGATGCATTCCGAGTAGCTGAGAATGAGAGATATGTTTCATTTATTGATCCTGATGTTGGTATATTTTTGAGAGCTAATAACAATATAAATGCGAAAAATATGGAAGAGCAAAGTGATCTCGTTTGGATGGGTCTCCGTGATTTGATTACTAATGAAATTTGTGAAGCTTGATGCTTGTAATTATATGAATATTTTAAAACACTAATATTTATTGTTTCACATTCCAATTAAGAAATATTATTTTGTTTCGTTCTCTTGAAATATGCATATAATGACCTAACTTTCTATAAAATTTGAGAAATCAGTGTTCTGGAAATTTGATGCATTGATTTTTTACTCTGAAACTTTATTAGTTAGAGGAACAAATTATTTTTCTTTCCTCTTCTGTACAAGCTAAACATATTCTAGTGGAATATTCTTTTTTTCTTTTCCTAGTGTCCAAACATTAGAATTATTTTTGTATTCTTATGAAAAAATAAAAATTATATGGAGAGTTTTGATAATATTGAGTTGAATAGTCAGTTGCATTTCCATCCCACGCTACTGCCTATCATTCCATGATAGATGTTTCATAGCAAGAAGTATTATTTCTTTTTCTTATACATATAAAATAATGAGCTCGTTTTATTTTTATAGAAGTTTACTTGATTGAAAGTGGTGAAGAAAAAAATTATATTTATAAAAATTATATTTATAAAAATTATCTTAAGTAATCAATTAAATTGAAATTAAATTAAATTATAAATTATTTTTTATTTACATTAATTGAGAATTAAAAATATTGTAGTAATCAGCTCCTTTATAACGTTAACAACTTTAAGGATTTTCTATTTTTTTAACAGAAAAAAGTACTTACCAGCACTTGTTTACCAAACACTTCAATATTTTTTTTAAATTTTAGCACTTTTATCCAAACAGGTAACTACTTATTTATAAAACAAGCTCCAACACTTAAAAGCTACTTTTTTTCAGCCAATCCAAACGGGCTATAAACCAAGCCAAATCAAGCTAAGGTTAAGCCAAATGGGTAAAACAAAATTTGGGATAGGTGGGTAGGTTGCGAAATTAGTTTTAATTGGGTAGGTATATATTGCAACTAGTTTGCAAATGGGCAGAGAATGGTAATTATTTTAAGTTCAATGGGTATTTTGCATAATTTGTTCTAGTTTTATTGTAAGAATATAATTGGAAAAAGCCCAAAACGTCCCAAGTACTCTCTTCGTCTCAAATTATCTGTCGTGATTTTTAAAAATAGTTGTCTCAAATTATTTGTCATTTTAGAAGTTCAAGAGTAAATTAATTATTTTTTTCCAATTCTACCCTTAATATTAATTATTTTTTAAGACTACAAATACCTTAATTATGAGTAAATATTAAATGAAGAGATATTATATCTTAAGACATAAATAAGAGTAAAATAATTAAAAATATTTCCTATTTAATATTTTCTTTAAGTGACGTATAAAAAGAAACACGACAATTGACAAATAATTTGAGACGAAAGGAGTAGTAGCTAAGCCGTAAGGTAAGAAGTCGATGAGTCCATTGGCTTTATTTGCAATCTTTACTCGTTTCGAATCTCCTCTCTCATGTTTTTCTTATACTTATTTTGACTAAAACTTGACAGTCTATGGTTGGAGTAGATTTCACACGCCAACCATTTTTCTGCTTTTAAAAGCTCGGGAAAGGGACTTTGATATTGTCAAGTAAATTTTATGGCAATTTGTATTAAAAGAAAACGTAAAAAGACAGATTCCACCATATCTAGAGTCTAGAGAACGTCCACCACGTACTACAGGGCCTTTTTTTTACATCCCAAAGATGTTGTTTTCTTAATGATGAACAAGTGCAATTATTCGTCCCTCGTCCAGAAATCCGGCAATACATAGTTATGGTAATTGGTCCATACTAAGCGATGGTGTCATTTGATAAGGGGCGGAGCTACTAGAGTCACGACTCAGTAGCTTTGATTTAAATTTTGGATTTATATTATAAAATTTATTTAATATATACAAATAATTTTATCTCGAATTCAGTAAACGAAAAGAATTGTAGTTCAGAATTTATAAACTTAAAATCTTTAATCCACTCATATTTTAATAGTGGTTGAGGAGAACAATACAATGTGGAATGCTTCAAAAAAGAGTTGGCAATTTGAATAATTATCATTCTCATCCTTTTATCCAACGCAATGATATATTTTACCTTTGACATTTTAATTCCTCATATATAAATACATTTTTATATTATCTAGATATTTTTATGTAAATATTTTATCCATAAAAAAAAGGCAGCCCGGCGCACTAAGCTTCCGCTATGCCAAATACTTTATCCATAATTTAAATAATATTATACCTTATTATATAATTTAATTTAAGCTCATTAACATTATATATAGATTAATCATGTTATGAATTTATTACAAAATCTGTCACTACTTTTTTATTATTGTTATTTTAATATTACATGTTTAAGAATTTAAGATGCATATAATGTTTGTCGGTGTGCGTGTGTGTGATTTTAAGTTCCATCTATTATTCTCCTTTGTGAATATCGATTTTTGAGTTTTGATTTTTATTAATGAAACTTTTCTAAATAAAATTCATTTAAAATATAAATAGATAACCATTATAAATTTATATATAAAATCTACCTCTACTTTTCATCCATTATTTTTTTATTACATGCACTGTATAATTTACAAAAAAATTACTTGTTTACCCGTAAAACGGTACAGTTGAATTTATATGTAGTTTCTAGACAAGTGAATTAATTTGATCCTGAAATAACAAGATAATTGAAGAAATATATAACACTTAGCCTTCATAGGAAGAAGAAATAACAGAAATAAAAACTCTGGTAGTGAAGCCTCCGGGCGTAACAGTAATAAGAACAAGAACAGAAAATAAGAAGGTAAAATTGATTAGAGTTTTGAATAGATTATAGTATTAGCTAGCCAGAAAATTTGTGTCCTTACAATGATAACAAAGCTCACTATTTATAGCCACGTCTAGGAAAGGAGGTCCTAGGATCGTGCTCTTCTTTAATGTCAATTATGAGGACCATTGATGAAGATGTAACAGTGAGCATAAATGCCAAATTCCTTGTAACGGGCAACGTACTTAATGCTATGGAATATTCTCCACTAAATGCTACTGGACGAAGAGTATTTATTATATCCTTATGAGCATTATTCTTTCCGGTGACAGACGGGATCGTTGCCTTCGGTTTTGGCTATCCCCTGTCTTAGGTTCCACATGTCCCTTTTTTGGGCGGCCACTTAGCATAGCATATTGTACCCTATACAAATAGTCTCCCTGCTTTCCGGTGACATAATTGTGTGTCACCGGAAAGTTAGTAGAAACACTCTTTTGGCGGAAATTACTATGATCCCCTCTGAAGACTTCTGACGGTTGATTAGACGCACATCTCTCCGCATTTAATGCCCCGGACATGCGTCATCCCACGATTCAGCACAACTTTATTTTATTATCGAGGTAATCATGGACATGAATTTAGCCGCCAAAACTTTTACTTAAACACATCAACCTTCTTCCCTTATACTTCATAATTTTCCAAGCTTTCTAAAATCTTTCTTGCTGTTAATAAACCTTTCTTTAACTCCCTTCAAATAAAAACACTTTTCTTTCATCTAAATGGCTTCTTCTTCAATGAACGTTAGCTCTTCAAATGGCAAGAATAAAATCGAGGATGCTGCTCCTCCAACGGTGGATTCCATCATTCCTAGAAGTCTTGTTATAACAAAAGACTTCATAGAGAAATTCCCTTCGGCTCTCCCTCCCACATGGGGTGTTGGCAAATATGCTTCTTCCATCCGTTCTTCCAGTATTCCTATTGTGAAGGAAGACTGTCACTTTCATGATTTGGATATTGTTGCTTCTAATATATCGGAATGAGTGACCCTACCCAAGGAGGGTTTTACATATTTTTACACGTATCCCTTTACTTTGGGTGTGTTCTCTTTGAGTGGAGAGCTTGACTCCATTATTGCAGAACTCTGCCTCCGCTATCAGGTATGTTTGAAATAAGTAATTCCTTCTGTGTAAAGGACAATTGCTTGTCTTCAGCACTTGTGCCAAGAGACGGGAGAAGAGCTATCTTTAACTCATGTGATGAATCTTTATTCCCCCAAAATCTTTTGCGGGGGAATGATAAATTTCAGCAAACATGGCCACCATGCTCTGTTATCTAGCATGGATGATGACACGATCGGGGGTGGATGAAAAAGTTCGTTGCAGTTTCCACCAATGACATTATTCCGGCAATGGCTTCATCCTTTTCGAAAGTATAAAATCGCACTCGTAAGCGCCTTGTTTAATATTTCATTTATCAGGTATTCTTCTATACCTGTATTGATCCTCCATCTTTTGCCTAATTCAACAACTCGATGGGTCCCACCGATGGTTGAAGGATTGGACCAGTCAGTCCAGAATATCTTGGACGTCACTACGCTTGAAACTCGGACGCGGAAAGAACTTGCCCTTAAATACGGGTGGAATGCAAAATATCATAGTAACTCAGACTCACCTTGTTTCAGTTTTCCATATGAAGAAATTGATTGACCTTTTCTATCTTTTCTCTAAAATCAGGTCTACCCATGAGATCTGTTATTGTCCCCGAGTAGGACGTTTTGGCTGATCCTGATGACGCGGCGAGGCTGCTTCAAGAGGCTCTTACTCAAACAGGTGTCTCTGATCCTTCTTCGGGCACAAATATTTCTTTACAGAGTCCCTGGCCGAAGTACAAACAACCAAAAAAAAGACGCTTTTCTGCGGTCGGGGAGAAGAATAAGAGGGCAAAGACGGTTGCCCCCGATTCGTATCTAGTAGTTGTGGTGACTAACCCTCATCCCGAGCCGGTCATAGACACTGTGATGATCGACGATGATGGAGAAGCTAGTGATGGGGGAGTTTCCTTACATAGAAGGTGACGATTCTCATCAACTCAACGGAATGCTCAACCTGTCGAGTTAATTACACCATCTGAGGATGATGTCTCGGCGCTCTGGGGGGAATATGATATGGTGGAAAATGCCAACTCCCGCTTCCGTGTCCCAGTCGTCACGCCTGGTATTTTGGGGCTGAGTACCGGGTCCCTTTCGTCCTCGGCTGACGAGCAACCAACACTGCATTTGCTGCAGCTGCTTCTCACTCTTCTATTCCATCAGCTTCATCTCCATCTTAACCAACACCAGCAATTGCTATATCATTTCCACCTTTATCTACTCTTCTACTAACAACTGCTACATCATCTCCACCGGTCACACCTGACCACGAAGAAGGTGCTCCTCTTCCCCAGTCCCCAGTTCATAGGAATTTAGGGAAAAATTATGCTGCCCCTTCTGAAGATCCAAAACTGAGGAGAAATGTTACTCTTTCGGTCTCTACCGGATGCAAATTGCTATCTTGGCCGGTAGATCTTCAGAGAAAGACTGGGAAAAGATTCAGGCACTCTCGGGAGAGTGTTTGTTGAACAACGCCATGCACAACGCCGCAGCGGTACATTCCTTTCTTTATTTGTTATTTCTTCTATTTTTACCTGAACATATCGTAAGTTTTGCCTTTCTTGCTTTGAGGCCAACTTTTTTGCTTCCGAGGGCCTTTAGAGATTGATTCATGAGATGGAAGAAATTACCTTCGTATGGGATCAACTTTTGGCAGAGCGGGAGCAAAGTTTCGCTCACCTCTCAGAACTAGAATCCAAAGCCACTGAAGTTATTGTATTAGATGCTCGGTTGCAGCAAAGCAAGCAAGAAGTGAGACCCTTAGCCGAGAGATTGCTCCACTGAGGGTTCAATTTGAAGAGGCTAAGACCAAATGGATTGAAATTCATAATGTCGTTCTTGTTACATCCGATCATGAGGTTGCCTCCGCTGAAAGATTGACTAACTTAGAAGCAGCGTTGAACTCCAAAACTAAAGAGCTTGTTTTTTATGGGGAGAAATATACCCAATTGGAGGAGAAGTATAGGAAAACTATCGAGCATAATAGGCTCTTTAGTTCAACTGTCCACGACTTTGATGTTAGCCTCAAATTCGTTAGATCCGCCCAGGAAAGCCTTTTTGCCGAGGTAACCTAACTCAAAGAAGAACTTAAGCACTGAGCAGCTTCCCTCGTCATTGAGAAAACTTACGGTATGTACATCATGAGGAGAAAAACTTTGGAAGAGGCCAAAGCTGGTATCATTGACTTTGATGCTGAAATTGCTAAGGCACATGAGCTTGAGTTGGCTGCTAAAAATGGTCTCCCAATAGAGCCTGCCGCTTCCGGTTCTTCCGGTTCTGGTTTCGAAACTTCGGGAACTAAAGAGGAAGTGGAAGACAAAAATGTTGAAGGCCAAACTGGCGAAGGCCAAAATGTTGAGGCATCGGCGGATCTATCCACTTCCCCTAGGGGCGCGGACACTTCTCTTCCTCCTGGTTTCGGAGATGCCGCAACTTAGCGTTTTTTTCTTTTTCCAATTCTTGTATCTGTGCCATTTTGGAATGTTATTCTAAATAAAAACATCTTTTAGTTCAAGTATTGTTTGAGTCTTTCCTTTGTTTGAACATTTATGTAAGTTTTAATCTTTGCATTCTCTTCTTTTTTCTTAAGAGGTTTGCGCAAGTTTTACTGTTTTCTTATTATTATGTGAAGCCTTGGGTGTATTTTTTCCGAAAGCATTTTGATTCCGGGCATGAGTTCTTCCGAAATCAACCCTTTTATATGAGGGCTTCTATAAGCATTTGCGCAAGTTCGCTTTTTGCATCCTTTCGTATACGGCTTTGGGAGTATTTGTTCCCGAAGGCATTTTGATTCCGGGCATAAATTCTCCCGAAACCAACCATTTAACGTTAGAGTTTTTATAAGAGATGGCCCTCTTATGTTTATGGTGATCTTGAACAGGACGTCTCTTGTTCATTACTGCATTAGCATTTGAAATACTTGTTTAACTTTCAAATGACAAAGTTAATTCATCGTTCAGACAAGTAATAAGATAAAAACAAAAGGACTTCATTTTATTCCTTCTATTTTTAAAAAGTACATGAGCAGTTGTTATGTTGAAAAAAGAAATTGCCATTACTTTTGGCTAAATTGTACAACTTATTTCTATGGAGCTGGTCGCACAGTCCCCGGTCCAGATGATACAACTATGTTTCCGGTTTTCTCTTCTCGGTTGACGTGGCAGTCATTGTTGTCGTATCCTCGTATCATTCCCCCCTAGTGTTCAAATGCGAAGAATGTGAACTGGAACACTAGAAGCCTTTGTACCTTCGAGGATCCCACTAATGAATTGCTAGATAATCCTTAACTCGGTAACACACTTTACTTCCCCTAAGGAATTCATGCTATCGAGCGAATGACTATCTAATAACCCTTCAGTGGTTCGTACTTGTGAACGGTCGGGTAACCTTTGCTCGATAGCTGTCATGACCCAAACTGATAGGCCGCAACGGGCCCCCGGTACCTTACTCAATCGAGTACCAACATAACGTATCATACTATCACGAATAACTGAGCCGGAGAGGCTGTCTTGAGATAAGTAGAATACAACATGAAATACCAACTTATACATAAGACATACGGGCTTATAAGACCAAAATAACCACTCATAGACTGAACATGGGCCGACAAGGCCATACAATCTCTTATGTACATGACATATGTCTACAAACTTCTAAGAATACATAATTATCATAAAGGCCGGGACATATCCCCGTTATACCAAACAATACACGTCTAAATCATACTGACCAAACAAGCAACCCCGGAGCAAACGGAGCGCACCAACACCTTCCATTGAGCTGATAGCCTACTTGGAGACTCTTGACTTGTCTATCGGGACCTGCGGGCATGAAACGCGGTGTCCCCAGGCAAAAGGGACGTCAGTACAAATAATGTACCGAGTATGTAATGAATACAAATCAGTAAATAATAGACATGAGAGAAACATGGAGTAAAAGACTCAACATGTAAGTCTGAACAACTCTGTGAATCATTAATACTTATAATGTCATGCATATGCATATAAATGTCATACTATGTGTCACGACCCAAAATCTGACCATGGTCGTGATGGCGCCTATCGTGTTATAAGGCAAGCCTACTTCCCAAAATATTTCTACTAAACCGATTATAAAAATTTAATAAAACATTTCAATGTTAGAATTTCTCATAAACTAAATCAACTTTAAATATAATTTTAGAAATACATAAACGAGCCCCAAACATCAGGGTATCACTAAGTCATGAGTATCTAAATCTATGAACTAAGAAATAAAACTGTCTAACTGTCAATACAATCCAAAAGAAGAAATGATAAAAGGAGTAACAAGGTCCTGTGGACGCTAGAAGCTACCTTGCAATCTCCACAGATAGCCGGCCTGAACTCAATGATCGCCGCGCTCTAACTAACCTGAATCTGCACATAAAGTGCAGGGTATAGCATGGGTACAACAACCTCAGCAAGCAACAGAAATAACTAAGGAACTGAGCAGTAGTGACGAACTAAGTAAAACAGTCCAATTATTTATTTTTCACAATTTAAAAATAAACAAGAATAAACAGGTAAATTCCATAACTCAGTAAATGCCACAAAGAAGTTTAACAGCTAAATGCAGCAACAACACAAATAAATACAACCTCTCAGTAGTTTCACTCCATCACTCATCACTCGTACTCAACACTCAATACTCAAAACACTCAACACTCTGCCCTCACTGGGGGTATGAACAGACTTTGGAGGGGCTCCCAAAGCCCAAGCGCTAAGCACGGACAACTCACGTGCCATCATATCAATACCTGGATCCGCACGGTCAACTCACGTGCTACGCGAATAACTCATGCGCTATGGTATCAATACCTGGACCCGCACGGTGAACTTACGTGCTACGCGGACAACTCACGCGCTATGGTATTAATATCCTCACAACCAGGCCCTCGGTCACACTCAATCATGTACCTCACTAGCCTCATCATCACCAACAAATAAGGGAACACAGCCCACATCAAGTATCACCGCATATTAGCAATTAATAGAGACTGAGGTAAATATGTACAATAATTTCTATGACTAAGTACAAATAATGTGAGCATGAATAAAGCCTAAGCATGATCTCTAACATGAAGGCAAACAAGTTCAACAACAATAGACACATAACCACAGATAATGGCCATTAGGCCTCACGGGACGGACCAAGTCTCAATCCCTCGCGGTGCACACCCATACGCTCATCACCTAGCGTGGGTATTACTTCCAAACAATCACATGATGTCAAATCTTCGGGTTTATACCCTCAAAGCCAGAGTTAAAACTGTTACTTATCTCAAGCCGTGAAATTCTTACTTCGAAATTTTCTTTCCTCGTGAATTGGTCTACAAACGCCTCGAATCTGGTCATAAATAATTTGATTTAGCTCACAAAATTTATAGGAATTAATTCCATATCAAAATACTAATATTTTCCAAAAATCCGAAATTACGCCCCAAAAATCACCCGTGGGGCCCACGTCTCGGAATCCGATAAAACTTAAAAAATTCGAACCCCCATCCAACCATGAGTCCAACCATACCAAAATTACTCAAATCTGACCATAACTCGCCCTTCAAATCCTCAATTAAAGTCTATGAAATTTTCTACTATTTTCAACCCAAAACACTAATTTGTTGATAAAAACAATAATAGATTCATGTAATTTAACCAAAACCGAGTTAGAATCACTTATCCCGATGTTTCCTCTGAAAGTCACCCAAAATCGCCTCAAATCCGAGCTCCAAATCGTCAAAAACTGAAAATGGGACGAAGTCCCATTTCAGAACTTAAACTCACTGCCCAGGCTTTTCTTCTTCGCGAACGCGACAGGTCCCTCGCGTTCGCGAAGCACAAAATGTGCTTCCCAACATTTGCTCTTCGCTAACGCGAGACACTGCTCGCGAACGCGATGCTTTATGGAGCCCTTCTTCGCGTACGCGAGCTCCCCTTCGCGAACGCGAAGGCAAAAATACATGCCCACTATGTTTCCCTTCGCGAACGCTATACCCCATACGCGAATGCGATGCACAACCCAGCTTCCCTTCGCAAACGCGAGACCCCTTCGCGAACGCGAAGAGTAAATCCTGCTAGCCACAAATTCCTCTTCGCGAACACGAGGGCCCACTCGCAAACACGAAAGAGAAAATCCGAAAAATACAGCAACAGATAACAGCAATCTCACCAAGGCCAAAAATGATCCGTTAACCATCCAAAACTCACCCGAGCCCCTCAGGACCTCAACCAAATATACCAAAAAGTCCTAAAATATCATACAGACTTAGTCGAATCCTCAAATCATTTCAAACAACGCTAAAACCATGAATTACACCCCAATTCAAGCCTAATGAACTTTTAAATTTTTAATTTTTACAAACGACTCCGGAACCTATCAAATCACGTCCGATTGACCTCAAATTTTTCACACAAGTCATAAATGACATAACAGAGGTATTCAAATTTTCAAAATCGGATTCCGACCCCGATATCAAAAAGTCAACCCCCCGGTCAAACTTCTCAAAAAATTAAACTTTCGGCATTTCAAGCCTAATTCCTCTACGGACTTCCAAATAATATTCCAGACACGTTCCTAAGCCCAAAATCACCATATGGAGCTAACAGAACCATCAGAATTCAAATCTGAGATCGTTTACACATAGATCCATATCCTGTCTACTTTTCTAACTTAAATTTTCAATTATGAGACTAAGTGTCTCATTTCACTCCGAGTTCCTTCCGGACCCGAACCAACTAACCCGATAAGTCATAAATAAATTGCAAGACATAAATTGAGCAGTAAATGGGGGAATGGGATTATAATATTCAAAATAACTAGCCAGATCGTTACACCATGCATGGGTACATGCGTTCATAACATCATCAAGCCTCTGAGGGCCTCCCATCATATCATCTCGGCCACTGTGGAAAAATCATCAACGTATACCAGCTGATCAGGTGGTGGTGCGTATATAATGCCGAAATCTTTTACCATATCCCATATATATATATATACGTATATAACGCCATCTAGTTATGGGTCAATGTACATGTATAAATGAATGCAATGCATGAAAAGTACGTCATTAAAATCTTTTGGAATGTCATAAGACCATTATGCTTCTGATTAATATCATAAAATAGACTTTATCAACTTACGTATTTTCTGAGACCCATGAACAGACGATAGAATCATAAGACTTATGGGAAATCAAGAATATAAGCATCTCTAGAATTTCTACGAATAGAGTCATTCATGGAAGTTGTGCATTTGCTCATTTTGTTTGTATCGTATGGATCATGCCAAAAGGAAAGAAGGGATAGCCTTAACATACCTGTGTCGATTCTTTTGACAATCCCTCTAACACATATCAATTGCGATAAATCACGTAACGGCGGATTGAAGTAGGGAGAAATCAGTATGATATTCTTGAGAAAGATTGTACTGAACTCCCTTAGAATCAAAATCTCACGTTGCGATAACATTAGGTAGACTTCGTATGAAATCTTTGAATAAATTTCATTGCTATTGCAACATTAGCTTTGCTCAAGCTTGTTACGTTGCTATGAATATATCTCTCTTTTGTGAATTTATCAAAATCTCATATGACTTTGTTGAATTAGAGAAGTCTTTCATGACTTGGTTGAAACAGAACGTTGCCCTTTTTCCAATTCTTTGTAAATTGAGTCTTTTATGGCTTTATCCAATATTTCCTCTAAAGGTGCCACCTATCCTCACAACATGGTTAGTCACCTTAGGCTTAATTAAAACTTCACACATGCTGCCACGTTTTTGGCTTTATCCAAAAATCTTAATTAATCACCCACAAATTCTTAATTAACTAGTTAATATCTTACTAACTAATAATTAATTAATTGTCCACATAATTAAGAATTATCTCAATTTACTTAAAATACTACTCACTTTTAACACACTTTATACACCTCACTATCATGCCCATGTGTTACCTTGTATGGTATTAGTTCATAAATACCGGGTATTTTAGCTCGGGTCGTATTTTATCCCAAAATATCAAACTTTGACGAAATTTATTTTCTTCGATTTGCTTACTCTCTCTCCTTCCCGAATTTACTCATCACTTATTTGAAATAGCAAAATGTTTATAATCTCAAAATAATCCTATTCTCGAACTTACGTCGATTAACTTATGATGAAACTTTAACGTACGAAAATGCGGGATGTAATATCTCATTTCCGAGCTTTCATCAATTTACTTATGGCGTATTTTTACGTACGAAAATATGGGGTGTAACATCATCCCTCCCCTTTGGAACATTCGTCCTCGAATGTTGACTAATGCACTTATCATTTTCATAACTTATATCTTCCGAATACTTTAATATTCTCCTTGCCAGGGCATTTCTTCCTTAAAGCCTCTTTCTCACACTACGAGTTGTAGTCGGAATTCTTCTAATCTCGTAACTGTTGCTACCTTCTATCATGCAGCTTGTACGACTCTAACTTTGTATGTGCGCCTATGCGACTCTTCTCTTCTTTTTTCTCCAACTTTTAGCCAATCTCTAGGCTTCACTTTGTGTGCATATATAAAATTATGTCAAGCTGTCCCTCTGGGCGTCATTAGCTTTACTTCATCTAAGTAGGCCATACTATACCATAATTCTTACTTCGATTTATCGCTACTGAGATCTGCTACCAAACTCCAAGTTACTCTCGTTGCTTATCCTATATGCATAAAGCTAAGTCTTTTAATGCTTCTTCATTATTGTCCATCTTAAGACTGATGGCCTAATCTCATCTCGTACTTTACAGCTTTTACCCATCCATTATTGATTTACCTCGATGTTGATCTACAATCTTCTATTGATAACTTGAAACTTCTTATGAAATATATTGCCATTAGGGCTTACGTTGCATCGTGGAACATTTGAAGTGATTTTTCGGATCCACTTAGCGGTGATATTGTACTTCAATAACCGTATTTTATATCATCCCAATGTGATTCACTTACGGGAGTATTTTAATCCTGTATAATTCATGAAATCCTCTTCAAATCATTACTCAATCGAAGGCCCAATCGTCATCCTTTATCTATCACAATTACACCCTCATTGTACTATCGGGGCAACATTTCATCTCTTCTAAATGCCATTAGTCTTAGACTCATTTGAGTTCATTCAGGCTATATTGAGCTTTGTATAACTTAGAGAAACCATCAACTCTTCTTATTTTCATGGGCTTAATCCCGAGGACTTATCCATTCTCGTCACCTTCTCACTCGCCCTTTCTTATCCTTACTCATGTCTTCCTAAAACCTTGTCGCTTTACCTTACTTTAGCTTGCGACCTACACATATCTATTTATACTACTCGCAACCTTCCTTCAACTTGCTTGCATTATAGGTTTTCTTATGTCATCCTAGAACATCAAGCGAGACATCATATCGTCTCTAACTCTTCTTTACTTTCTTAATTAGACCTCTTGATACTTAGAAACCATAGGTCGGAAGATATGCCACTGACGACACCGCTACCATTTCTGGATACTGAATCCCAGCGCTTCTAACCTTCTATCTGTAGTATGGATTATTCGTAACCTTCTGCATTTGAGTATCTTGTACGTTGTTCACCTTTACCTAACTTACCTTAAATTCTCGCATCATGTCTTCTATCTCTTTCATGACCTCGCTTTAACGCATGTATAATTCACATCCACAACTTGAAGCTCTATTATAATACTTGCACCTATGGTGCATACACAGTCCGGTGAGAGCTTCATTCTGACTTTTTATGAGGCCGGTACTCTTCTGACTGGCTTTATTGTAGAGCCGTTACAGAATATGGCTATTGTACTATCTCTCTTGTACCTCTGATATTAAGAGTGATTCTGCAATGTCCTCAATCACGATTTCTATAATTTACTGGGTCCAATAATCAGACTCTTGATTTACTTTGTTGATGTAACTTTTTAGTTTCCTCTTCCTTCTGATTATCATTTATGTAGGCATAAGCTATCTTCCGATATGCAGCTCATGGTATGAGTTATTACTTTAGCCTTTCATAGACGCTATGGGATATCCGTGATAGCATCATTTAATAATTCAATCCCTTGTCTATGATCTGGACTCAATTCTTTCTTTTAACTTATACCAGAGACTTCTACAGCTGTATGATTGTCAACATATATGTTGCATGGATAATACTCCGAAATCTAAAGTGCATTCATAACGTAACTCACTCTGGATCACTGATCGAATAATTCCTTTCGTTCCTTCTAAACTTTCTTTAAATGTAAGTAATTACTTTTCCTGGTCGTTTTTCCACTTGTTGCATGCATACTTAGCTTATCTTAGTTCCCATGCATGCCGAAATTTTCGTGCAACTCATATGATCTCGAATATTACTTTTGATTTTTCTTCCCATTCCTTAGCCACGGTAAGTTCCACTTTCTCATGGAGTGCATACAATGTTATAGTGAGATTTGTTTTTACCTGACTATTTCCTCTTTAGGTCACTATGCTTAGCTAGACGCCTTCTTCCTTATTTTCTCAGCTAGTCTTTCGTTGTAGTATTTAGGGAAGACCTTCTGACTCTTGTAAAGCCGCGAGCTTATTACATCGTATACTTGACGGAATTTTTGATGTTCTTCCTCGCCTATAATTATCAGTAGTTACTTATTTTCACGCTCTTGTGCTTGTAGGGTTGCTCCTGAACTGAAGTTTTGACTGTCTTCCCAGTAGGACTATCTTTTATTTTCATAACATTCATACGGTACCTTTAACTACCCCAACTCTTATCTGAATATTTCCCAAGGGTCACGATGTCGTATCTGCGAGACTGAATTCCCGTGTTGGGGTTCACTTTGTTTATCTTGCACGATCTGTTGATTGTCTGTAACCTCTTGTCTAGCCATAAATAGACTCTTCCTAAATCTACTAACTGCTCGTTGGTCCATTCCCATATTAATATTCCGCGTAATCTTTCTTGGGTTATTTCCTTTGTCTTAACTCACGTCTCTCACTGGCTCCTTATCTATTAATAACATCTCGGGCAAGAATCCTTACTTACTCTCCTTGACGTCGTGTTTGCATAATGTCCTGGAATCGTTGCATGTCTGTAGGATTTGAATGAGTGCAATCTCATCCCTTTCTTATTTTTATCGCATTCTCCCTTTACCATTCCGTAGTTACTAAAACCACTTAATGCCACATCACTCCATATTCCCCCCTTTTATGGGAGTACTAATATTTAGAGCTGCGACGCCTATAGATGTTTTACCTCTTTATTTTTGGCATCCTTTCACATCATCAATGACCCTTACCCACCTTGCGGTAATCCTTCTGTACCAAGGATAACAAAATTTCTTACTCACGAGGGTGACACCTAGTATAACTGGCACACATAGTCCCTTAATCTTAACTTTGCTCACATTGTTTGCTTTGGGGAAGCGTCTTCCTGAATGACCATTCTCTAAATTTCTCATGAATCTTCTTCTATTGTCCATTCTATTATCGCCGGAACACAATCTAAAATCCTCATGATGCTGACCATTATCAATTCACTCAGTCCCTAATTCATGTTTAGTTTATCTTGTTCACTAGCCTATACTGATTTCTATTATTCTGGGGTCTAACTTTTCCTTCTGGTAGTCGCGTTAGAGTCACGAACTTATTTCTCGAAATGAGGATACGACTTTATGGCCTATACTCTTTTGGTGTCTCAAGGCCTGTCACTTCTCGTCTTTTCCTTCACTTAACTATAGACTCTGTAGTGCTGTCATCTTTTGATCTACCGTTGTCATCCATGTATCATATCTTACTCATAATGATTCATTAACTTTTTTCTTATTTCCCGCTAACATTTCTGTCTATCACTTTATTTTGAAAATTTCAACAGGACATTCTTTTGCTTTTAGTTCACCTTTGCTCCATCTACTGGCTCTTCGGATTGCCTAACATTCTTTCTTTACTAGGGACGGGAGCCACACTAAGGTAATATTTATTCCTTTCAAGGCTTCCAGTGCCTATCTTTGTAGTACTCATATCTAGCTGTACTATTTTAGAGTGCACAATCTGGGTGTCTCATAAGGAGATCTATTACCATATTTGAAATATCCTTCGAAAATGTCAGCTAATGCTAACAATCCATCCACCATTTTGGGTTACCCTAACCCCAGCTAGATCCTGATATCATGTCTTCTCTTATACAACTCAAAAGGCTTATATTCCTCTGCGATAATCTTCATTAGCTGGGTAGCTCGTACCCTTTTTCATCTTGCTTCTTTTACTTGCTGAAACTTGTATCTAACTTTCGATTCTCTTATTCCTTTTTACCATAAGAGTGGATAGACATTCTTGCCTTAGGGATCCTTATCAAGAAGTTTACACATCTTAGTACATACATGATCTGCTGAATATCTCATATTTATCCATCATAAGCATGATGCAAAAATTGAGTTCCTCTGACTCAACTCTTCCATAGCCACATTCAATCTCTTACCAACTATCTTTCTAGATGTAGGCATCGTCGTATTCTAAATAAGATAGAGTTTAGGAAATAGAGTTCTTACAACTGAGCTCTACCACACGATCTAGAGTAAGAAGAAAGAGTGACAACCCTAAATGCCTTGTATCCTCCTACTTATAAGTGTAGTGCACAACACACCCATAAACAAGACTCTACTAGACACATCTTGTAGACTCCCTAGGACAGAGCTGCACTGATACCACTTTTGTCACGACCCAAACAGATGCGCCGCGATGGGCCCCCTGTACCTTACTCAATCGAGTACCAACATAACGTATCATACTATCATGAATAACTGAGCCGGAGAGGCTGCCATGAGATAAGTAGAATACAACATGAAATACCAACTTATACATAAGACATACAGGCCTATAAGACCAAAATAACCACTCATAGACTGAACATAGGCCGACAAGGCCATACAATCTTTTACGTACATGACATCTGTCTACAAGCCTCTTAGAATACATAATTATCATAAAGGTCGGGATAAATCCCCGCCATACCAAAAAATACATGTCTAAATCATACTGACCAAACAAGCAACTTCAGAGCAAACGGAGCGCACCAACACCTTCCGCTGAGCTGATAGCTTACTTGGAGGACTCTCGACCTGTCTAGCGGGACCTGCGGGCATGAAACACGGCGTTCCCAGGCAAAAAGGATGTGAGTACATATAATGTACCGAGTATGTAAGGAATAAAAATAAATAAATAATAGACATGAGAGAAACATAGAGTAAAAGACTCAACATGTAAGTTTGAACAACTCTGTGAATCATTAATACTTATAATGTCATGCATATGCGTATAAATGTCATATCATGCATGGATACATGCGTTCATAACATTATCAAGCCTCTGAGGGCATCCCATCATATCATCTCGACCACTGTAGAAAAATCATCAACATATACCAGTTGATCAGGTGGTGGTGCGTATATAACGCAGTAACCTTTTTCCATATTCCACCCACCCACACACACATACACACACACACACATACATACATATATATATACGTGTATATAATGCCATCTGGTCATGGGTCAATGTACATATATAAATAAATACAATGCATGAAAAGTACGTCATTAAATCTTTCGGAATGTCATAAGACCATTATGCTTCTGATTAATATCATGAAATAGATTTTATCAACTTGCGTATTTTCTGAGACCCATGAACAGACGATAGAATAATAAGAGTTATGGGAAATCAAGAATATAAGCATCTCTAGCATTTCTATGAATAGAGTCATTTATGAAAGTTGTGTATTTGCTCGTTTCGTTTGTATCGTATGGATCATGCCAAAAGGAAAGAAGGGATAGCCTTAACATATCTGTGTCGATTCTTTTGACAATCCCTCTAACACACATCAATTGCGACAAATCACGTAACGACGGATCGAAGTAGGGAGAAATCCGTATGATATTCTTGAGAAAGATTGTACCGTACTCCCTTAGAATCAAAATCTCACGTTGCGATAACATTAGGTAGACTTCGTATGAAATCTTTGAATCAATTTCATTGCTATTGCAACATTAGCTTTGTTGAAGCTTGTTATGTTGCTATGAATATATATCTCTTTTGTGAAACTATCAAAATCTCATATGACTTTGTTGAATTAGAGAAGTCTTTCATGACTTGGTTGAAACAGAACGTTGCCCTTTTTCCAATTCTTTGTAAATTGAGTCTTTTATGGCTTTAGCCAAGATTCCCTCTAAAGGTGCCACCTAGCCTTACAACATGGTTAGTCACCTTAGGCTTAATTAAAGCTTCACACATGCTGCCACTTTTTTGGCTTTATCCAAAAGCCTTAATTAATCACCTACCAATTATTAATTAACTAGTTAATATCCTATTGATCAATAATTAACCAATTACCCACATACTTAAGAATTATCTTAATTTACTTAAAATACTACTCATTTTTAACACACTTTATACACCTCACTATCATGGCCATGTGGTACCTTGTATGGTATTAGTCCATAAATATCGGGTATTTTAGCTCGGGCTGTATTTTATCCCAAAATATCAAACTTTGACGAAATTTATTTTCTTCGATTTGCTTACCCTCTCTCCTTCACGAATTTACTCATCACTTGTTTGAAATAGCAAAATGCTTATAATCTCAAAATAATCCTATTCTCGAACTTGCGTCGATTAACTTACGACGAAACTTTAACGTACGAAAATACGGGATGTAATATCTCATTTCCGATCTTTCATCAATTTACTTATGACGTATTTTTACGTACAAAAACATGGAGTGTAATAATAGCAAACTTAACTTCCCGGTGAAAATTTGCTATAGAGCAAAAGATTATCTAACCGTCCCAGAGTGGATCTTTGCTTATGTGCCTTGCTATTAAAGGTTTTATTGCTACTGTTGGAGCTTTCTTCGTAGTATGCTTTCTGTTGCTACCTCGTTAAAAATCTTGCCAGAAAAACCCAATTGGGACAAAAACTGGACGAAGGGAAAAGAGTGCAGCACATACTTTCAGTTCAGGTGATATTCGTCAGCAATAATATCTTTTGTGGTGTGCCACGTTCCAGTTGCTAGGTAAATTTTCTCCATCTTGGTTCTCCAATTCATATGAACCTTTTCTGGTGGCAGCTGAAACCCGGTAGGGGCCTTCCCATACACAAGGGAAAATGGAATTTCTCCTGTCCTCGATTTGGCCGTTGTTCGGTACGCCCATAAAACTCTGGGTAATTCCTCGAGCCAATTACCTTTAGCCTCTTCCACCCTTTTCTTGAGGTTTTGTATAATCACTTTGTTCGTTGACTCTGCTTGACCATTTGCGCTCAGATGGTAGGGTGAAGATGTGATCCTCTTTATTTTTAAATCATTGAGGAACTTTGTGACTTTTGCACCGATAAATTGTGGCCCATTATTGAATGTTATCTCTTTTGGTATTCCGAACTTGAAAATTATATTTTTCCAAACGAAATACACCACTTCGCGCTCGCCGATCTTCTAATAACGACCAGTTTCCACCCACTTAGAAAAATATTTAGTAAAAATCAAAAGAAATTTTACCTTACAGAGGGTCGACTATAATGGCCCGATGATTCTCATCCCCCATTTCATGAACGACCACTGGGACAGAACCGAATGCAATGGTTCTGCCGGTTGATGTACTAGTGGTGCTTAGCGTTGGCATTTATCACACTTTCGTACGAAGTCTTTGGCATCTTATTCCATGCGGGGCCAATAATATCCCACCCTTACCAATTTGCGCACTAAGAAATCTACGACGATTGATTGCTGCATATCCTTTTGTGGACTTCTCGCATAACATAATTAGCTTCGGATGCCCCCAAACATCGGGCCAACAGGACTTGGAAAGATATTCTATACAGTTGGCCTCTCTTGAAGCTATATCGCGCTGCGCCCGAGTCACTTTGGAGTCTTCGAGAAACTTTGTGTGCTCGAGATAATCGACGATTTCATTCCTCCCATCCCAGACCAAATTAGTCGCAGTTTCCTCATAGTAGCTATCTGTATTCAGGACCAAGTTCATCATTTAAACTACCATCCTAGACTCCGATCCCTTTATTTCTGTCGATGATTCAAGGTTAGCCAATGAGTCTGCTTTTGCATTATCTTCCCTCGGGATATGAGTAATAGACCACTCCCGAAATTGCGCCAATAGAGCCTGGACTATTACCACGTATTGTTGCATGCGCTCCTTTTTGGTTGCGAAGATCCTGTAGACCTAATTTACCACAAGTTGTGAGTCGCATTTGATTTCGATAACCTCAGAATCAAGTCCCCGAGCCAGTTCGAGCCCTGCAATCAAAGCCTCATACTCTGCTTTATTGTTAGTCAAATGGACCATTCTGATGGCTTGCCTTAGGGTTCCCCTGAATGCGGGATTAATACTATACCAAGCCCGGACCCTTTTATGTTGGAAACTCCATCCGTAAATAAGGTCCAAACCCCAGATGTCGATTATGACACCATTACTGCCTCTTTCGTTGCCAGAGGCAGTAAACCCGGACTGAAATCGGCCACAAAGTCATCCAAGACTTGTGACTTAATTGTAGTCCTTGGTTTATATTCTATGTCGAACTCACTCATTTTTATGACCTATTTGGCCACTCTACCCGAGAGCTCGGGTTTGTGAAGGATGTTCTGCAAAGGGAAAGTGTTCACTACGGCTATCGGGTGACATTGGAAGTAGGGCCTCAACTTCTGAGCAGCGACTACGAGAATTAAGGCTAGTTTCTCCAAATGTGGGTAGCGAGTTTCTGCTCCTGTTAAAATTTTACTAACATAATAAATGACAAATTGATTACCTTCGTCCTCATGGACTAAAATTTTACTTACTACGACTTCCGAGATCGGGAGGTAGACTAATGATGTTTCACCTTCTTTTGGGTTTGAAAGCAACAGAGGGCTTGACAAGTACCTTTTCAAATCTCTCAAAGCCTGCTGGCACTCCGGAGTCAATTCGAAATTATATTTTTCTTTTTGAGTAGTGCGAAGAAACGGTGACATTTTTCTGATGACCGAGAAATGAACCTGCTCAAAGTTGTCAATCTCCCCGTGAGCCTTTCGACTTCCTTCATGCTTGACAATTGGTCCGAGATGTCTTCGATGGCCTTGATCTTATCGGGGTTTACCTCAATTCCCCTTTGCGATACCAGAAATCCCAGAAACTTACCAGAGCTGACCTTGAACGCGCATTTCTCGGGGTTAATTTCATATTATGCTTTCTTAGGATGTCAAAAAGTTTCTTGCGGATGTTTAAGGTGATCACTTGCATTTAAAGACTTAACGAGCATATCGTCTATATAAACTTCCATAGTTTTTCCTATTTGTTTTTCAAACATCTTGTTCACGAGCCGTTGATAAGTGGCTCTGGTATTTTTCAACCCGAGGGGCATCATATTATAGCAATATGTACTGAAATTCGTTATAAACAAAGTCTTTTTCTCATCCTCCGTGTTCATCTTAATTTGATTGTACCTGGAATAAGCATCGAGGAAACTCATTAACTCGTGCCCGACTGTAGCATCAATCATTTGATCGATGTTTGGCAGTGGGAACGAGTCTTTTGGGCACGCCTTATTCAAATCTTTATAATCTACACACATGCAAAATTTATTATTTTTCTTAGGAACTACTACTACATTAGCTAGCCAGTCTGGATACTTTACTTCTCGGATCGAACCGATATTAAGTAAGCGAGTTACCTCATCCATGACAAATTTATTCCTGGCTTCGGCAATTGGGTGCTTCTTTTGTCTTACCGGAGGTATGTTTTGGGATCCAAACTTAACTTGTGTACGGCTACCTCCGCCGGGATACCATTCATATCCGCATGCGACCATGCAAAACAATCAACATTAAATTTAAGAAATTTAATAAAGTGAGACCTGAGCTCGACATTAGATTTATGTAAATATTTTATCCATAATTTAAATAATATTATATATTATTATATAATTTAATTTAAATTCATTAACATTATATATAGATTAATCATGTTATGAATTTATTACAAAATCTATCACTACTTTTTTATTATTGTTATTTTAATATTACATGTTTACGAATTTAAGATGCATATAATGTATGTTGGTGTGCGTGTGTATGATTTTAAGTTCCATTTCTTCTATTATTCTCCTTTGTGTATATCGATTTTTGAGTTTTGATTTTTATTAATAAAATTTTTCTAAATAAAATTCATTTAAAATATAAATAGATAACCATTATAAATTTGTTATAAAATCTACCTCTACTTTCCATCCATTATTTTTTTTATTACATGCACGGTATAATTTACAAAAATATTTACTTGTTTACCGTAAAATAGTACATTTAAATTTATACGTGGTTTCTAGATTAGTGAATTAATTCGATCCTGAAATAACAAGAAAATTGAAAAAATATATAACACTTAGCCTTGAACAAAAAATAAGAAGGTAAAATTGATTTGAGCTTTGAGTAGATTGTAGTATTAGTTTGCTAGAAAATTCTTGTCCTTACAATGATAACAGAACTCATTATTTATAGCTATGTCTAGGAAAGGAGGTCCTAGGATCATGTCCTTTTTTAATGTCAATTATGAGGGCTATAGATGAAGATGTAACGGTGAGCATAAATGTCAAATTCCTTGTAATGAGCAACGTACTTAATGCTGTAGAATATTCTCCATTAAATGCTACCAGACGAAGAGTATTTATTGCATCCTTCTGAGCATTATTCTTTCTGGTGACAGACGGGATCGTTGCCTTCGGTTTTGGCTATCTCCCGTCTAGGGGTGTCAATGGATATTTAAAAATCGACTAAACTGACCGAACCGTATCGTACCGAACCGAGCCGATTTTTAGGTTTCTTGTTAAGAAACTATAAGTTTTTGTATAAATCTATAACCGTACCGATAATTAGGATAGTTTTATTTTATAAAAATAAATCGAAAAAATACCGAACTGTACCGAATAAATTTTACATGTTAAAAATATATTTATCTAGTAAGTTTAAAAATAATAATGCACAAATTTTTCTTTGGGCATTGGAATTATGAAAACTATTACAAGCCAACAAGTAATTAAACTCAAAATACTAATTCCTAAAACATATTATGCTACATCTACTTGAACTAAGTTATTTCAAGTATCTTTATTAGCAAGACACAAAGTATTCTAGCGATAATGAATAGCAAACTACAATGTATTGAATATGTTTCCTTTCATATAATTTAGATTTATCTTTTTGAATATTTAATCTTCTATATACTTTATTCTTGAGTCCCAGTTTGGTTAATATCTTTCCACTCGTGTAATTTATATTTTCTCTGCCTTTGCTTGGTTTTTTTTACGCTGTTGTAGAATAGTTGATGGATTTATGCTCTAACCATTTTTTATTTTTTTTAATTCATCACCCTTTAAACAGTAAAAATGTCTAGAGAGTTTTGCTAAGTCTTATAAAAGAACGTATGTTATTGCATTCTACTTCTACTGGTGAATTTTATATGATATTTAAAAAATACCGAAAATTAACCGAACCGTACCGATACCGAAAAGAAACTGACATGATTAGGACGGTTTCGAAAAGTTTAATTTTGGCTATACATAATAGAATAACCAAAAAATTGGTATGTTACAAATTTTATAAAATAACCGGCCGAACCGAACCATTGACACTCTTACCCCCATCTTAGGTTCCACGTGTCCCTCTTTTGGGCGGTAATGTAGCATAACATATTTTACCCTATACATTACTCTCTTTTATTCTCAATTTTGTAAATAGATTGAGTTTTGACTGCGATAAATAAAATTACTATTTCGAACAGATTATTTACTATAATATATAAATAATATATTTAAATATATTTTAATTCTAACTTCTCATTTTATATATAATAATTATTGTATAACCTTATCAATGTTTATAATTTACCAAAATTTG
This sequence comes from Nicotiana tomentosiformis, assembly GCF_000390325.3. Classification (NCBI taxonomy): domain Eukaryota; kingdom Viridiplantae; phylum Streptophyta; class Magnoliopsida; order Solanales; family Solanaceae; genus Nicotiana; species Nicotiana tomentosiformis. The sequence continues at coordinate 34,994,748 of NC_090818.1, read as the reverse complement.
GGGCGTGGTGAGCGCAGAAGATTTTTTAAATTGGCGAAAATTTCGAAGAGAAATTGGAACACAAGAAAGTGGGGCCTTTATTGTTTGAAACTCTACTATAGACCACGTGACGAATGCGATGACCTCTAGGTAGGCCATTCAGAAAAATCTCGAAGATTACCGATTTTAAGTGATTAAAAAACTTAAAACAAAATAAACTGTGTAAACACCACAATGGACCACAGCACTACACGTACACAAAAAAAGTCGAAAATAAAGGCATCCAAGTTCTCTATAAATAAGACGTGTATTACTAGCTTTAAGTATTATCAATTCTGAAATTTCTTATTCTTCTTCTCGCTTGCTTTTCATAACAATGGCGAACGAAGAGGTGATTCTGTTGGATTTCTGGCCTAGCATGTTTGGCATGAGGCTCAGGATTGCATTAGCTGAAAAGGAGATAAAGTATGAGTACAAAGAAGAGGACTTGAGGAACAAAAGCCCTTTGCTTTTACAAATGAATCCAATCCACAAGAAAATCCCAGTGTTGATTCACAATGGAAAACCCATTTGTGAGTCTATTATTGCAGTTGAGTACATTGAAGAAGTTTGGAAAGACAAAGCCCCTAATTTGCTCCCTTCTGATCCTTATGACAGAGCTCAAGCTAGGTTCTGGGCTGATTACATTGACAAGAAGGTAAAATCTTTGCCTTTCCGTTTTTTTCTTTTCCATATGTACTGACTATGATTCTTTAGCTGATTCCAACTAATTTTGAAATGGGTTTGTAAAGATTTTTTTACACTGTAGTGGGTTTAACATGTAATCGTAGGTTAGTTATCATGTATCGTAATGTCTATTATAAAGATTACTTGTAATTACCTTGAAAATGACATGATTGTATAAATCTTTTTTACACCGTCACTACATAAAACGTAACAATTTCTTGAAATTGAGGCATTGTTGTCTTGTGTTGTATTGTTAGAGTTAGATGTTAGCCTATTCTTTTTATATGTTTCGTAGTCAATCCTTATCTCATGCGTTAGTTGTCGGAGTTAAATTATACCTAAGGTCCATTTGGTTAGGTGTTATCGTAGTGCAGCCTCATTCCTATTTTTTTAATTTCAATGTTGGGCTCTCATGTTATTTTGTCCAAGTTTCTTATGTCCAGTCCTAGGCGTGTGGGGTGTTCAGGCATGAATTTTTGTAAGCGATGTCGAACAAGAATAATAACTGTAATTACCATACTTTTGGACAAGAAATAGCCTTAGTCTATTGGTTTTGTTGAGTCTTGAAAAGGTCCGAGTTCAATTCTACTTAATCACAATTTTTAACCACATAGGCTCTCTCAAATATTTGCAAAAAGAATGTGCTAGTTGAGGTTTGAATTTTGACCTCTTAGAGCAAAATCAAGTACATAACCAACGCGTCAAGAGACAATTTATGTCAAGTAGTGTCATTTTTTCCTACTTATCTATTTCCTCACTATATTAAGACATATATATAGTAAAATTTTCTGACGAAGCGGTGTTGCATGACACCGCTTCATCAAACGTGCATCCGCTCCTAGGGGTGTTAGAGTTTCGCATTGGCTGTGGTATGGAATGTTGTCTCATTATATAATCTTAGTCGATCTGCACCACATTAGCTAGCTTTTGCCTTGTGAACTGACAAGGACTTTTATCTTCGTTTTTTGTGGCAACAAGTGGTAACCTTTTCTTTTTCTAATTTGAGTTTGTTGAAATTTGCAGTTGTATGATTTTGGGAGGAAGTTATGGACAACAAAAGGAGAAGAGCAGGAGGCAGCTAAGAAAGATTTCATAGAATGCCTCAAGGTGTTGGAGGGAGCACTAGGAGACAAGCCTTACTTTGGAGGGGAAAGTTTTGGGTTTGTGGATATTGCTCTGATTGGATACTACAGCTGGTTTTATGCCTATGAGACTTTTGGCAACTTCAGCACAGAGGCTGAGTGCCCAAAATTTGTGGCTTGGGCCAAGAGGTGCATGCAGAGGGAGAGTGTTGCTAAGTCTTTACCTGACCAACCTAAAGTCCTTGAGTTTGTAAAAGTGCTTAGGCAAAAGTTTGGACTTGAGTAAACATATGCAATTATGCACCATAATGTATTAAAAGAAGGCATTTCGTTGTGCCTTCTTGATTGATGTTTCAGATATGAAGTTTGTTTGGTGGTAATGTCAGTCAGTTTACTTTTATGAGTAATAAAAGACTCTTAGTTGTGTCATGTTAAGTGTTGGCCTTTTGTAGTCTGTATGTAAATTCTGGAGGTTGTCAACTTTGTAGCGAGGAGTAATCATTTTATCATTTGGCATTATCTATAATACAAAAAGATGATTCTACTCTATGCATACATTTTGTTGATTCTTGTTAGTTCTGTTTTTAATTGTTTCGAACAGCAGGGGTTAATCTCACCCTTTACTTGTTTCAATTCTACAGCCAATGTCTTAGTAAGGTTTCAAGAAGAATAGTCATTTCCTCCAGCAATTCATAGTCTAAACATAAGTGAAACTGTAATACAAACTGTTGGAGGCTAGAGCTTTGGATTTTATTACTTGCTACATAAAAGCACACCAAATCATCACAAACACAACCTTTCAGGTTTCGTCTCCATTTCAAAGGAAAGTAAAAAGGAAACTTATTACTATATGTATACTTTTTAAAATCTTTGTATATGAATACATAGTTCGAACAAGAAACAAGTTCACTTGATTGCAGAACCCACTCTAGATCCGTCTTTTTTGTTTTAGGCAATGCCCCACTTTTGTCTCGCCATCACAATATAATCATAGACTTTGTCAGGGTCAGCAAGAGACTTTGAGACACTCTCCTTTTGCACACACTTTTTTGCCCATTCCACAATCTTAGGACACTCTGCTTCTATGCTAAAGTTGCCAAATTTCTCATAAGAAGGGAACCAGCTATAGTAAGGCATAAGGGCCATATCCACAAAACCAAATCTTTCTCCTCCGAAGTATGGCTTGTCTCCTAACTCCCCTTCCAACAATTTCAGGCACTCTATAAATTCTTTGTTGGCTGCTTCTTGGTCCTCCACTTTTGATGTCCACATTTTCTTTCCACTCTCATAAATCTGAATCCTCCCAAACAAAGAAAAAAGATTAAATATTTTCAATCAAATTTAGCTCATAAAAATATAACCCTCCAAAGTTCCAATGTGCACATGTTTGGATGATTTCGTTTGGACATATGTATTCATTAGCGGGTCTTGAACCAACCTAATTGACTTATGAAAAGAACTTATCAAAACACACAAAAAATAATTTATTTGGTTATGGTTAGTTAGATATAGCCATGTAAAAAGGAGTTCTTTATACTAGTTTAATTTGATAATTGAACAAATAAAAAAGAAAAAAAAAATAAACAAATGAAAAATGATATTGAATTAGACTAGTTGAGTTATGGCTCATTTTTAGCTCAAATTGATCTGTCCACCTTGACCAATCAATTTGGATTTTGTTGATAATGATTTTCTATTTAAATTTATCCCAGGTCAATATTATGCAGAATAAAGAATAATAGATTTTTTTTGTTGTATATTCTACTAACATCAGAATTTTTGATACAGCTAAAAAAACTCTTAAAAAACATAGGACTTAAAGAAAACATATAATTCCCAAGTGTGTGATATTTTGCATACCTTTTTGTCAACATAATCAGCCCAAAATCTAGCTTGAGCTCTCTTGTAAGGATCAGAAGGCATGAAAGGGGATTTGTCCTTCCAAACTTCATCTATATACTCAACAATAATGAGGGATTCACAGATTGGTTTTCCATTATGAATCAAGACTGGAATTTTCTTGTGAATTGGGTTCATTTGTAGGAGAAGAGGGGTTTTATTCAACAAATCCTGCTCTTTGTATTCATACTGTATGCCTTTTTCAGCCAGGGCAATCCTAACCCTCACCCCAAACATGCTCACATAGGTATCCAAAAGGACAACTTCGTCAGCCATTTCTTTTTGCTGAAAACTCAGGATTGTTTAACAGAATTGCAAGATAATGTGAACTACAATATGTGTTGTGTGTATTAGCCATAGTTATGATACCACTATATATAGAAGTGGGAAAGAAGTCGCTCCAAAGTTGATGTGGAGTGTGGACCATTATGGATTTTCTGCGGATTTTCTGAGCAAAGGGGTTCAATATTGTAAAAAAGTAAATAGTAAAATGTTTCGTTGAATGGGTTCATCTATTTTTTTTTGTATCTACATGTAATGTCAAACGGCTTCATCAAAAAAAATTTGAATCTAAACGAAAATTAAACTATTTGTCGAAAATCATGTTAGCAATATTATGTTGAATTAAAACTAATACGGTGGTTTGTTTTGAAGTAATCTTTTTTTCAAAAGAAAAAAGTAGTATGCTGGTAAAAAAGGGCATTCTAAGAAAGAAAAAGCAAAAAAATATCATATATAATAAATAATAAACAAAAAATGAACAAAGGATGATTGCAAAAACAACTATTTTAATAATTAAATAAGACGACACTCAATTTGTTAAAAGAGTTTGAACCCCTTGACCACAAAATTAAGCTTTAGGCTTGTGCCAAGGGAATAAAATATCTAATATATATCCATAAAAAACAAATTTAACTCATGGTACAACTTACAAGGTAATGCCATTTGATTGGTTTCTCAAATGTTAACGATTTGATGTGCTTTAAAATTAAAAGCTTGCTAGATAAATTAAGAATAACTTGAGCTAACTTCATTTACCAATGAAACTCAATCTCTAATCTGAAGTGTGACAACTTAATTGTATCTTTGACTTATGATACATATACAGTAACTGAATTCAAGAGTGGTTATTTGTATCAATATAAGTAGTAGTTGAGTGGCAAGATTGAGACCCTGAACATTTAAAGCGGTCACTTATGTAGTTGTTCTCTCTTGTCAAGAAAAGTAAGATGTGTAGTTGAAAACGGTGCTGCCAATATGATTATAGAATAGTTCTTCAATTAAAATTGGCAACTCACAAACTCTTTGATGCATGTTCCCAACTGTTACGGATTTTATACGCAAGAGAACTTTCAAAATGTGCTGTGAAGGCGACCAAAAAAGAATTTTGAGAAGCAGTCAAAACGGTACTTTTATTTGTCGTAAAATCTATCAATCAAAATCAAGAAGAATTATGAAAATAGTGAGGAATCCGACTTTTATTTCTATCCACACAGATGCATCACTAGTCATATAGGGCGGCTTAAGAAATAGATATTTGTAAGAAAACAAATTAATTAAGTGCACCTTCAATTGAACTCGATGAATTTGTACTTTGTTTCAGATATATATATTTCAAAGAGATTCTCGCTGATAATTAAAAATTGAAAGAACATAAATAGTCTTGCATGAACGACGCCATGTTAGAAGTTTACAAGCTTTACATATGTTACAATATGCCAATTCGATCCTTTACTAAAAGTGGAAAACTATAACACATCCTAAAAGTGGCTGGCTAAAGGTCAATTAAATAGGACTATGCCTAAATATCTTTTTCCAATACACGATGGTTCCAAAGTTACACTCGTGAGAAATTACCAGTATTTGACAGAACAAGAAAAAAGTTAAAGCCACGCGGGAACCAAACTGAAACAATCAAACCTTATCTTTCTCATATGTAAAAACTGTTAAGTCTCTGTATTCGAAAATATACTTTCTGTAAAATAAAACGAAAGCAGAAACAAAAGACAGAAATAGAATCAGATAAATAACGTTCTGAGCCCAACAGAACACTGTGTTTCCTTAAGGAATTTAATCCCCTCATTGTTGTCAAAGGTTGTTGGATTAATTCCTCCCAGGATAGAACGAAATAACTATTCTGTAATACCGGCAATGGAAATTACGGAATTTCGTCGAACTCAACAATCGGCAGTAACCACACTGATGCTTACGTTTTTGCTTTTGAAAAACAGTGTAGAAATGCAGAAGAGAGGGGAGAATATACAAATTTTGGTGGTTTGAAAGTGAGACCAAACCTCTGAATTTATAGCCAAACAATTTGGGTTGAATAGGTGCGAAAGTACCTGTTCACATGAGGTACTGTTTCGACAGAAAACTTTTCTGTTTGGTCTCGAATTTTAATTTCAAAAACGACAGTTAGGCATTAGGAAATTATCCGCGAAAATATCAGGAAAAAGAAAAATAGATAACGGAAAATGGAAAATAAATTTGGTCCAAAACATTATTAATCAATCATTTGACCGAATCCGAAGTCGAGCCGAACGAGCGACGACGATGATGCGAGGCACGACTTCTTCCCAACTCTTTAAGAGCTAGAAGATGTGCTTCTCTATATAAGCACACAGATTTTTTTTTCTTTTTTCCAATGAGGGACAAAGTGCATTAGTAAAGAAAACAACTTCAAACTTTCTGTTTCCCTCCAAATCTTTTCCTTTCATTTTTTATTCACACCTCTTATTATATAAAACCCAACAATCCCCCATATGAATGGGGAATGGATATCTAAAAATATGCATGCATGAAAAACTGTGTGATTTACAAGCAAAGATTAATTGCATCTGGATAAGTAGGTTTTCCTTTGAACTTTCCATAGTAAACTTATGTCGGATATACTCGGTCAATCGGTAGATTTGATATCTTTGAACCGTTGAACTTTGGTGTATACCTAGACAGCCATAAGTCATACAATCAACCCTTTAACCGCCTTTGGTTCTCATTGTTGTGTTCGTTTCGGCCATGAACACTGCCTGGTTCATAAGTGCGTTGAGAACTGCCTTACAGAATTTTTCTTGAAGCGACTTACACTTCACACTTATATAGGTGATTCCTAAACGTGTTATCCCATAGATACACTATTTGATATACTCCGTATCAAACTTAGAAACCATTAAAACCCTTAATGCTTTATCCTTGGTACTGAACATTGTCTCATCACGAGAATAGATCAAAATTTTATTTGACAATGTTGAACCGTCACTGATGACTTTGTTTGATCTCCTTGAACCTAGATCTTGGGATCTCCAGTCTTCTAAGTAGAGTTACCGCCACAGTGACTTGTCCTCGGCCATAGTCCTATTCCCTTCGATGATTTATCAACCGCCTCTCTATTTAGGCCTTTTGTAAGTGGATCCGACACATTATCTTTTGACTTTACGTAGTCAATTGTGATAATTTCACTAGAGAGTAGTTGTCTTACGGTATTATGTCTTCGTCGTATGTGACGAGATTTTCCGTTATACATAATACTTCCAGCCCTTCCTATTGCCGCTTGACTATCGCAATGTATGCATATATGAGCCATTGGTTTGGGCCAAAACGGAATATCTTCCAAGAAATTCCGAAGCCATTCAGCTTCTTCTCCAGCCTTATCTAAAGCTATAAACTCAGACTCCATTGCAGAGCGAGCGATGCATGTTTGTTTGGATAATTTCCAAGAAACTGCCCTTCCACCAATTATAAAAATATATCCACTTGTGGACTTTGTTTCTGATGACCCCGTGATCCAATTTGCATCACTATATCCTTCAATTACCGCAAGATACTGTAATACAAAGTATAATCTTGGGTATGTTTTAGATACCCCAAAACTCGTTTCATTTTCATCTAATGAGTTTGGTCGGAATTATTTGTGTAACGACTTAGTTTACTTACTGCACAAGCTATATCAGGTCGTGTACAATTCATGATATATATTAAACTTTCCAACACTCAAGCATAATCAATTGAAATTTGCTTTGACCTAGATTCTTTATAAGAGCCACATTTACATCAATCGGGGTCTTTGCAACTTTGAAATCCAAATACTTGAATTTTTTTCGGTACCATTTTAACGTAATGAGATTGAGACAATGCTAATCCTTGAGGAGTCCTATGAATTTTAATTCCTAAAATTAAATCAGCAACTCCTAACTCTTTCATATCAAACTTGCTAGCAAGCATACGCTTAGTAGCATTTATATCCGCAATGTCTTTGCTCATTATTAACATATCATCAACATATAAACATACAATGACTATATGATTTGGAGTACTTTTAATATAAACACATTTATCACACTCATTAATCTTAAATTCATTTGCCAACATTGTTTGGTCAAATATCGCATGCTATTACTTGGGTGCTTGTTTCAAACCGTAAAGTGACTTAACAAGTCGGCACACCTTTTTTTCTTTTTCGGGAACCATGAACCCTTCAGGTTGTTCCATATAAATTTGTTCCTCTAAATCTCCATTTAAGAAGCTCATATCCATCTGATGGATTTCAAGACCATACACGGCTAACGCTATTAATACCCGAATAGATGTAATCCTCGTTACTAGTGAGTATGAATCAAAATAATCAAGACCTTTTCATTGTCTAAACCCTTTGACAACTAATCTTGCCTTATATTTGTTAATAGTACTATCAACTTTCATTTTCCTTTTGAAAATCCACTTAGAACCCAAAGGTTTATTTCCTGGAGGAAGATCAACCAATTCCCAAGTATGATTACTTAATATATATTCTATCTCACTATTGACTGCATCTTTCTAATATTGTATTTCCGAAGAAGACATTGCTTCTTTAAACGTCTGAGGCTCATTTTCCAACAAAAATATCAGAAAGTCCGGTCCAAAGGAAGTAGTTGTCCTTTGAATTTATAGCCAAACAGTCTGGGTTGAATAGGTGCGAAAGTACCTGTTCACATGAGGACGACGACAACGCGAAGATTTTCTTTAAGAGCTAGAAGATTTGCTTCTCTATATAAGTACAAAGATTTTATTTTCTTTTTCCAATGAGGGACAAAGTGCATTAGTAAAGGAAACAACTTCAAACTTTTTGTTTCCCTCCAAATATTTTCCCTCCATTTTCCGTTCACGCCTCTTATTATATAAAACCCAACAAAAGCAAACAACATAAAAAGGATAAGTGATCAAAAGTTGGAAAAAAGATCTTTACAACAAAAGTAAATGGGGCAACAAAGCATCCTACATTTACGTAAGGTTCGGGAAAGAGCCGCACCCCAAAGGGTTTGATGTAGACAGTCTCCCCTAATATAACTATTATAAGTGGTTGCTTTCACGGCTCAAACGCGCGACCTATAGGTCACACGGAGATAACTTTACCGTTGCTCCATGTCTCTCCTTCAATCTTTACAACATAGATAAAATTAAAAATAGTGAAATCCGAAATAGCTGTAATTTTTGCTTGAGATCTTAATCAAGAACAAGTTTCTTCTTCAACTCTAATATGAAGTCATATACTTTGTACTGATCAGGTAAAGAAGTCCCAAGAACGAGAATATAGTATCACTACTAGAAATCCGCTAAAAATAGGTGTGGACGGTATTTTGATGGTCGGAATGGCTTACCGACCAAAGTTGGTCGAAAATTACCGACCAACGTTGGTCGGTAGCTTAAAACGACCATTTGACAAGTTTAAGTACGTACCGACCAACTTTAGTCGGAAACATATTTTATTAATTTAATTTTACCGACCAAAGTTGGTCGGTTTAACTAAATTATATTTTTTATTAATTATTAAAATTTAAAAAAAAGACCAACTTTGGTCTGTAATTGAAAATATATATATTTTTAAAATAATTAAAATTAAACATTACCGACCAACTATGGTCGGTAACCTCAACAGTGCAGACAAAATAGCAACCAAAATTGGTTGGTAATGTTGAATTTTTGGAATTCAATGTTCATTAACCGACCAACTTTGGTCGGTAGTTTGGAAAATATTTTGTTTTTTTAAATTAAAAACCGACCAACTTTGGTCGGTTTTTCTAGGTTTAATTTTGGCATAAAATATCTGTTTTGGCAACTACACCACCTACCAGCATACCAATACACCTAATAACTACAACAACAATAACACAACAACCAAACTTTTCAATAAATACTTTAAAACTAACAAATTAAAGTACAATTGAACATAAAAATCCAAAACCAAGTTAAAACTAATTACAACTAGTTCAAAACTGGTTCTATTTTCAAAGTATATAAAAGTCAAGGGGTATTTTCTACAACATCATTATCACCGTCTAATGAACTTTCATTTACAAGACGGTATAGAGAATGGTCTTGTGGAGGACGGGAAGAAAGATCACAGGGAGGATGGGAGGAACGATCACGAGCAGGACGGGAGGAACGATCACGTGGAGGTCGACCCTCTGGAGATGACTCACGAGATTGGGGCAACGGAAAAGCTCCACTAGATAAGAGAGTTCTGATCTGAGCTTGCATGCCAAGGAATTGAGCATCTCTAAGCCTTTCTCTTTCCTTGGCCGCTTCTAGCTCGGATGTGAGCTTTGTCACTATCTCCCGCATAGCGAAGAGGCTCTCCCTATTAAGTTGCTCGCCTTGCCAGGAAGTCCCTATTCCTCCTATTCCACACTTATAGCGATGGAAGTGTTTAGTAGGAAGTCCGTATACCTTCCCCTATTTTGGACCGCCAACAAACTCCAACCATATTCTTTCAGCATCCTCGTCCAAAGGTTGGGTTGGCTCACCCAATTCACCAGCTGGATGACTACGGATTAATTCCTCCACGTTACTTTGGTAGCGAACCTATATTATTTTAAATTAAATCAGTATTTTAATTTTTTTTATAAAAGTAAATTATAATACTTAAAGAAAATTGAAAGCTTACATATGCAATCGAGGTCCGGTCCTCGACCCACCTATCTTGATCCCCCTCTTTCTTCTTCTTCACAATATGCGTCTCCTTGAATAGCTCATCATGACTCATTGGGCTCCCATACTTCTTTTCATAAAAACAAATTAATTTAGTTAATAAACAGAATAGATATACTTAGAAAAGTAAAATAATTTAAGTAATTACATACTAATCTTCTTTTTATTGTCCCTAGGCTGATCGCATCTCCAGTGTGCAAGGAGCCTCCCTTCTCGGATGCGCGAGCTTTCTTTCCTTTTTTGCGCCTCTATAAAAACTCCGCAGTAAGCCATTGCCTTTGCAAATCATTCCACAAATTCTCAAGTAACCAGCCAGGCCTCTTGTTCTTATTTCTAGCATCCGAGAAAGCATCCGCCAATCTCTTGTGAGCTTTATGATAAAAATTTGCAGCCACTTCCGCGCTATAGCGGGCTTCCCATACACACTTGCTCTGTATTTCAAAAGTTAAATATTAGATGGAAATATTATAAATATAAATTATTAAACTTTTTAAAAGAACATGTATACCTTAAATTGATTGAATATTTGCTCCTTCATCGAGAATGGGCCATCGGTCCAAGTTGCATAAGGGCCATCATAAAGCTTTCTGATGGCATTGGTGATTATCTTCGTAATCTTATTACCCGGCCTAAACATGCAATTTAACAATAAAAAAAACATTAATATCTTCGTAAAAATGTTACAAATCAATAGACGCAAAAATAATGAATAACACTTACCCATCACCCTTATGGATTATGATGATCCTTCCATATCGATCATAATGCACTACCTCGTCATCACTATCCGAAGCATGTGTATCAGAGGAATGTGAAGACGGTGTAGGCGGGTCAGAGCTACTGCCTCGTAGGTGAAGGCCTGCAATAGATGGAGTCGATGATGAAGATGGTTGCGATCTCTGTGACTGCGACATAGCTGGATGCGACCCAAGTGGATGTGATACTGATGGCTGTTACCCGAGTGGCTGTGACATGGATGGATGCGATCCATATGGATGTGATATGTAGGGATGTGATCCATGTGGATGTGATGCAGATGGCTGCGATGCAGATGGTTGTGAGGCAGTTGGACTGTATGTCGGACGTATAGTCCTATGGCCCTGTGATAGAAGACCTGGTGTTTGAATGAAGGTGTACGGCTCGTGATGCTGTGGCAGCTCAGTATTGCCGTGTGGTGGATGATAAGACATAGGCATATCTGAAAAGGGTGGACAAGAGGGACTATTATTTTCTACCCTCCTCTTTCCCTTCCTACCCTTTTCTCGACCCTGAGAACTAGTAGGGTCATTGTTACCTTAACCCTTGCCTGCCATCTGCATAATATAATACACATTTAGATTGAATCTTATAAGAAACTAGCTATAAAACGAGAGTGCTTTTAAAAAACCAACTTTTTAATCCTCATCGACGTATTGTTCCTCGTCCGAGAATTCTTCGTCCTCACTTGTTTGAGCTTCATCATTTGATTCTTCGTCCTCATTTTCTATAATTGTTACTTTATTTATATCAAATTCTTCCAATATGCATTCAGGATGTTCCAAATTATTTTCTAACTGACCGTCCATTATTTGGTGAACACTGGAGATATCGATTTTATGTGCAACATCTAACACATTCTCGATTTCCACCCTACCTACATGCTTAGTTTTTATTACTACCCACCAATCGGACTTATTCCGCCGCAATGGATAAGGAGCATAATACACTTGCTTAATGTTATGTGCAATTATGAAAGGATCATAGCGATCATACTCCCTCGTATGATTAACCTCAATTATGTTGTATTGGTGGTGTACTCTTGTACCTCTTGTTGGATTTGGATTTCCAGATTCTTTCAGGCAAATCACAAAATGCAATAGGCACTAAGGTCTCCATAAAAACATGGTAGTCATGACTTTTCAAATGGCTCAACTTTCCTACCTCCATATCTACTTTTTTTCCAAGATTCGACGCATAACCCTCAGGCATATTCAATTTTGTAACCCAATCACAAATTTGTCGTCTTCCCTCCGAAGTGAATGTGTAACTTGCTTTGGGCTTGAACACCTTACCATTGTTTGCTGTCTGCAAGTATAATTCAGGTCGCCTGCAATATTCTTGTAAGTCCATTCTAGCCTTCGGGTTATCTTTTGTAGTGGACTTCCTTCACATAGTGGACGACTAGCTTCCTCTAACTATTCATAAAAACGTTTTGCGTCATCATTAGGAGTTTGTTCAATATTTTCATTGGGCTCTCCCCCGAAGTGCATCCCAAACGCATCCGCAACCATATCCTAAATTCTAGAATCAAGATTTGTATTCTTCACCGACCTACTACTTTCACCAACAACCATGTTATGAAATATCCCACGGCTACTATCGATCTCTCCATGATTAGTCCACACAAAGTAATTCTCTATAAACCCCTTCTTATAAAGATGAAGCTTAACTTCCTCCGATTTTTTAAACTTCATACAATCGCACCTGACACAAGGGCACCTAATTACTCCTTCACTTTGGTATGGTGGAAGTGACATTGCATGTCTAATAAAGTCATCAACCCCTTCTACAAAATTCTCCCGCAATCCCTGCCGATTAGGATAATTCCTATTGTACATCCAAGTACGATGTTCCATCTATACAAATAAAACAAGAATAAATTAATTTATTCTATAATTATAAATTAATTATATCTTTTTTAGTTAATTCAAGATAATTATATTTTTCTAGGTACACCAATTTATATCCTAAAAATTCAATTCATATCTAGAAGGTCCAATTCATATCCTAAAAGTTCAATTCATATCCTAAAAGTTCAATTCACAAGAACAAATCCTAAAAACTAAAATTTTAATTCATATCCTACGAGTTTAAACATAAACTAACTAAACTAAAGAAATTCAACCCATACCCTAAAAGTTAGATTCACAAGAACAAATTAATTTATTCTATAATTATAAATTAATTATATCTTTTTTAGTTAATTCAAGATAATTATTTTTTTCTAATTACATCAATTTATATCCTAAAATTTCAATTCATATCCAAAAGGTCAAATTCATATCCTAAAAGTTCAATTTATATCCTAAAAGTTCAATTCACAAGAACAAATCCTAAAAACTAAAATTTCAATTCATATCCTACGAGTTTAAATATAAACTAACTAAACTAAAGAAATTCAACTCATACCCTAAAAGTTTGTTTCACAAGAACAAATCCTAAACCCTAGATTCTAACTAAACTATTCAAGACAATACAAAGTTAATAATTCAATTCTAACTAAACTATTCAAGACAATACAAACTCAAAATTAAAACACTCATCAATTAAAACTAATTCATAACTAATCGACTAATTAACAAAACTAATTAGTTAATAAAACTAATTAATAAAACTAATTAAAACAAGACCTAAACCCTAATCCTTAATAAAATACAATGTTCAAATAATTGAAACACTAATCAATTGAAACTAATTCATAACTAATTAACAAAACCTAGAAATAATAAATAAATGGGTTGTAATTCAAACCTAAAATTTTTAGGAGGTGGAGAAGGAGAGGGGCGGCAGTGGCAGTGGCAGCAGCGACGGCGGGGGCTGGGCGGTGGCGACGCGGGGGTGGGGAATGGGATTTGTGTGAGAAAAATAGAGAAGGAGAGGGGAAGGTATTGAGTGAGGAAAATAGAGAAGGAGAAGGGAAGGTAAGAGAAATGGGGGTTCTCCCATTATTTCAATTCTGATTTCAGAATTACCAACCAAAGTTGGTCAGTACATTAAGTGTTGACCTTTTTTTTAAAAAAAAAATTCTTTTTTTTTGTGTTTTTTATTAAACTATAAGCATTTATTTTATTTAACTATACAATTATTATAAATAATTATAAACTATAAACATAATCTTTATAAATAATTATATTAACTATTTACTTTTAATAAATTATAATAGCATCTATCTAAGTAAATTTTCTAAGTTATAATTAAGTATGTGAATAATTTCTCACACACACATATACACTATATTGTAATTGATGCTAATAACTTCTTTTTTCATTCGTTCATCACTAATAATGCATGACATAGATTAATCGATATATAGGTCGAGACGTTTTGATGAATCATCGATTAATATTCATCGATGCATCTACGTAAGTTATAAGTCGATGAATCAATTTACAAATAGATATATTTGATGATAAAGTATATATACTAATTAGGATCTTCACAAGTCTATCCCTAAAAGAACTCGACCATGTGGTCCTAGCGCTTCGTGTTCTATATATATATATATATATATATATATATATATATATATATATATATATATATATATATATATATACGGCTATACCTATATATATACACACACAAAAAAATAAACATACTTCACTGTAATACTTTAACTATATATATAGCTTGTTAAAGTTTGACCATGTTTGACCTATTAATTTAACTCGTTTACTTAATACTAATAACTTCTTTCGTTTATTTAATTTGTGATCCATATATATATATATATATATATATATATATATATATATATATATATATATATATATATACATATATATATATATATACATATATATTATTTAATACTAATAACTTCTTTCGTTTATTTAATTTGTGATCCATATATATGTATATACATATATATATATATATATATATATATATATATACATATATATGTGTATATATGTGTATATACATATATATGTTGTATGAATCCTCACTGACTACAATTCTCCATTTAAATCCATCTAAGCCCAACATTATGTAGAATAAAAATAAAAATAAAGAATAAAGAATAATAAAAGTTCGTTATATTTTCGACTAGCATAAAAATCTCTAATTTGACTTAAAACATATTTTGTGATATTTTGCATACCTTTTTGCCAACATAATCAGCCCAAAACCTAGCTTGAGCTCTCTTATAAGGATCAGAAGGCATCAAAGGGGATTTGTCCTTCCAAACTTCACAGATTGGTTTTCCATTATGAATCAAAACTGGAATTTTCTTGTGAATTGGGTTCATTTGTAGGAGAAGAGGGGTTTTGTTAAACAAGTCCTGCTCCTTGTATTCATACTCTATGCCTTTCTCAGCCAGGGCAATCCTAACCCTCATCCCAAAAGGACAACTTCATCTGCCATTTTTTTACTGAAAATTAAGGAAGGATTGTTTAACAGAATTTCAATATAATATTATGTGCTCTGTACTGAAGGTAAGTCATAGTGCTATATATTATATTATATTAGAAGGGAACAAGAGGTTGGTACAAAGTTGATGTCGAGTGTGGACCATGCTAGAAAAGCGTCCACATATATACGTACGGAGTATTACTTTTTTATTATTATCACTAAGAAATTCATTAAAACTTATCATAAAAGAAATAATCAGTCAAAATCAAGGAAAAATATGAAAAATACTGTATCAACATCTAGATGAATAATTATTTTCATTCCTTTCCATAGAGATGCTCCACTAGCTAAATAGGAAAATTATGTGAATTTTGAATTGAACTCGACCAATGTTTATCAGAGAAATTAAAAAGAATAATAATAAAAGCACGTAAGTGATTTCGCAATGCCACGCTCCTAAGAGCTTACAAGCTTAAAACTTAAAAGTGGAAAAGTATAACACTTTTTCACTTCTATGGTGGTAAAATTGCACCTGTGAGGATTCTAATCTCTTCTTTTACAACTTAAAACTTAAAAAGAAGAAAAAAATAACGATTCTACTCCTATGCAGACAGGGTCGGAGCCGGAGGCAGGTTCGGCCGAACTCAGTAACTTTTGTTCAATTATATTTATTTTAAAAAATTTATTAAATATGTGTAAATTATTAATTTAAAACTCATTAACTTAAAATAACTAAAATACTGAACCATAAAATTTTAAATCCTGATTCCGCCTGTTCGGCGTACCTACCACAAATTTCGTTGTTTGCTATTTTACCTTTCTACTTCTGCTTTTGATAAGGTAGTAAAAATAAATTTGGATATGTTTTAAAGTGTATATGATTTGTTGTGATTGAAAATTCAAAGGTTGCTACATAAATTAAGAATAACTTGAGCTAACTTCATTTAGTCATTTACCTACTAAACTTAGGGTGTGTTTGGTATGATGGAAAATATTTTTTCAAAACTATTTTCCAATTTTTTCATATTTGGTTGATTTAAATATTTTAGAAAATATTTTTCTTATCAACTCATTTTCCTTTAATTGGAGGAAAATATTTTCCTTATCAAGAGAAGGGAAAATATTTCCAAAACTCTTTCTCAACCTTCTCCATCCTCACTAACCCACCCCACACCCCCACACCCACCCACCCACCCACTTAACCCCACCCCATGCCTACCCACCCCACCCCTCTCTCCAAAATGACCACCCACCCTTCTTTCAAGCAAATTTACTTTTTTTTTTTTTTTTTGTAATTTCAAATTTCTATTTTTTTATTTTTCTGCACCACCCACCCCCTCCCCCACACCGCACAAAAAATGTTTTTTTTTACTTTTTTTTTTTTGTAATTTTAAATTTCTGTTTTTCAATTTTCTGCACCCCGGAAAAAAAATATTTTTTTATATATGAAAAAAAATATTTTTTATATATTTTCAATTTTAGTTTTTTCATCTTTCGGTTTACGGGTTCGAAATTTTACAAGTTTCAAAGTTATGAGTTCGGAGGTTTATATGTTTAGAAGTTTACGGGTTTAGAAATTATAAAGTTTACGGGTTCAAAATATCGCGGTTTCGAAAGTTTAGCAGTTCGGAAGTTTATGAAATTTGTGGGTTCGGAAGGTTGTTGGTTCGAAAGTTTATGGCTTAATGTTTATTGTATCTAAATTATTTATGAATACTCTTGAGAAGTTATTTTTTTTAATTTGCGTACCAAACACCGAAAAATGAATAAAATTACTACTTGTTTTTCAAAAAAATATTTTTTGTTGGAAAATATTTTTCACGGAAAACATTTTCCGTTATACCAAACACACCCTTAATCTCAAATCTGAAGTCTTACGGAGTGTACTATTTAAATGTGTCTTTGACTTATGATGCTTACACTGTAACTAAACCGTACTTATTTTTATTAACAAGAATTGGTAGTTAAGTGGCAAAATTGAGACCCTGAATATTTATACCAATCGCTTATGTAGTTGTTAAGTATTTGTTATCAAGAAAAAATAAGATATATAGTTGAAACTCTTTGATGTATGTATCCCAACTGCTAAGAGGAAAGATAGAAAAGAGATAAGCATGATAATCCTTCTCTTATTGGCATTGACACTCTATTTATAGGTGTTATTTGACACTGCTTCAAAAATTCTTTTTACATGTATGTGTAGAATGAATAACGTGTTGTCAAAAATAATATGTAGCATTATATATGTATATAATATTTTCATATGCAATGTAAAACTTAAGTTGGGATACAAAAAGTAAAAGGCAAAATACATAGTTTACCCGTCAAATTTGCACCGAAATCTCTGTTACACACATTTTCTTTACCGGTAATCTTTTACATACCCAACTTTTTAAAAGTATGTCGAAAACACACCTCTTCAGTACTTGGACACTTTTTTCTCATCGAGTGTATTCACGCACCAATAATAACGTGACACGTGTAATTGATTTTAAAAAAACTTGAATTTATAATTATATCCATCTTTTTCATCTTCTGTAACGACTCGACTGGTCGTTTTGAGCAATTGCATTTTTTTCGGTAGTTTGAAGGCTCGAGTATCTCCGCATGATGTATTATGATTTGCGTAAATCGTCGGTGTTGGTTTTTAAGTTATCCGGAATTGATTTGGAAGAATGAAATTCAAGATTTAGCCTTGAGTTGGAAGAGTTGACCAAGTTTGGCCTTTTAGTATTGGATCTCGGAATGGAATTTCGTGAGTTCCGTTAGCTACGTTGGATGATATTGAACTTAGGAGCGCGTCCAGATTATTAGTTGGAGATCCGTAGTCGAATTAGACTTGAAATGGCGGAAGTTGAATTTTTGAAAAGTTTGACTGGGAGTGAACTTTTTGATATCGGGGTCGGATTTCGATTTCGGAAGTTGGAATAGGTCCGTAATGTTAAATGTGACGTGTATGCAAAATTTGAGGTCAATCGGATGTGTTTTGATAGGTTTCGGCATCGGTTGTAGAAGTTGAAATTTCAAAATTTATTGATTTTGACTTAAGGCGCGATTCGTTGTTTCGAGGTTGTTATGCATGAGTTGAAGTTCCGAGTAGGTTCGTTTCGTCATATGGAACTTGTCTGCAAAATTTGGTGCCATTTGGAGTTGATTTGATATGGTTCGAACGCTTGGTTGCGATTCTAGAAGTTCTTGAAGTATCCTTTGATCTTCATACGTTTTGGCGTCCGATTCGTGATTCTAGAGGTTATTTTGATGTTTTGATTGCTTGAGCGAGTTCGTGTGATATTTTTAGACTTGTGTGGGTGTTTGGTTTGGGGCCTCGGGGGAGTTTCAGATTAGTTTCGAATTGTTTTTGTTAAAGTTTTGAGTGTTGGTTCTGGTTTAATCGCATTTACGATGTTTTGGTCGCAAATGCAGCTATCGCATTTGCGAAACAGCCTCACATTTGCGAACCTGGACTGCTGGGTTGGAGTTCGCTTTTGCGAAGAATATCTCGCATTTGCGATGCCCCCTTTTTCGCATTTGCGAAGCTTTTGGTCACAAATGCGACCTTAGCAGGAAAGTCTCCAGTTTGCATTTGCGATATTTTGATCGTATTTACGGGTCGCATTTGCGAACCCCCTGTAAAATATTCTTGAATTATCTCAACATATTTATTAACAAAAATTTGTTCTGACTCCATGTAAAGTCAGTTTTAAGGGTTTTATTCTTCTAGACAGCAACTAGCAAACCACACACTCAATATAATTCTGCTTGAATTGCAGAAGACTGAAAAATGATCATGTAAAGAAAGGTATGAGCACTTACTCTTCTGCTATTAAATGGCATATTCTAAGCATTTTGTTCCCTGGAACTTCCCTCATTAAAGGTAGAACATAGAGAGTTACTTTCATGTTCGCGCAGACAAGAGGCAGAGCAAACATTTAATTGAACATAGAGAGTTACTTTCATGATAAATAAATAAAAAAAACTCCAGTAGTTTAATTTGATAATTGAACAAATAATAAAAGAGCAAATACACAAATGAAAAATGATTTTGAGTTGGACGAGATGGGATATGGTCGTGTATATATCTATTATTAAGCTCAAATTGATTTGTTCATCTTGACCGATCAAAACTAATTCAGATGGACAACTATCTTACTACCTTGTATGTTAATTGATTCAACCCGACTTAATTTACCTAATTTAGTCCAACTCGTCCATTTAGTAATCCTAATCTCTTCCTTGACATTTTTTATAATATAAATCTTTAACTTTGACCCAAAAAAAAAAAAGATCTATATCTCAGTTCCAAATAAGTTGAGTTTGGCTATATGAATTAATTCTCACTGACAATTATTTTCTATTTAAATCCATCTCAGCCAACATTACGTAGAATAAAAATGAAAACAAAGAATAAGAGAGGTTCTCTATAATTTCGACTAAAAGACTCTTAAAAGGCATAAAATCTATAGTAATACATACTAAGGTGACTAAAACATATTTTTGTGATGTTTTGCATACCTTTTTGTCAACATAATCAGCCCAAAACCTAGCTTGAGCTCTCTTATAAGGATCAGAAGGCATCAAAGGGGATTTGTCCATCCAAACTTCATCTATGTACTGAACAATGATAAGGGATTCACATATTGGTTTTCCATTGTGAATCAAGACTGGAATTTTCTTGTGAATTGGGTTCATTTGTAGGAGAAGAGGGGTTTTGTTAAACAAGTCCTGCTCCTTGTATTCATATTGGATGCCTTTTTCAGCCAAGGCAATCCTGACCCTCATACCAAACATGCTCACATAGGTATCCAAAAGGACAACTTCATCTGCCATTTTTTTGCTGAAAATTTAAGGATTGTTTAACAGAATTTCAAGATAATATTATGTGCTTTGTATTGAAGGTAAGTCATAATAGTGCTATATATTATATTACTCATATTAGAAGGGAACAAGAGGTTGGTACAAAGTTGATGTCGAGTGTGGACCATGCTAGAAGTGTCCACATATATACATACGGAGTATTACTTTTTTATTTTTATCACTAAGAAATTCATTAAAACTTATCATAAAAGAAATAATCAGTCAAAATCAAGGAAAAATATGAAAATACTGCATCAACATCTAGATGAATAATTATTTTCATTCCTTTCCATAGAGATGCTCCACTAGCTAAATGGGAAAATTATGTGAATTTTGAATTGAACTCGACGAATGTTTATCAGAGACATTAAAAAGAATAATCTATCTATCTATATCTATCTATCTATTTATCTATTTATCTATATCTATCTATCTATCTATCTATCTATCTATCTATCTATATCTATTTATATTATTATAAAAGCATAAATAATTCATGCTAAATATTGAACGACTAAAATATCTTTAAAATATTGATCGACTTTTATGCCCTTAAATATTTGTATAATTTAAGGATTTAATGGTAAATTACCTAATAATGGAATTCTTTTTCGATTTAAATTACACATATGCTCGACCCTACAACATTGATCCTGCTTGAACTAGAAAAGTACGTCCATAATTTTCATTCAAAATGTTATAAGAAATATCAAATTATGGTGGATGTCTACTCTTCCTCCATGATCTTCATCTCAAATACTTAATGACATATTCAATGACATATTTTCTATATTTAATGACATATTCAATAACATATTTTCTTTACTTTTCATGCCTATATAAAAGCCTTATAATAGATAAAAAAAATACACACAGTTGAAGAAGAAATAAGAATCTCTTCTCTCTTTCTCTATATATCTCTTAGCTTGTTTTTCCTTGTTCCATATTGTTACTTTGAGCTATATTTTATAACACGTTATCAGCACGAGACTCTACCATCTCAAGAAGCTCTTTGAGAAGACTAAGGTATAATTTTTCTCCTCTTATAATTATGACTGATATTATGAAAAGAAAGTTCGTTGCCCTTGAAATTTCGGGCAAGAACTATATGACATGGGTATGGGATGCTGAAATTCATTTAGATGCAATGGGTCTTGGAGACGCCATTAAAGACAAAAATAAAGTATCTACCTAAGACTGTGCTAAGGCCTTGATTTTCTTGCGCCATCATCTTTGTGAAGGGTTGAAAATAGAATATCTCACAGTCAAAGATTCACTTGTTTTGTAGAATGGCTTACAGGAAAGATATGACAACTTAAAGTTGGTCACTCTTCCACACGCACGATATGAATGGGCTCATTTGAGGTTCCAAGACTTTAAGTCTGTTTCTGAATATAATTTTGCGATGTTCAGAATTACTTTTAAATTGAAACTCTGTGGAGATACTATCACTGACCATGATATGCTTGAAAAAACGTTCACAATGTTTCATGCCTCTAATATGGTCTTGTAACAGCAGTACCGAGAGAAAGATTTCAGGAAGTATTCTAAGTTGATTTCTCTTCTCCTTGTGGCTGAACGAAACAATGACTTGCTCATGAGAAATCACGAAAATCGACCCACTAGGTCTACACCATTGCCTGGGGAATGAGGTGTATTCCCATTTTTCTAAGCGTGGAAAAGGTCGTGGCCCTGTTCGAGGTCGTGATCGTGGCCGTGGCCGCGGCCAAGGAAGAAATTTTCCTGGTATTAATCACCCCCCCAAAGAAAAATAACCACCAAAAGTGGAAAGGGCCAAAGGCAAATGGTTCAGAAACTGAATGTTATCATTGCGATGGAAAATCGCATTGGACAAATATTTTGTCGCATACCAAAATATTTGGTTGAGCTTTATCAAGTATCTCTAAAGACTAAAGGCCCTGAAGCTAATTTTGTCTATGACAATGAATTTGACATCACCCACTTAAATGTGGCAGGTTTTTTTTAGCACCCTGATGGAAAAATAAACTATTCGATCGGTGATGGATCTGTGGTTAAAGATGATTGAGCAGTTTGATTTTTATGTTTTCCTATTCGTAGTATATAATGAATAAACATCTTATAATTTTTATTGCACTTAATAATACTTCTTATGTAGTTCTTAAAAATATATGTATTTCCGAAATTTCATAAATTTCACAAATAAGGAGTAATATCTAAGTAATTATTGTCCTAGTCTCAGTGATCTTTTAACGCTTTTTGATTTTCCTTTACGATACTTTAATTCTCTTTAAGAAAATGTTTATAAGCACCCTAAAATAACTTTTGTTACTTGACCCTCAATTCCTATCTTTGTTTGAAAAACGAAATCTAGTACATTGGGACCTCAATCTTTTTCATATACATGGATAAAATATTAGGAATAAAGAAAAGAGAAGCAGCTAAGTATGTTCTTTTCTTACGCGGATCAATTGTTTTTCATGCAATGTGTAGGAAAATATAAATAACTTATACATGTAAATAATTTTGTTGTAGTTGTATTAGTCATATGTGTAATGTACTTATAATTGTATTATTTTTACTATGTAATTATTTGTATCATAATTAGAATTTACTCGAAATTACATTAAAAGGCCACTATTAAATCATTGGTTTAACTTTAATTTTTTTTTCCCTTTTTCTAAAATACTAATATTTATTCATATACTTCTTTTTGTATGTCAAACCATGTGAAGCAAATATGGATATCTCTCAAAGCAAACTTGGATCAAATTTCAATTGTAAAAATATTTGCTTAATTGATTCATGTACGATACATACAATATTCAAAGAGAAGAAATATTTCTCTCATTTAGGTATGTGTAAGGCAGATGTTACTACAATTTCTGGTAGTAGTAATCTAATTTAAGGCTCTGGAAGAGCCACTATAACTCTGCCTAATGGAACAATACTTATCATAGAGAATGCAATGTTCTCCTCCAAGTCCAAGAGGAACTTGTTGAGTTTTAAAGATATCCGTCGAAATTGATTTCATATTGAGATAATAGATGATAATAATATTGAATATCTCATCGTTACCAAGAATATCTCTGGCCAGAAAAGGGTTATTAAGAAGTTCCCATCTTTATCTTGTGGCCAATATTGGACAAGAATTAGTGCAACTGAGGCACATTCTATCGTAAACCAAAAGATTACTGATTCCAATACTTTTGTACTTTGGCATGTCGTTTGGGACATCCTGGATCAATTATGATGAGACGAATTATAGAAAATTCAAATGGGCATCCATTAAAGAATTTAAAGATTCTTTTAAATAATGAATTTTCTTGCACTTCTTGTTATCAAGGCAAGTTAATTATTAGACCATCACCAACAAAGGTTGGGATTGAATCCCCTGCGTTTTTGGAATGTATACAAAGGAATATTTGTGGATATATTCACCCACCTAGTGGGTCGTTTAGGTATTTTATGGTCTTAATAGACGCATCTTCTAGATGGTCTCATGTGTGCCTATTGTCATCTTGCAACCTGGCGTTTGTAAAATTAATGTCACAGATAATTCGATTACAGGCACAGTTTCCCGATAATCCAATTAAGTCTATTCGACTTGATAATGCTGCTGAGTTTTCGTCCCAAGTATTTAATGATTATTACTTATCAATTGGGATAAAAGTGAAACATCCTATAGCTTATGTTCATACTCAAAATGGCCTTACAGAGTCTTTGATTAAACGTCTGCAATTGATAGCAAGACCGTTATTCATGAAAACGAAATTACCCACCTCTGTTTGGGGTCATGCCATTTTGCATGCAACAATGCTAATTCATCTCAGACCGATAAATTATCATAAATATTCCCCGTTGCAATTAGTTTTGGGTCATGAACCTAATATATCCCAATCTATATATTTTTAGATGTGCTGTATATGTGCCTGTAACACCGCCATATCGCACCAAGATGGGTCCCCAAAGAAGGTTAGGAATATGTGTTGGGTTTGAATCGACCTTCATTATTCTCTACCATAAAACATTAGCGGGAGATTTGTTCACTGCTCAATTTGCAGATTGTCAATTCGATGAGGCATTTTACCCAAAATTAGGGGGAGAAATTGGTGAAACCAAACATGAAATTTGGTGAAAAAATATATCATTGTCTCATCTTGATACACGTGCCTTTATTTGTGAAAAAAGGTACAAAAGATTATCCATTTTCAGAAAATAGCAAATCAAATACAGATGCATTTACGGATCTGAAAAGGATAACGAAATCACATATCCCTGCAGAGAATGTTCCAATCCGTATTGATGTCCCTGTTGGACATTCTTCTAATGTCATAGCTAATGAGTCAAAAGCACGCCTAAAACATGGCAGACCATTGGGTTCTAAGAATCGAAATCCTAGAAAAATAAAAATAAATGATCAAGATGACACTACGAATGAGTCTCATAAAGAAACTCATGATTTAACCAATCCCGAAATTCATGAGAAAATCAATGAGCCTGATACTCAAGAAAATAAGAAACTATCAATAAACCCAATCGATATTCAGACATATTTGAATCGATTGAATATAGTTGTGGACTATGTCTTTGCATATAATGTTACATCTAGCATTATACAAGATAATGAGAATCTTGAAACTCAATCCATTGGAGAATGTCGACAAAGAAGTGATTGGCCAAAATGGCAAGAAGCAATCCAATCTGAGTTGGATTCACTTGCGAAACGTGAAATTTTTGGGTATGTAGTCCAAACACCTAATGGTATTAAATCTGTTGGCTATAAATGGGTCTTTGTACATAAAAGGAATGAGAAAAATGAGGTACAAAGATATAAGGCATGCCTTGTTGCTCAAGGATTTTCACAAAGGCTTGGTGTCAATTATGAAGAGACGTATTCTCCTGTTATGAGTGCTATAATATTCCGTTATCTCATTAGTCTTGCTGTCCATGAAAAGCTTGACATGCATTTAATGGATGTAGTTACAACCTACCTTTACGGCTCACTTGATAATGAGATATACATGAAAATTTTCGAGGGATTTAAAATGCCTGATGCACATAATTCAAAGTCCAAGGAAATAATTTTAATCAAATTGCAAAGAACTTTGTATGGTCTAAAGAAATCAGAAAGAATGTGGTATAACCACCTTAGTGAATATTTATTAAAGGAAGGTTATATAAATGATTCTATTTGTCTGTGTGTTTTTATAAAAAAAACAACATCGGAGTTTGTTGTACTTGTCGTATATGTTGATGACAAAAACCTTATTGGAACCCCTACAAAACTCCAAAAGGCAATTGATTATTTAAAGAAGGAATTCGAGACGAAAGATCTCGAAAAGACAAAATTATGTCTCGGTTTGCAAACTAAACATTTGGCAAACAAGATTTTTGTTCATTAATCTCCCTACATAGAAAAGGTATTGAAACAGTTTTACATGGATGGAGCACATCCATTAAGTACTCCGATGGTTGTTCGATCACTTGATGTGAATAAGGACCCGTTTCGACCTCAAGAAAAGAATGAAGAGCTTCTTGGTCCTAAAGTACCATATATTAGTGCAATTGGTGCACTAATATATCTTGCTAACACTACAAGGCCTGACATAACTTTTTCAGTTAATATCTTAGCAAGATATAGCTCTGCTCCTACAAGGAAACATTGTAATAGAATCAAACACATATTGCGGTATCTAAAAGGGACTACCGATATGGGCTTATTTTATGGCAATGATTACAGTCCCGATCTTGTTGGTTATGCCGATGCTGGGTATTTATCTGACTCACACAAGGCTCGATCTCAAACAGGCTATGTGTTTACATGTGGAGGCACTGTAATATCTTGGCGATCGACTAAACAATCAATCGTGGCTACTTTATCTAATCATGCTGAGATAATTGCTATTCATGAAGCAAGTCAAAAATGTGTATGGTTGAGGTCTGTAATACACCTTATTCGTGACAAATGTGATTTGAAGTGTGACAAACTACCCACAATTTTGTATGAAGACAATGCAACATGCATATCTCAATTGAAGAGAGGATTCATAAAAGGAGATAGAACAAAGCACATTTCACCAAAGTTATTTTTCACAAATGATCTTCAAATGAATGGTGATATCAGTGTGCAACAGATCCATTCAAGTGATAATATGGCTGATTTGTTCACTATATCTCTACTGACGTCAACCTTCACAAAACTAGTGTACAAGATTGGGATGCAAAGGCTCAAGGATGTGAATTGATACTCTCATCAGGGGGAGTTGATACGCGGTGTACTCTTTTTTCCTTACAAGGTTTTGTCCCACTGCGTTTTCCTTGCAAGATTTTTAATGAGGCAACCAAAAAGCGTATTCCTAAACATGTGTACTCTTTTTCCTTCACTAGAATTTTTTTTGTCTAATAAGGTTTTAACGAGGCACATTATCTATGGACATCCAAGGGGGAGTGTTATACGAAATATCAAATTATAGTGGATGTCTACTCTTCCTCCATGATCTTCATCTCAAATGCTTAATGACATATTCAATGACATATTTTTTTCACTTTTCATGCCTATATAAAGGCCTTGTAATAGATAGAAAAATACACACAATTAAAGAAGAAATAAGAATCTCTTCTCTCTTTCTCTATATATCTCTTAGCTTATTTTTTCTTGTTCCATATTGTTACTTTGAGTTATATTTTATAACACAAATGGAATTGTTGTTCTTAATTAAAATTCCTTATAACAAGGCACGTACTAAAAGAAAAGTTTAGTACTACGCTCTAAAAACATTTATAACATTTTGAACAAAGTGGAAAATTCTTTGTATTAGTTCATATAAATCTAAAACTAAATTAAGTTAGTACCTTTTATGATATATTTTGTGTTCCTAAATATTAGGAGTTACTACATAATTCAAACTCTTTGAGTTAGTTTTTAAAATATAATATAAAAAGAAAATAATTATATAATAACTTTTTAAAAATATAAAATCTTATTTTAAAGGATAAAAAGAATATAGGGGCAAGTTTATATGAATATTTTTCTTTTACACGATAATAAAGTGGTTCTAATAATACATGTGAGATTGTGCTCTTTAATTTATTATTTATTTTTATTTCAATATGAGTAATTGATTCTTTTACAAATTTCTCAAAAACAAATCAACGAATGTTAGATTAGGTTTCCTAGAACAAGTACGTCAAAATCTAGAATATATTGAAGTTTAACAAAACTTTTCGTTGATCGGTTTATTTTCATTAGATGTTCATGTGCCATGAATTATTTCCAATTCAAGATTTACATCAATGTATATATATTCAACTAAAAAGAAAAATACTTTAGAATATTATTATTAATGTAGTATGCGTGATGTCTGATTTAAAAATAATTTAAAGTAACTGGAACACAATGATTGGATCGGCTCTGTGACAGAAGCAAAAATATGTTCATATAAAATGTGAAATTCAACTAGAACTTTCCAAACAAATAGGATGTTTGCATAATATAAGGTATTGATTTTATCTTTGTGTATAGTTTGAAGATATTGGATTTATGAATTTAAGTTTTTTTTTCAAACTATCTATCTTTTTCATATTTACCTTATTCTAGATAATAAATATTTATTTTTTAACAAAATAAATATTTGTATTGTTTAAGGTACTGATTTGCTGAGGAGTACGAATGTTATTTTTAGAGCATTGGAGTAATATAATTCTTTTAAATGTATTTATTCATCATGTCCACGTAATTCTTGATTATTCCCGATAGTACATATTTAAATAATGGAGATTTATCCAAAAGTTTTAAAATTATTTTAACTCAAATGACGTGGAATGAATTTCAAAATTATCTTATACTTCTTCGTAATTTTTGATAATATTTTCAAGTAAAAGGTGTGAACTCGGCTGTAACGACCCAGTCGGTTGTTTCAAGAGTCATAACCCCGTTTCCCCCATTTTTGCTTTCTGTTGTGCCTTTTAGCTATATTATGGTATACCAGATTGGTTGGTTCGGGTCTGGAGTAATTTCGGAGTAGAATGATACACTTAGTTTCTAAAGTAGAAGTTTAAGTTGGAAAAGTCAACCGGATGTTGACTTATGTGTAA
This sequence comes from Nicotiana tomentosiformis, assembly GCF_000390325.3. Classification (NCBI taxonomy): domain Eukaryota; kingdom Viridiplantae; phylum Streptophyta; class Magnoliopsida; order Solanales; family Solanaceae; genus Nicotiana; species Nicotiana tomentosiformis. The sequence continues at coordinate 34,966,057 of NC_090818.1, read as the reverse complement.
ACAATCTCGGAATTTAATTCTGATAGTTTCATTAGCTTCGTTAGGTGATTTTGGACTTAGGAGCGCATCCGAAATGTGATTTAGAGGTCCGGAGTAGAATTAGGCTTGAATTGGCGAAAGTTGGAAAGTTGACAATTTGTGTCGGCAGTAAAAAATTTGATATCGGGGTCGGAATGGAATTACGGAAGTTGGAGTAGGTTTGTAGTGTCATTTATGACGTGTGTTCAAAATTTGAGGTCATTCGGATGTGGTTTAATTGGTTTCGGCATCGGTTGTCAAAATTGAAAGTTTTAGAAGTTCTTAGGCTTGACTCCGAGGGTAATTTAGTGATTTGATGTTGTTTTGAGTGATTCTAGGGTTCGACTAAGTTTTTATGTTGATATATGACTTGTTGGTATTTTTGGTTGAGGTCTCGAGGGCCTCGAGTTGATTTCGGGTGATTAACGGAACAAATTGGATATTGGAGGATTGCTGAAGTTGGAACTCAACTGTCATAATCGCACCTGTGGATGTCTCATCGCAGGTGCGAGCCCCGCAAAAGCGAGCGGGATGTCGCAGATGCGAGGTTGGAGGAGTTGGGCAGAAGGCGCAGGTGCGATGAAGTTCCCGCACCTGTGAGGCCGCAGAAGCGCACAAGAGGTCGCAGGTGCGGAAAGTGTCAAGGCAGGCTGGGTCCGCAGGTGCGAGGTATTTTCCACACCTGCGTGGTCGCAGATGCGGAAATGGAGCGCAGGTGCGGAGTCTGGGCGTTTAAGTGACTTGTGCAGGTGCAGTTGTTTGGACCTCAGGTGAGGTGGCGCAGAAGCGTGAAATTTTTCGCAGGTGCGAAAAGCCTGGACAGAAACCATAAATAGAACTCTTCGCGAATTTGGTTCATTTCCACTATTTTCAAGTCGATTTTTGGAGCTTTTGGAGTGATATTTGAAGGGTGATTCAAGGGCTATCAGTGAGGTAAGTTGCTTGAGCACTAATACTCGTATATATGGTGATTCACAGTTGATTAATCATGTAATTAGTAAAAATGAGGGGTTAGGGCTGGGAATTTTTGGACAGTAATTTAAGTATTTGAAGAACCAAACGATGTCGGATTTTGATGAATTTGGTATGGTTAGACTCGTGAGTGAATGTGCTTTCTAGTTTTGTAAATTTTATCGAATTTCGAGACGTGGGCCCGGGGGCCGGGTTTGAGCCAATTTCGAGTTTTGAGTCTAATTTGGTATTTTTTTTGTGAAATTCATTCCTTTAGCATAAATTGATGGTATTGTACTAATTGTGTATAGATTCAGAGAATTTGTAGGCCGAATCGAGGGGCAAGAGCATTCCGAAGTAGGAGTTCTACGCTGTTGAGGTAAATAACAGTTTTAAATCTGGTCTTGAGGGTATGAAATCCAGAGTTTGGTATAATATTACTGTTTGGAGGTGGCACCCATGCTAGGTGATGGGCTTGTGGATGTACACCATGGGGGATTGAGACTTGGTCCGTCCCGGGAGACTGTGAAGTCTAATAGTCTTTATTTGTGTTTATGTGCATTCCTATTTTTTACTAGAAATTGACTGCCTTTCATGTTAGAAGTCATGCTTAGACTATATTCCGTTCATGGTAGTTATACTCAGTCATAGTGATTCTTGTACATGTTTACCCCAGTCTCTGTTATTTGTTTTTCCCTGGTGATATATGTAACACTTTGATTTGGGATGCTTTTCCTTTCTTTGTTGAAAGCTATGAGACTAGAGAGGTTCATGACTGAGTAAGGCCGAAGGCCTGGTTGTGAGGTATTGTTCTATGGCACGTGAGTTGTCCGTGCGGATTCTTATATTTATACTATGGTACGTGAGTTATCCGTGTAGCACGTGAGTTATCCGTGCGGATCCAGATATGATATTATAATACGTGAGTTGTCCGTGCAGCACGTGAGTTATCCGTGCTTATAGCGCTTGGGCTGTAGGAGCCCCTCACGAGTCTGAACACCCCCAGTGAGCGCAGGTACCTATTGAGAGTGTGTATTGAGGGCTGAGAGCCGAGAGTGTGAGGTTGAGATAGGTTGAATGACTGCTGCCTTGAGAGGCTGTACCTGCTTTATTTATTGTTGCACTTGGTTGTTATCTGTTGTTGTTGTGAAATTTCTGGAAGATCCATGTATGTTTTATATGAACGCGAACTGTTTTGACTTATACCACAGGATTTGAAAGCATGTTCACTCTTTACTGAAAACTTTTAAAAATAAATTTTACTGTATAGCTCGTCACTGCTTCTCAGTTACCTATTTATTTCTGTTACTTGCTGAGTTGGTTGTACTCATGCTACACCCTACACTTCATGTGCAGATCCAGGTGTGTTTGATTACGAAGGTCGTTGAGTCCAGGAGGATTGAGTACCGGAGACTACGAGGTAGCTGCCAGCGTCTCCAGGGCCTTGTCTCTCCTTCTATATATTTCTTTCTGTCTTGTATTGATACTTAGACATTGGTTGTATTAGTTTGGTTATCTAGAAACTCATGACTTAGTGACACCCCGATGTTGGGCTATTTTATTTTTCTGCACTTATGTTTTTTTTTTATTATTTGGGTTTTACCCAGTATTTATGAAAAACTCTGGATATTTTTAAATGTCTTAATTCACTTATGTTAAAAATTTTGAAAGAGTCTTGGAAAGGTCGGCTTTCCTAGTACCACAATAGGCGCCATCACGACAGGATTAGTTTGGGTCGTGACAGATTGGTATTAGAGCCTAGATTACATAGGTCTCACGTGTCATGAGCGGGTTTAGTAGAGTCTTGTGGATCGGTACGGAGACGTCTGTACTTATCTTTGAGAGGCTACAGAACCTTTAGGAAACTCCACATTCTTGAATTCTTGTCGTGCGAATCTATTAATTCTAGTAACTAAACATCTGTTGTTTCATTCTCTCATAGATGGTAGGGACTCGTGCTACCGGTCAGGAGGGCCAGCCACCAGTACCACCAGCCAGGGCCATGAGAGGCCGAGGCCGCGGTAGAGGCCGTGGTAGGGGCAGAGGTGCAACCCGTACAACAGCCAGGGCAGTACCTGCAGATCCACCAGTTGTCCCAGATCAGGACTAAGTTCCAATTATTGATACACCAGCTCAGGCACTACCTGTGCCTATTGTGATTCTAGGCCTTCAGGAGGCCCTAGCTCAGATTTTGACAGCGTGTACCGGCCTTGCTCAGGCGGTCTCTATGTCGACAGCCGCAGCCACTTCTCAGGCTGGGGGGAGGCACTCAGACTCCCGTCGCTCGCACACCCGAGAAGGTTGTTCAGGGACTTCAGACACAGGAGGCACCACCAGCCCAGCAGGTTGCAGCTGCACAGGATTATGTGGTTCCTGCTATGCCTGAGGATGATCAGCGTAGGCTGGAGAGGTTTGGGAGACTCCAGCCACCACCTTTCGGTGGCACAGAGAGAGAGGATGTTCAGGACTTCTTGGACATGTGTTAGAGGATACTCCGTACTGCTGGTATTCTGGAGACTTGTGGGGTCTCATTCACTACTTTTTAGTTTTCTGGGGCTGCACTCAGATGGTGGGAGACTTACGAGAGGCGTAGGCCTGTTGGCGCAGCACCCCTTACTTGGCAGCAGTTCTCCATGGTCTTTTTGGAGAAGTTCGTGCCTCAGCCATGCAGAGAGGAGCTTCGCAGACAGTTTGAGCAGCTTCGCCAAGGCGACATGTCTGTGATGCAGTATGAGATGCGATTCTTGGAGTTGGCCCACCATGCTATCTGATTGGTTCCCACAGACAGGGAGAGGATCATGAGGTTTATAGATGGTCTCATTTTTCAGCTACGGTTGCTCATAACTAGAGAGAGGGTGTTTGGTGCTACCTTTGATGAGGTTGTCGACATTGCTCGACAGATTGAGATGGTTCACGGTCAGGAGAGGGTTGAGAGGGAGAACAAGAGGCCTTGTGGTCAGGGTGGATTCAGCGGTGCTCCTTTTGGGGGTCAGTTCCATCACGGTAGAGGTCATCATTTTAGACAGGCGTAGATAGCTCGGCCATTTCAACATGGTGCATCATCTGGCCATGGTTCTCACAGTCATCAGTAGGGACGGTCATCGTTCAGTGCACTATCATCGCAAAGTTCTCATCATGCCCCGCCCGCTCTGGTATCCTCAGCTAGTTCTTTTGGGCATCAGGAGCAGCAGTTTCATCAGAGGAGGGGTTGTTTCGAGTGCGGAGCTTTTGGTCACATTATGAGAGATTGCCCTAGGCTACTGGGTGGGACTCCACACCGGGGTACTCGGCTGATAGCACCAGCACCAATTCCTCCACCACCCGTCCAGCCAGCTAGGGGTGGAGCTCAGCTAGCTAGGGGCGGAGCCCAGTCAGCTAGGGGTCGCCCTAGAGAAGGAGGCAGATCAGGGGGTGGCGAGGCCAGTTTCTATGCTCTCCCTGCCAGACCAGATGTTATTGCTTTAGATGCTGTGATTACAGGTATTGTCACAGTTTGTCACAGAGATGCCTCTGTATTATTTGACCTTGGTTCCACGTATTCATATGTTTCCTCGTATTTCGCCCATTTTCTGGATATGCCCCGTGAGTCTTTAGTTTCATCTGTACATGTATCTACTCCTACGGGCGATACTATTATTGTGGATCGTGTATATCGGTCATGTGTGATGACTATTGGGGGTCTGGAAACCTGAATGGATCTATTGTTGCTCAATATGGTTAACTTTGATGTGATATTGGGTATGGATTGGTTATCTCCATGTTATGATATTCTAGATTGTCACGCAAAGACCGTGACATTGGCTATGCCGGGATTTTCGAGGGTTGAGTGGAGAGGTTCTATAGATTATGTACTTAGTACGGTGAATTCATATTTGAAGGCTCAGTGTATAGTTAAGAAGGGTTGCCTGTCTTATTTGGATTTTCTGAGGGATGTTAGTGCAGAGACTCCTACCATTGATCCTGTTCCGGTGGTACGTGACTTTTCGGATGTGTTTTCTGTAGACCTGCCGGGCATGCCGCCTGACAGGGATATTGATTTCGGTATTGATTTGGTGTCGGGCACTCAGCCCATTTCTATGCCACCGTATCGTATGGCACCGGCAGAGTTGAAGGAATTAAAAGAACAACTTCAGGAACTCCTTGATAAGGGGTTTATTCAGCCTAGTGTGTCACATTGGGGTGCACCAGTTCTATTTGTGAAGAAGAAGGATGGTTCCATGAGAATGTGTATTGATTACAGGTAGTTGAACAAGGTCATAGTCAAGAACAAGTATCCTTTGCCTCGTATTGATGATTTATTTGACCAGCTTCAGGGAGTGAGGGTGTTCTCCAAGATTGATTTGAGGTCCGGTTATCACCAGCTGAAGATTCGGGATTCATATATTCTTAAGACAGCTTTCAGGACCCGATATGGCTATTATGAGTTCTTAGTGATGTCTTTTGGGCTAATCAATGCCCCAGCAACGTTCATGCATTTGATGAGCAGTGTATTCCAGCCCTATTTGGACTCATTCATTGTTGTATTCATTGATGACATCCTGGTGTACTCTCGTAGCCAGGAGGAGCACGCTCAGCATTTGAGAATTGTATTACAGAGATTGAGGGAGGAGAAGCTTTATGCAAAGTTCTCCAAGTGTGAGTTTTGGCTCGGTTCAGTAGCATTCTTGGGGCACGTGGTGTCCAGTGAGGGTATACAGGTGGATCCGAAGAAGATAGAGGCAGTGCAGAGTTGGCCTAGACCATCCTCAGCCACAGAGATTAGAAGCTTTCTTGGTTTGGCGGGTTATTACCGTTGCTTTGTGCAGGGATTTTCATCTATTGCATCGCCTTTGACCAAATTGACCCAGAAGGGTGCTCTATTCAGGTGGTCAGACGAGTGTGAGGAGAGCTTTCAGAAGCTCAAGACTGCTTTGACCATAACTCCAATGTTAGTTCTACCATCAGCTTCAGGTTCTTACACCGTGTATTGTGATGCCTCGAGGATAGGCATTGGATGTGTTCTGATGCAGGAGGGTAGGGTGATTGCCTATGCCTCGCACCAGTTGAAGACCCATGAGAAGAACTATCATGTCCATGATCTTGAGTTAGCTGCCATTGTTCACGCCTTGAAGATTTGGCATCACTATTTGTATGAGGTTCATTATGAGATCTATATTGATCACCGGAGTCTGCAACATCTGTTTAAGTAGAAGGATCTTAACTTGTGTTAGCGGAGATGGTTGGAGCTTTTTAAGGACTATGATATCACTATTTTGTACCATCCGAGGAAGGCCAATGTGGTGGCCGATGCTTTGAGCCGCCGGGCGGAGAGTTTGGGGAGTTTTGCATATCTTCCAGCAGCAGAGAGACCTTTGGCATTGGATGTTCAGGCCTTAGCGGGCCAGCTTGTGAGATTGGATATTTCAGAGCCTAGTCGGGTATTGGCTTATGTGTTCTCCAGGTTTTCTCTTTATGACCGTATCAAGGAGCGTCAGTATGATAACCTCCACTTGCTCGTTCTTCAGAACAGGGTTTGGAAAGGTGATGCTAGGGATGTTACTATTGGTAGTGGAAGTGTGTTGAGGATGCAGGGCCGGATATGTGTGCCTAATGTAGATGGGCTTCGGGAGTTGATTCTTGAGGAGGCCCACAGCTCGCGGTACTCCATCCATCCGGGTGTCACGAAGATGTACCAGGATTTGAGGCAACACTATTGGTGGAAGCGGATGAAGAATGATATATTTGGTTTTGTAGCTCGGTGTCTCAACTATCAGCTGGTTAAGTATGAGCATCAGAGTCCGGGTGGCTTGCTTCAGAGATTAGAGATCCCAGAGTGGAAGTGGGAGCAGATCACCATGGACTTTGTAGTTGGGCTCCCATAGACTTCGAGGAAGTTCGATGCTATTTGGGTTATTGTGGATCGGCTAACCAAGTCCGCGCACTTCATTCCAGTTGGTACTACTTACGCTTCCGAGCGGTTGGCTGAGGTTTACATCTGAGAGATTGTTTGCCTGCATGGTGTCCCAGTTTCCATCATTTCAGATAGGGGCACTCAGTTTACCTCACAGTTTTGGAGGGCAGTGTGGCGAGAGTTGGGTACTCAGGTGGAGTTGAGCACGGCTTTTCACCCTCAGACGGACGGACAGTCCGAGCGCACTATTCAGATATTAGAGGACATGTTGCGCGCTTGTGTCATTGACTTTAGGGGTTCATGGGACCAGTTTCTGCCACTTGTGGAGTTTGCATATAACAACAATTATCAGTCGAGTATTCAGATGGCTCTGTACGAGGCTTTATATGGGAGGAGGTTAGATCTCCTGTTGGATGGTTTGAGCCGGGTGAGGCTAGGCTCTTGGGTACAGACTTGGTCCAGGATGCATTAGATAAGGTGAAATTGATTCAGGAGCGGCTTTGCACGGCATAGTCTAGGCAGAAGAGCTATGCGGACAGGAAGGTCCGTGATGTATCTTTCATGATTGGGGAGAAGGTTTTGCTGAAGGTATCACCCATGAAGGGTGTTATGAGGTTTGGGAAGAGGGGCAAGTTGAGCCCCCAGTTCAGTGGGCTTTTTGAGGTGCTTCAAAGGATAGGGGGTGGCTTATAAGCTTGCCTTGCCACCTAGCTTGTCGAGTGTGCACCCAATATTTCATGTTTCCATGCTCCGGAAGAATGTTTTGAATTTCAGCACGGTTCAGTTGGAGGGTGATATGACTTATGAGGTGGAGCCGATGGCTATTTTGGATCGGGAGGTTTGAAGGTTGAGGTTAAAGGATATAACTTCAGTAAAGGTGCATTGGAGAGGTCAGCCTGTGGAGGAGGTCACTTGGGAGACCGAGCGGGAGATACGGAGCAGATATCCATGCCTATTCGAGACTCCAGGTATGTTTCTAGACCCGTTCGAGGATGAACAGTTGTTTAAGAGGGGGAGGATGTACCCACCCGGCCGGTCGTTTCGAGAGTTATAGCCCCATTTTCCCCATTTCTTCTTCCTTTTGTGCTTTTCAGCTATATTATGATATATCGAGTTAGTTAGTTCAGGTCCGGAGTGGTTTCGGAGTGGATTGAGACACTTAGTCTCTTATTTAGAAGCTTAAGTTGAAAAGGTCAATCGGACGTTGACTTATATGTAAACGATATCGGATTTAAATTTTGATAATTCTGTTAGCTTCGTTAAGTGATTTTGGACTTAGGAGCACGTTCGGAATGTGATTTGGAGGTCCGGAGTGGAATTAGGCTTGAATTGGCAAAAGTTGGAAATTTGGCGATATTGGTCGGCAGTGAAAAATTTGATATCGGGGTCGGAATGGAATTCCAGAATTTGGAGTAGGTTCGTAGTGTCATTTATGACGTGTGTGCAAAATTTGAGGTCTTTCGGACGTGGTTTGGTCGGTTTCGGCATCGGTTGTCAAAATTGGAAGTTTTAGAAGTTTTTAGGCTTGAATCCGAGGGTAATTTGGTGATTTGATATTATTTTAAGTGATTCGAGGGTTCGACTAAGTTTTTATGTTGATATATGACTTGTTGGTATTTTTGGTTGATGTCTCAAAGGCCTCGGGTTGATTGCGGGTGATTAACGGAACAAGTTTGGATATTGGAGGATTGCTGAAGTTGGAACTCAGCTGTCATAATCGCACCTGCGGATGTCTCATCGCAGGTGCGGGCCTCGCAGAAGCGAGCGGGATGTCGCAGATGCGAGGTTGGAGGAGCTGGGCAGAAGGCGCAGGTGCGATGAAGTTCCCGCACCTGCGAGGCCGCAGAAGCGCACAAGAGGTCGCAGGTGCGGAAAGTGTCAAGGCAGGCTGGGTCCGCAGGTGCGAGGTATTTTCCGCACCTGCATGGTCGCAGATGCGGAAATGGAGCGCAGGTGCGGAGTCTGGGCGTTTAAGTGACTTGTACAGGTGCAGTTGTTTGGACCTCAGGTGCGGTGGCGCAGAAGCGTGAAATTTTTTGCAGGTGCGAAAAGCCTGGGCAGAAACCATAAATAGAACTCTTCGCGAATTTGGTTCATTTCCACCATTTTCAAGTCGATTTTTGGAGCTTTTGGAGTGATATTTGAAGGGTGATTCAAGAGCTATCAGTGAGGTAAGTTGCTTGAGCCCTAATACTCGTATATATGATGATTCCCCGTTGATTAATCATGTAATTAGTGAAAATGAGGGGTTAGGGCTTGGAATATTTGGAGAGTAATTTAAGAATTTGAAGGACCAAACGATGTCGGATTTTGATGAATTTGGTATGGTTAGACTTGTGAGTGAATGGGCTTTCTAGATTTATAAATTTTGTCAGATTTTGAGACGTGGGCCCGGGGGCCGGGTTTGAGCCAATTTCGAATTTTGAGTCTAATTTGGTATTTTTCTTGTAGAATTCATTCCTTTAGCATAAATTGATGGTATTGTACTGATTGTGAATAGATTCTGAGTATTTGGAGACCGAATCGAGGGGCAAGAGCATTCCGGAGTAGGAGTTCTACGATGTTGAGGTAAGTAACAGTTTTAAATCTGGTCTTGAGGGTATGAAACCAGGAGTTTGGTATAATGTGACTGTTTGGAGATGGCACCCATGCTAGGTGACGGGCGTGTGGCTGTATATCGTAGGGGATTGAGACTTGGTCCTTCCCGGGAGACTGTGAAGTCTAATAGCCTTTATTTGTGTTTATGTGCATTCCTGTTTTTTTACTAGAACTTGACTGCCTTTCATGTTAGAAGTCATGCTTAGGCTATATTTTGTTCATGGTAGTTATACTCAGTCATAGTGATTCTTGTACATGTTTACCTCAGTATCTGTTATTTATTTTTCCCTGATGATATACTGTAACACTTTGATTTGGGATGCTTTTCCTTTCTTTATTGAGAGCTATGAGACTAGAGAGGTTCATGACTGAGTAAGGTCGAAGGCCTGGTTGTGAGGTATTGTTCTATGGCACGTGAGTTATCCGTGCAGCACGTGAGTTGTCCGTGCGGATCCTTATGTTTATACTATGGCACGTGAGTTATCCGTGCAGCACGTGAGTTGTCCGTGCGGATCCAGATATGATATTATAGTACGTAAGTTATCCGTGCAGTACGTGAGTTGTCCGTACTTATAGCGCTTGGGCTGTAGGAGCCCCTCACGAGTCTGAACACCCCCAGTGAGCGCAGGTACCTATTGAGAGTGTGTATTGAGGGCTGAGAGCCGAGAGTGTGAGGTTGAGATAGGTTGACTGACTGCTGCCTTGAGAGGCTGTACCTGCTTTATTTATTGTTGCACTTGGTTGTTATCTGTTGTTGTTGTGAAATTTTTGGAAGATCCATGTATGTTTTATATGAACGCGAACTGTTTTGACTTATACCACAGGATTTGAAAGCATGTTCACTCTTTACTGAAAACTTTTAAAAATGAACTGTACTGTATAGCTCGTCACTGCTTCTCAGTTCCTTATTTATTTCTGTTACTTGCTGAGTTGGTTGTACTCATGCTACACCCTGCACTTCATGTGCAGATCTAGGTGTGTTTGATTACGAAGGTCGTTGAGTCTAGGAGGATCGAGTACCGGAGACTACGAGGTAACTGCCAGCGTCCCCAGGGCCTTGTCTCTTCTTCTATATATTTCTTTCTTTCTTGTATTGACACTTAGACATTGGTTGTATTAGTTTGATTATCTAGATACTCATGACTTAGTGACACCCCGATATCAGGCTATTTTGTTTTTTCGCACTTATGTTTTTTTTATTATTTGGGTTTTACCCAGTATTTATAAAAAACTCCGGATATTTTTAAATGTCTTAATTTACTTATGTTAAAAATTTTGAAAGAGTCTTAGAAAGGTCGGCTTGCCTAGTACCACGATAGGCGCCATCAAGACAGGGTTAGTTTCGGTCATGACATCGGCGCAATTATGTGATTCATGAGATTACCATATATTTTATTACTCTTACATATATTGAAAAAATTGTGAAAAAACTTCTCAACAATGTTATGTTATATGTTAAAAAATAAAATCATCTTAATAGGTGCCACATGTAATTATTTTTCTTGCATGGTTGTGACTATTATCTTTGTTGTATTTGAGGAGCGGGATGAACATTTTGAGTGAAAAATGTATAAATATTGAAATCCTTTGCAATTTATTAAATAACCATGGAATATATAATGAATCCACGGCAAAATACAAAATTGATCACTTTATCAAAAATAATTACATTAGCTAGCCAAAAAATATATAAATAGGTCTACTATATATATATAATATACATATATATAAAAAAATAATTATCTGCTATTATTTTTTAGAGTGGTTAAAATAAATCTCTAAAATCTTTAATCATGTACTTGATTATTAGAACATGTGTATGATTAATATTTTATAGCTTTGATTACGATAAAGCGGTAATAATTTTATTCGAGTTATATACGACATAATTTAAATTCGACATAACTTATAAATAATTTAGATAACCCTCACAAATATGACGAAGTATAATAGTGAAAATACAATACTTTTTGGAGGTGATTCAAAGAGGGACAACTATATGTTTCACGTTAAGCCAAAGTTATTGAAGGAAACATACACCAAAAACGTCATCTATAAAGAAAAATTAGATATGATTTTGTAATGACCCAAAATGTCATTTTTAATTTAAACATTCATTTCTGTGTTCTAAGACCTCGAAAAGTACTATTTATCATTCCTCGACTCGCGTGCACAGTCCGTATAATTTTTCGAAAAGTTTTTATGTGAAAAACTAGTGATTATACCTCGCGCTTCGCGCGAGAAGATATTAAAATATTTTTGCTAACTTTTATTAAAAGAAATTTATCTTCACTAAACTGGTAAATGACCTTGTACAACACGTAACATACCATTGCATATATAATTTTTTTAAATACACTTTTACCTTCAATATTATTTAAAATGTGATCTTTACACTTCAAATGAAAGCCAAAACTTCAAATAAAGGACCTATAGCTTAAAGCTAAATAAAACGCTCATCCATCTTAACGACACCAATACAAGCATCTACCGAGTAATTAACTATATTTAACTCGTCAAGATTGAAGTTTTATAAATATACTCTTCTATCATACAAAGAGAAAACTTAATCATATCTTTAAACACTTGCAAGTAAAATCCAAAACGTCGAATAACCTATAGCTTTATCTAAATAAAATGCTTCTCCATCTTAATGAACCCATACAAGTATCTATCAAGTAAGTAACAACATTTAACCTGTTAAAATTAAAGTTATGTAGTTATACTCTTTTATCTTACAAACAGAATAATTCATGAGATCTTTAAACATTCAAGTGAAAGACAAAACTTCAAAGATATTAAAGTTTCATAGTATCAGAGATACTTGTATATGCTCCTGCTACAATTTTTCATGGAGCCAACAATATATTCAAGTCAATGATTCAACAGATAATAAAGACTCCATCTTCACATGATCTAAAATTTTAAAAATATGCTTCATTCAAGACACATTCATACTATGCACAAGAACGGTGCACTACAACGCTCCCAAATAGTAGTTATTAAACTCAAGAAAACTTAATAAATTTTAGTTAACATTTGGAATAGAAATCACTGAAATTTATACTCTCATAGGCAGCATACTTCTCAATCTGAAAGTTCACTTTCATGAAAAATTCAGCATTTTGTAGTCCATTAGTGACCTTGAATGCCTTGGAGTATACATTAATCAATTCCTGGGAAGCAAAAAAGATTAACTCCGAAAGGTTGAGGCCAATTGATTTCTTTACCAACTCATAGTTTTATAAATAGTACATGGAAAATAAAGAGACGAAGAAATTCACATTAACCAATTAATTAAGTTTTAAGTTGCCAACATATCTAACCACTAAACTGAATCATTAGAATCATGCATAATTAATCAACAAACATATCTCTACCACTGATTTTAGCCTAACTATCGGATAGACATGATACTTTTTTTTTATAATAGGTACAAACTTGGGTTGAAAGTTATCCAGGACCATGTCCATCACTAAAAATTGGAACACTGTTAATGTCTATTGCTCCTCATTTTCAAACTCTCTCATAAAATTATATCTTAAGAGCCTTCCGCCAATTTTAAGTATATCTACAAAGTGAAGTCCATTAAGATTACCAGAAATCCAACAATAACAAACTCGAGAGAAAAACAGTTAACAAAGAGAAACCTCCAAGTTTCTTTTTTTCTTTTTTTTGTTGCTGTAGATAAAAATTCTAGTGCATTCTTGTTGCCAGTATTCAATAGTTCATTTCTTAGTCTGAAAAGACAAAAATATCATCTTGATCTCACTACACATTCATAACAAATTTGATTGGAACATTCAATTAAGAGAACTCATATTAATGAGTCATAGTCATTGCAAACACGGAGATCCATATCAATCTTGTACTTGGTTGTTCTCTCAAAAAGAATTGTAGAGTGTAAAGGGTATCTCTAGATTTTAATTGCTCGTATGGCAAGCTTTGTAAGTTGCATTCCAGGATGAAGATAGAGAAGTGATCCATAAAAAAACTCTGATTACCAACTAATAGAAAATGCAATGCATAACCTGTACTTGGTAACAAGATCCCAAAAGTGAATATCTATAAAAAAACAAATTCAAAAGTTACAAGTAATCAATAAATGTTTAGTTCCCACAAATTTAAGGGATATGTATAAAACCATATAAGAATGGAATTTATGTATAGTCCATTGAAGATGAGTTGAAGATGATTAACTGCCCATTTTAGGTTAATTAAGTCATCTTCCGAAGCGGGCAACGTAAAGATGCGCAGTCAATTGATACAATTAGCCTAAAATCAAGTTGGAATTAGAGAATTTTTGATTTAGAGTAACATGAGATATCAATCAAAACAAGAAAGAGAACAAAAAGATAATAAAATTTCAAAGACAGAGAGGAGATATATACCTCAGGGGATTGGGAGAAAGAAGAAGATGGAACACAAAGGAAGGAACAGATAGGGAATTCATGGAGGGAGAAGAAGAAGCGAAATGGAATAAGTGTAACTAAAAACTTTTGCTGGAGAATTTTGGACTATCAAATAACGCTTGTGGCTTTTGTTGATGACTATTGGACTCTCCAGTAACAGTTGTTTCTCTTTTGATTAGAGGTGCCTTTTCGGGTAATTGAACCCTAAAATAGAAATAAAAGCCTAAAAATTTAAGAAATTAGATAAATATAATTCTTGTGCAATGACATATGCCACGTCACATTTCAAAACCCCTCCTTTATAATTATATATAGATAGATAAAAATGTGAAATAGAACTTTAAAACTCAACTGAATTGACTTTGGTCAATATTTTGAGTAAACGGACTCGGATCAGTGTTTTGACAGTTCCAAAAGGTCTGTATCATGATTTGGGACTTGGGCGTATGCCCGAAATTGAATTTAGAGGTCCCTAGCTCAAATTATCGCCATTTAACGGAAACTAGAAATCTAAAGGCTAAAGATTTCCAAAGTTTGACCGTGAATTTGAGTTTATCGATATCGGACTTGGATTGAGATTCCGAGTATTGGAATAGCTCCGTTATATCATTTATAACTTGTGTGCCAAATTTGAAATCATTCTGGATTCATTTAATACGTTTCGACACGAGTTTTGTAATGTGAAAAAGTTTGAAACTCATAAGTCTGAATTGAGGTGTGAATTATAAATTTAGACGTTATTTGACGTGATTTGAGACTCCGAGTAAGTTCGTATGATTTTTAGGACTTGTTGGTATATTTGGTTGAGATCTCGAGGCCTCAGGTGAATTTCGGATGGTTGACAGAATTAAATTATGATATTCTAGAATATTTCGACGTCGTTTCTTCTAGAATAAGTGGTATCACATTAAGCAAATGAGCTCTAAATTCATTTTTAATTAAAGCATTAGATTCGTATTGAAATTTCAGAGCCATAGCAAAAAGAATCGTTGAATTCGGACATTTTATGAGAGAGTTATGCCCATTTCCGTGTCGGAAAATATTTTCCGTCAGCGCCCAGGGTAGCGTGGGGCGCTATCCCTGGCGCTGGGACTTCTGAAGTTCTGGAAATGGCGCCACAGGCAGCGCCCCACACCACCTGTGGCGCCATAGACATAAAACCCCCATAAAACGGGGAGTTTTGCCATTTTTACTCATTTTTGTGTTTTGAGTCTCGGATTTAGGCGATTTTTACGGGAAAATATTGGTGTAAGTGTTTCTTATCCTATATTGATTATATTTTATGATTCCATACTCATTTACATCATGAATCTGTGAATTTATGGAAGAAAAATTAGATTTTTATAAAATCTTCTAAAAATATAAAATGAAGATTTGAAGGTCAATCCGATGTCGGAATTCGATAATTTTTATATGATTGAACTCGTATCGGAACGGGTGTTCAGATTTTATGAGTTTTTTGGGATTCGAGATGTGGGTCCCAATGTCGATTTTTAAGATGAATTTCGGATTTTAATCCGGAAAATTTATAAATTCATATGGAATTAATTTCTACGATTCGTATTGAGTATATTGAATTGTTTGTGACTATATTTGAAGCTTTCGGACACGAATTTGCGAGGCAAAGGTTTATTAGAATCTTGATATTGGTTGCGAAGCGAGGTAAGTATCGTGGTTAACCTTGACTTGAGGGAATAGAACCCTTAAATTATTTGTTATGTAAAATTTATGTGAACGACGTATAGGCGAGGTGACGAGTGTCTATACGTCGTCAAATTAATTGGTTGCCTAATTATTTGAAAATCATAAATTATTATATTAATTATTTTAATCATATTCCTTGCTTAATATTATGTCTTGAATCCATGCTATAATTTCTACATGCTTAATTGATTTATGTGACTTAATTACTACTTGACATTTAGTATACAAATTATTAGATTGCCTATTTCCTCCTTAATTTCCCCAATTAATTGCTACTTGTCATCACTTATTTCTAAATGAATTATAATTCTTGTATGTTTGTTGTCTTATAATTTCAAATTAATTATTGTATTTATTGGAGTAATTTTTTTTATAAGAATTGGTAAATTATATTATTGGAGGAGCGGGTTGCACGCCACAACAGAATTGATTGAAATGAATATATTGGAGGAGCGGGTTGCACTCCGCAACAAAATTTATTAAAATAAATATATTGGAGGAGCGGGTTGCATGCCGCAACAGAATTAATTGAAAGATATATTGAGGATCAGGTTGCACGCCGCAACAGGATTAAATAAAAATGAATATATTGTGGGATCGGGTTGCACGCCACAACAGAATTGAATGTGAATATATTGTGGGATCGGGTTGCACGCCACAACGAAAATTGATTGAAATAATAATTGGTTATGACTGCCGAGCTGGCTTCAACTGTTGAAATGAGATACCTATTTTATTTCTATTATTGTTGTTGTTATTATTATTATTATTATTATTATTATTATTATTGCGTACATGTTAATGTAAGTGACCTACCTTAGCCTCGTCATTACTTCGTCGAGGTTAGGCTCGAGACTTACTGGGTACATGGGGTCGGTTATACTCATACTATACTCTGCACTTCTTGTACAGATATCGGAGTTGGTTCCAGCGGCGTATAATAGATTTGCTCGGATTTAGCTATTCGCATGAGACTTGAGGTATAACTGCATGGCGTTCGCAGTTATGAAGTCCCCTTCTACTTTATTTTTAGTTGTGTGATTTCTTTCAGACAACTTTATTTTTATTCAGACCCTTGTTTGTATTATTCTAGAAGCTCGTGCACTTGTGACACCAATTCTGGGATGGTATTTAGACATCACTATTATTATGGATTATTCACTCTATTTCAGACTTTATTTCTGCATTTGTTTCTTTGTTATTAATTAATTTAGAATTATTTATGTCACGACCCAAAATCCTAATCTGTCGTGATGGCGCCTATCTCAATACTAGGCAAGTCGATAACCTCAATAAATCACAATAATCTCTTATGTTTGAAAATATAATATTTGAATTCCATAGAAAACCTTACAATTTCAGATACAAAACACTCCCAAAACCCGGTGTCACTGAGTACATGAGCATCTAAATAATAACAAAGTCTAACGGATAAGAACATTGTCTAAAAATATAGAACAGTACAATAACTGAAAGGAAAGAGAGTCAAGGTTTGCAGACGCCAAGCAGCTACCTCGATAGTCTCTAACAGATAAATCCTCAAATCTGGCAACCGCCGTATCCCGAAGTACCTGGATCTGCACACGAGGTGCAGAGTGTATTATGAGTAAAACCAACTCAATAAGTAACAAGACTAACCTCTAGGCTGAAAGTAGTGATGAGCTCCGCAGGTACAATCCAGTACATAAATAATGGTGCAGAAATATAGGCATGCCTTCAAGTTCAACAGTTAAACTCAATACAGGCAAAAATAGATCAATACTGCATGATATGAGGAATATGACATCTCAGTAGAAATACCTCACATACTACTAGTCACAATTCATTTGGTCACTTGGTACTGTTTATGGCCAATCCAGCCCAGGGATAATTCACCACGTATATATATATATACACATCGACTAACAGTCAGTCACTCAGTACCGTATAAGGCCAATCCAGCCCTGGGAAATTTATCCCCAAATGTAAATGATACGAACAAGATCCATGTCCAGGGAAATTCATCACAATATAAATAAGTAAGGCAAGTCCATGCCATAGGAAGTCCATCCCGAATATATATAACCATTTACGCTCAGTGGGGGTGTGTACAGACTTTGAAGGGGCTCCTTCAGTCCAAACGTGATATAAAGCCGATATGGCCTACTCCAAGCGGGCAATCCCGATCCGTATAATAATAAAGCCTATAAGATCTGCTGCAGGCGGGCAGCCCCGATCCATATGATAATAAAGCCTATAAGGCCTGCTGCAGGCGGGCAGCCCCGTTTCATATAGTAATCATATATATAAAGCCAATATGGCCTGTTGCGGCGCGCGCAGCTCGATCCTATAAATATCCTCACAATGGACGAATATGACTGAGTGTGAAATGTACATTTTAAAAATAATTAATTCAACAGCAACACGACCCATGGGTCCCAAAATATTGGCACGTAGCCTAAACATGATCTTTAATAAGAACCTCAGCTCAATTTCTCTAACTCGTGGAAAATGTTCAGATAATAACATGATTCTTTAATTTTACAACTTCACGGGATTTATTAAAGTCACAATTTCTATGGTACACGTCCACACACTCATCACCTATCATATGCGTCACTTACAAAAATTTATATAACACCAAATTCGGGGATTCATACCTTTAGAACTGTAACGACCAGGTCGGTCTTTTTGACAATTTAAGTCCCGTTCGACGGCATAAGGCCCTGAGCAAATTCGTATTATGTGTATTGACTTGCGTGCGTGATTGAATTCAGTTACCGAATGATTCAAAGTGATTTGGGATACTTAGTCCCTAAAACGGAAGCTTAAACCTTAGGATTTTGACCGTCGTCGGAACTATGTGAAGACGACTCCGGAATGGAGTTCTGGCGGTTCCGTTAGCTCCATTGTGTAATTTTGGACTTAGGAGCGTGTCCGGGCGGTGAATTTGAGGTCTGTAGCTGATTTAGGCTTGAAATGGAGAAAGTCAAATTTTTAAAGATTTTAACTGGAAGTGGATTTTTTAATATCGGAGTCGGAATGTGATTTTGAGAGTTAGAACAGCTCTGTTATGTTATTTGGGACTTTCCTGCAAAATTTGACGTCATTCTAGGTTGATTTGATAGGTTTCGGCATGAGTTTTAGAAGTTGGACGATTTGAAAGTTCATAAGTTCGATTCATGGTGCGATTCGTAGTTTCGATGTTGTTTGATATGATTTGAAATCTTGAGCGAGTCCGTGTTAGGTTATGGAACTTGTTGGTGTATTTAGACGGGGTACCGGGGGCCTCAGGTGTATTTCGGATGGGCTACAGGCCATTTTCTCATTGTTTGGGATAGCTGTGCTGATATCTGGTGTCCCCTTCTATGCGATCACGTAGCTAAAGCCGCGATCGTGAAGGCTTGTTTGGTAGGCTGACCATTCCTTCTTTGCGTTCGTGTAGTCCTGTTCGCGATCGCGTACGTGTGCTTCTGCCTTCTCCGCGTTCGTACTTCATTGCCTGCGTTCGCATAGCTCAGCTGTAACAACTAGTGATTTTCCCCTTCCCCTTTCACGATCGCATGCGCACTCACGCGGTCGCGTAGTGCAGTACTTGGCCCCAACATTTTTCCCTCTTCGCGATCGCATTTTTCCTTATGCGATCGCGTAATTCTTTTCAGCAATTGCTATTTTCTTCTTTGCGATCGGACTATTTGTTCCGCGATCGCGATGTACAAATACCTAGGTAGAATATAAAGTTCTCTATTCCGAGGGTTAGCCATTTTTAATATTTTTGGAGTTCTAGAGCTCGGTTTTAAGCGATTGTTTGTGGATTTTTCAAGCAAATCGATTGAGTAAGTGTTCTTCACCTAGAATTTATTATATTCCATGATTCTATCTTCATGTTTATCATTTAATTTGTATTTTGAGTTGAGGAAAATGGAGATTTTTGAAGAAACTTTTCAAAATAAAAAATCATGATTTGAGGGACGAATTGGTATCGGAATTTGATAATTTTAGTATGGTTTAACTCGTATCGGAATGGATGTTCGGGTTTTGTAAAATTTGTCGGGTTTCGAGGTGCGGGCCCGGGGGTCGACTTTTGGCTCAATTTTTAGATTTTGATAAAGATTGAAGCTTTATGATCCTGAATAGTTTCTTATGAGTTTTATCTGTGCTTTGAAGTTATTTTGATTAGATTTGAGCCGTCCGGAGGCCATTTTACCGAGAAGTTCATTTTAGAGTATCGGTTTGTCTTCTTTGAGGTAAGTATCTTGCCTAACCTTGTGTGGGGGAACTACCCCCTTAGGATTTGAGTCTTCTATATTGATTGTAGTCCGTGCACGCGAGGTGACGAGTACGTGGTCGGATTTATTTGTTGGAGTTGGCCTTTTAGGGTTCCTAGGTCCTTGTATTCATTGAATATGCAGTTGTACTTGTTATGATTACGTTCTTTAATTACTAATTTCACTTTTACCTGCTTAATTAGAATCAATTGCTTCATGATCCACTCTTACTGTTTACTTGATTCATATGCGCCTTAATTGAAATTGTTATATCTTCCATTGCCATGTTATCTTTTCCCTAACTATGTATCTTTATTTGAAGTTGTAGTTGTCCCTTTTTGTAGATGTTCACCCTTAATTGAGGTTATGGTGATTTTCTCGCTGCCCACTTTTATTTGAATTTGTGATGACCCGATAGGTCATCTTATATTTTAGAACCTAATTCTGCGTTTCAAGGTCTCAAAAACCTCATCTTAGCCTTCCTCAATTTACGTGCGCAGTCCGAGTGTTCTTCCGTAAGGCTTATATGTTAAAAACTGATAAAAATAAGAATTTTGTCTGAAAAATTAATTTGAGTTGACTTCGGTCAATATTTTGAGTAAACGTTCCTGGATCCGTGTGTTGACAGTCCTGATAAGTCCGTACCATAATTTGGGACCTGGGCGTATACCCGGAATCGAATTTCGAGGTCCCTAACTCGAGATATGGAATTTTGATGAAAAATTAAAAGTTTGAAAGTTTGATGATTTTAAGAATTGACTGATGTTTGGTCTTGTTGATACTGGGTCCGTATTTTGGTTCCGGAGATCGTTACAGGTCCACTATAATATTTATGACTTGTCTGTCGAATTTGGCGAGAAACGAAGTTGATTTGACGTGATTCGGACGTTCGGTTGTGAAAATAGAAGTTTTAAAGTTTTCTTAAAAATTTCATTTTGATTTGGTGTCCGATTCGTGGTTCTAGGCATTATTTTAGTGTTTTGGTCCCGCGAGCGAGTTCGTATGATATTTTAGGACTTGTGTGCATGTTTTGTTTGGAGCCCCGAGGGCTCTAGTGATTTTCGGATAGGCTACGAGTGTTTTGAAACTTAGAAATCTGGCTTTTCTACAGTTTCAAGTGCCTTCTAGTTTCCTTCATCGTGTTTGCGAAGGCACTCTCGCGAACGTGAAGTGTGAGCTGGGCTGGGGAATGGTTTGTTCTACGCGAATGCGAGGCCATGGTCGAGAACGCGGAGCATTGGGGGTCTGCTCTTCGCGAACGCGACAGGCAACACGCGAACGCGTAGAGTTATTGGTGGTGGGCTGGGGATCAGTGGGTTGTTCTACACGGACGCGAGACAAGGCTTGCGAACGCAATGGCCAGGGGGGATAGACCATCGCGAACGCGTGCAATCCTTCGCGAACGCGAAAGCCATTCGGGTTGCTGCACTTCGCAAACTCGAAAAAGGCCTGACGCTCAGACCTTAAAACAGAACCAAAATAAGATTTTACCCATTTTTCATAAACTGTCCATTAGAGCTCGGCCTAGGTGCGATTTTGAAGGGAAAACTCAACATCAATTCATAGGTTTGTACTCTTTAACTCATTTTCTTCCATTTCTATCATCACCCATTAAATTCCTAGCTCTAATCTTGGTTCTTTCATGGTAGAAAATTAGGGATTTAGGAAGAATTGAGGGTTTTTGCAAACTGGGGATTTAGACCTCAATTTGGGGTCAGATTCCAGAACTAATTGTATAATTCGGCTCGGGAGTGAAAGGGTGAATGAATTTTGGCCCGCACCTCGAGTTTTGACCAAGCGGACCCGGGGTCGATTTTTGACTTTTGGGGAAAAGTTTGGGGAATCTAAATTTATGCATTGTAATTGATTTCTTTAGCTATATTTGATATTATTAAGTCGTTTATGGATAGATACGAGTGATTTGGAGGTGGATTTTAGAGGAAAAGATGTAATTGAGCATTGAGTGGCATGTGGAGCGAGGTAAGTGATGTGTCTAACTTTGACTTGAGAGAATTAGGAACCCTCAGATTATTTGCTATGTGAAATTCATGTGAGCGGCGTATATGTGAGGTGACGAGTACTTATGTGCCGCCAATTTATCTGTTTTTCCCTGATTTCCCGTTTTCTCATATTATCTCTTTCCATGTCTTAATTGTTACATGCTCCAATTGTGTTCCCATGCCTAATTGCTACTTGTCAGACATTGTTTTCTCTTGTTCATGATATTGTTCTTTCCATAGTTCTATTATCTCCTATTATTTGCTTAAGTTGTTTTACCGGTACCTTTCTGCTGTATATTCTGAATTGGTCTCGCTGTGTAGTATTACTTATGTGAACTTTCATGGTGTACAAGATTTCTATTTGTTTTAGTTTGAGGTTGAAGTTTTGTGAAAGGATTCTGTGATTTAAATTGTGAAATTTTTGTACATATTGAGTAATTAATATTGAAATAGTGGGATCGGGTTGCAAGTCGCAACAGGAGGAATAAGGGTGATATATATTGAGGTGGAATAAGGGTGATCTGATACTGAACGATAGGAATGGGTTGCACGCTGCAACAGATGTAATAAGGGTGGATTGTTTGGTGGAATAAGGGTGAACTTTAATTGTATTATTGTGATATGGTGGGATCGGGTTGCACGCCGCAACACTTTTATTTATATTCACTGTCATTTATGCTATTATGAGGAAATAAGGGAGGAATATGAGATGTAAGGTGGGATCGGGTTGCGCGCCGCAACAACCTATGTGTTTATGTTTTCCTTGTACTGTGTTAGCCTTATGGTATTCTTTTTTGCACTTAAGGATTGGTAATCTCTGAACATTGTTGATATATCTCCGGGAGTTGACGTATTTCTTGCAATTTACTGCTTTCTTCTATTCTGTATTTTCTATCCTGCTTTTATTATATATACTGCGTATATGTTGTAGTATGAGTGACCCGCCTTAGCCTCATCACTATTTCGTCGAGGTTAGGCTCGACACTTACCAATACATGAGGTCGGTTGTACTGATACTGCACTATGCATATCCTGTCCAGATTTTGGTACTGGTCCGAGCCGATCGTGAGGTTGGCTACATAATTCGTCTGACAGGAGACCCAAGGTAGATGTACCGGCGTCCGCAGACCCTGGCATCCCCTTCTATACATTACACTTTACTGTTTCTTTCATTTCGAAAATAGTTATATCTCTTTCAGACCTTTACTTATAGAAAGATCTTAGAAGTTCATGAATTGTGACTCCAGATCCGGGTAGTAGTATGTATATATTGAGGCTGTTATAAATTTTTGCACTCATTTTTAATTCGTTATAGCTTATTTGTTGTTAATTACTGAAATGTGAAATAATTGGCTTAATAATTCTCTATCGTTGGCTTGCCTAGCAAGTGAAATGTTAGGCGCTATCACGGTCCCGATGGTGGGAATTTTGGGTCGTGACATGTTGGTATCAAAGAACTAGGTTGCCTAGGTCTTACAATTCACGAGAAGGCTTAGTAGTGTCTGGAGGATCGGTACGGAGACATCTGTGCTTATCTTCCAGAGGCTATGAAGTTTAGGAACAAATTTCACTTCTATTCTTCTCCGTCGTGCGATTTTGTTTTCTCAATACTTATTGAACTCTTCTACTCTTATTCTCTCGCAGATGGCGAGAACACGTACCGCTTCTATAGCTGAGCAGCAGCCAGAGACCCCAGTGGCAGCTCCTACGAGGGACAGAGGTCCAGGCCGAGGCCGTGCCAGAAGCTGAGGCAGGGGCAGGGTTCAGCCTAGAGCCGGAGCAGCAGCCCCAGCCATGGAGCCTCAGGTAGAGTCTGACGAGGAGGTTCCAGCCCAGACTGTTCCTTCCGGGCCAGCTCAGGTTCCGGAGGGGTTCATTGCCACCCCAGTGCTTCAGGACGCCTTAGTCCGTTTGGTGGACCTTATGGAGAGTGTGGCCTAGACTGGCGCATTTCCCATGGCACCCGCCATCTCTCAGGCTGGAGGAGGAGTCCAGACTCCTGCTACTCACACTCCGAAGAAGATGCCTCTCCAGTATTAGACTTCAGCCGCTCATCCAGTTAGATTAGTTCAGCCGGTTGTTGCGGCACATACCGGTAATAGGTCAGCAATGTCTTCTAAGGCTTTGTGGAGATTGGACAGGTTTACCAAGATCTTTCTAGTTCACTTCAGTGGTGCACATTCAGAGGATCCCCAGGAGTATCTTGACATCTGTCATGAGGTGCTACAGAACATGGGTATAGTGGAGACCAATGGGGTCGATTTTGCTGCATTTCAGATGACTGGTTCCACCAAGAAATTATTGAGAGATTATTTGTTGACCAGACCAGCTGCATCGCCTGCTCTTACTTGGGACCAGTTCCCTCAACTCTTCCTAGAGAAGTTTTTGCCTATCACATTGAGAGAGGAGCATCGCCGTCAGTTCGAGCATCTCCAGTAGGGCAGTATGACTGTTACTTAGTATGAGACTCGTTTTGTGGATTTGGCTCGTCATGCTCTTCTTCTGCTTCCCACCGAGAGAGAGAGAGAGAGGGTGAGGAGGTTTATTGACGGACTTGATCAGCCTATCAGATTGCAGATGGCTAAGGATATTGGGAGTGAGATTTCTTTTCAGGCAGCTACCAAAGTCGCCAGGCGAGTCGAGATGGTTCTTGCACAGGGAGGTCAGGGGTCTGACAAGAGACCACGTCATTCCGGTGAGTTCAGCGGTGCCTCACCTAGAGGCAGGGGTACTTTTGGTAGGGGCCATCCTCCCAAGTCATTTCATTCAGTGCTTCAGGCATCCCACAGTGCTTTAGGGAGACGTGGTCCTTATGTGCCTCATTCTGGGCAGCCAACATATAGTGCACCATCAGCTCCTATCAGTGCACCTCCTATTCAGAGTTACTACGGTGGTCCTTCGGTCCGTCCGGGTCAGTCTCAGTTTCCACCGCCCCAGTACCAGGATGAATGTTTTGAGTGTGGTGGTTATGGGCATATCAGGAGGACCTGTCAGAGATTATTGGGCATCCCACCACAGCATCAGGGTTCTCACACCATGGTTCCGGCACCAGTTGCTGCACCACCTGCTCAGCCAACCAGAGGCAGGGGTCAGACAGCCAGAGGTAGAGGCCAGACTGTTAGAGGTGGATGTCATGCCGTTAGAAGTGAAGGTCAAGCAGCTAGAGGTCGTCCCAGGGACGTAGTTCATGGTGGTGGGGCCCAGCCCCGGTGTTATGTTTTTCCAGCCAGGCCTGAGGTTGAGTCATCTGACGATGTTATCACAGGTACTATTTCAGTTTGTAGTAGAGATGCTTCAGTTCTATTTGATCTGGGTTCTACTTACTCCTATGTGTCATCCTATTTTGCTTCATATTTGGTTGTGCCTCATGATTCTTTGAGTGCTCCTGTGTATGTGTCCACACCGGTGGGAGATGCTATTGTTGTAGATCGTGTTTATCATTCATATGTATTCACCATTGGGAGTCTTGAGACTCGTGTAGATCTTCTATTTCTTGATATGGTCGATTTTGATGTCATTTTGGGTATGGATTGACTGTTACCTTATCATGCTATATTAGATTTTCACACCAGGATGGTGACCTTAGCCTTGCCGGGGTTGCCTAGACTAGAGTGGAAAGGGAATCCTGGCCATTCTACCAGCAGGGTTATCTCTTAAGTGAAGGCTCGGCATATGGTCGAGAAGGGGTGTCTAGCTTATTTGGCTCATGTCCGCGATTCTAGTGCGGAGGTTCCTTCCGTGGATTCAGTACCCGTTGTTCGTGAGTTTCCAGAGGTGTTTCCTACAGATTTATCGGGGATGCCACCCGACAGGAATATTGAGTTCTGTATTGATTTGACTTCGGGCACTCAGCCCATTTCCATTCCACCATACCGTATGGCCCCGCCAGAGTTGAAAGAATTGAAGGAACAGTTGCAAGATTTGCTTGATAAGGGGTTCATTAGACGTAGTGTCTCGCCCTGGGGTGCACCTGTGTTGTTTGTGAAGAAGAAAGATGGATCAATGAGAATGCGTATAGATTATCCACAGTTGAACAAAGTCACCATTAAGAACAAGTATCCATTGTCGAGGATTGATGATTTATTTGATCAGCTTCAGGGTGCCAAGGTGTTTTTGAAGATTGATTTGAGATCTGGCTACCATCAGTTGAGGATTAAGGCACCCGATATCCCTAAGACAGCTTTTCAGACTCGGTACAGACATTATGAGTTTCTGGTGATGTCCTTTGGGTTGACAAATGCCCCAACAACATATATGGATATGATGAACTGAGTGTTCAAGCCTTATTTGGATTCCTTTGTGATCGTGTTTATTGATGATATCTTGATCTACTCCCGCAGTCAAGAGGAGCATGAGCAGCATCTCAGGATTATACTTCAGACTCTGAGAGCCAGCCAGTTGTATGCTAAATTTTCAAAGTGTGAGTTTTGGTTGGATTCGGTCGCTTTTTTGGGGCACGTTATATCAGCAGAGGGTATTCTGGTAGATCCTAACAACATTGAGGTAGTTCAGAACTGGCCTAGACCCATTTCAGCTACGGAGATCAGGAGTTTCTTGGGTTTGGCGGGCTATTATCATCGATTTGTGGAGAGGTTTTCATCTATAGCAGCCCCGTTGACTAGGTTAACCCAGAAGGGTGCCCTGTTAAGATGGTCAGACGAGTATGAAGCGAGCTTTCAGAAGCTCAAGACTGCTTTGACTACAGCACCGATGTTGGTGATGCCCACAGGTTCAGGATCTTATACGGTATATTGTGATGCATCCCCTATTGGGCTCGGTGCGGTATTGATACAGGAGGGCAGGGTAATTGCATCTACGTCACGGCAGTTGAAGGTTCACGAAAAGAATTACCATATCCATGACTTAGAGTTGGCAGCCATTATTTATGCACTGAAGATTTGGAGGAACTATATTTACGGCGTGTCGTGTGAGGTTTTCACGGATCATCGGAGTTTGCAGAGAAGGTGGTTAGAGCTATTGAAAGATTATGATATCACCATCTTGTATTATCCCGGGAAGGCTAACGTGGTGGGCGATGCCTTAAGTAGGAAGTCAGTGAGTATGGGCAGCCTTGCGTATATTCCAGTCAGTGAGAGACCGCTTGCATTAGATGTTCAAGCTTTGGCCAATCAGTTCGTGAGGTTGGATGTTTCTGAGCCTAGTCGTGTTCTAGCTTGTACCGTCGCTCGGTCTTTGTTGTTTGAGCGCATCAGGGAGCGGCAGTATGATGACCCTCATTTGTTTGTCCTTAGGGACACGGTGCGGCACAGTGATGCCAAGTAGGTTACTGTTGGAGATGATAGAGTTTTGAGGATGTAGGGTCGTGTTTGTGTGCCTAATATGGATGGACTTCATGAGTTGATTCTAGAAGAGGCCAACAGTTCCCGGTATTCTATTCACACGGGCGCCGCCAAGATGTATCAGGACTTGCGGCAACATTATTGGTGGAGGAGGATGAAGAAGGATATAGTTGCCTATATATCTCGGTGTCTAAATTGTCAACAAGTAAAGTATGAGCATCAGAGACCTGGTGATTTGCTTCAGAAGATAGAAATTCCTCAGTGGAAGTGGGAGCGTATCACTATGGATTTCGTTATTGGAATCCCATGGACTCAGAGGAAGTTCGATGCCGTTTGGGTCATTATGGACAGGCTGACTAAGTCAGCGCACTTCATTTCTGTGGCAGTTACCTATTCTTCGGTCCGGTTGGCAGAGACTTACATCCGCGAGATCGTTCGTCTTCACGGTGTTCTATGTGTATCATTTCTGATTGAGGTACGCAGTTTACCTCGCACTTTTGGAGAGCAGTACAACGTGAGTTGGGCACGCGGGTTGAGTTGAGCACAGCGTTTTGGTCCTCAGACGGACGGGCAGTCCGAGCCACTATTAGGATATTAGAGGATATGCTCCGCGCATGTGTTATAGACTTCGGAGGATCGTGGGATCAGTTCTTGCCCCTTGTAGAGTTCGCCTACAACAACAGCTACCAGTCGCGCATTCAGATGGGTCCCTATGAGGCATTATATGGTAGGCGGTGCTGGTCGCCAGTTGGGTGGTTCGAGCCGTGGGAGGTTCGGTTGTTGGGTACAGATTTAGTACAGGATACCTTAGATAAGGTCAAGATTATTCAGGATCGACTTCACATAGCTCAGTCCAGGCAGAAGAGTTATGCCGACCGCAAAGTTTGTGATGTTACATTCATGGTCAGGGAGAGAGTGTTGCTTCGGGTATCACCCATGAAGGGTGTAATGAGGTTCGGAAAGAAGGGCAAGTTGAGCCCTAGGAATATTGGACCTTTTGATATTCTAGAGAGAGTGGGAGAGGTGGATTACAGGCTTGCATTGCCACCGGGGTTATCAGCCGTTCATCCAGTATTCCATGTGTCCATGCTCCGAAAGTATCACGGTGATCCGTCCCATGTGTTAGACTTTAGCTCCGTCCAGTTGGACATGGAATTGACTTACGAGGAGGAGCCGGTAGCTATTCTAGCCCGGTAGGTTCGCTAATTGAGATCAAAGAGTTATCTTTCAGTTTGAGTGCAGTGGAGAGATTAGCCCGTCGAGGCATCTATTTGGGAGTTGAGTCGGACATGCGGAGTAGATATCCTCATCTTTTCACTAGCCCAAGTACTTTTCTATATCCGTTCAAGGACGAACGGTTGTTTTAGAGGTGGAGAATGTGATGACCCGATAGGTCATCTTATATTTTAGAACTTAATTCTGTATTTCAAGGTCTCAAAAACCTCATCTTAACCTTCCTCGATTTGCGTACGCAGTCCGGGTGTTCTTCCGAAAGGCTTATATGCTAAAAAGTTATAAAAATAAGAATTTTGCTTGAAAAATTAATTTGAGTTGACTTTGGTCAACGTTTTGAGTAAACGATCCCGGATCCATATGTTGACGGTCCCGATAGGTCTGTACCGTAATTTGGGACTTGGGTGTATACCGGGAATCGAATTTCGAGGTCCCTAGCTCGAGATATGGAATTTTGATGAAATATTAAAAGTTTGAAAGTTTGATGATTTTAAGAATTGACTGATGTTTGTTCTTATTGATACTGGGTCTGTATTTTGGTTCCGGATCCCGGTACAGGTCCACTATAATATTTATGACTTGTCTGTCGAATTTGGCGAGAAATGAAGTTATTTAACGTGATTCGAACGTTCGGTTGTGAAAATAGAAGTTTTAAAGTTTTCTTGAAAATTTCATTTTGATTTGGTGTTCAATTTGTGGTTCTAGGCGCTATTTTGGTGTTTTGGTAGCGCGAGCGAGCGAGTTCGTATGATGTTTTAGGACTTGTGTGCATGTTTGGTTTGGAGCCCCGAGGGCTCGGGTGAGTTTCGGATAGGCTACGAGTGTTTTGAAACTTAGAAATCTGGTTTTTCTGCAGTTTCAGGTGCCTTCTGGTTTCCTTCTTCGCGTTCGCGAAGGCACTCTTGGGAACGCGAAGTGTGAGCTGGGCTGGGGGATGGTTTGTTCTACGCGAACGCGAGGCCATGGTCGAGAATGCAGAGCATTGAGGGTCTGCTCTTCGCGAATGCATAGAGTTATTGGAGGTGGGCTGGGGATCAGTGGGTTATTCTACGCGGACGCGAGACAAGGCTCGCGAACGTGATGGCCAGGGGGGATAGACAATCACGAACACGTGCAATCCTTTGCGAACGCGAAAGCCATTCGGGTTGTTGCACTTCGCGAACGCGGCAGGCCCTTCGCGAATGCGAAGAAGGCCTGACGCCCAGACCTTAAAACAGAACCAAAACGGGATCTTACCCATTTTTCATAAACTCTCCATTAGAGCTCGGCCTAGGTGCGATTTTGAAGGGAAAATTCAACGTCAATTCATAGGTTTGTACTCTTTAACTCATTTTCTTCCATTTCTATCATCACCCATTAAATTTCTAGCCCTAATCTTTGTTCTTTCATGGTAGAAAACTAAGGATTTAGGAAGAATTGGGGGTTTTGCAAACTGGGGATTTAGATCTCAATTTGGGGTCGAATTCCGAAACTACTTGTATAATCGGGCTCGGGGGTAAACGGGTGAATAGATTTTGTCCTGAATCTCGGGTTTTGACCAAGCGGGCCTGGGGTCGATATTTTACTTTTGGGGGAAAGTTTGGGGAATCTAAATTTATGCATTGTAATTGATTTCTTTAGCTATATTTGATATTATTGAGTCATTTATGGATAGATATGAGTGGTTTGGAGGTGGATTCTAGAGAAAAAGTTGTAATTGAGCATTGAGTGGCATGTGGAGCGAGGTAAGTGTTGTATCTAACTTTGACTTGAGGGAATTAGGAACCCTCAGACTATTTGCTATGTGAAATTCATGTGAGCGGCGTATATGTGAGGTGACGAGTACTTATGCACCGCCAATTTATTTGTTTTTCCCTGATTTCCTGTTTTCTCATATTATCTCTTTCCCTGTCTTAATTGTTACTTGCTCCAATTGTGTTCCCATGCCTAATTGCTACTTGTTAGACAATGTTTTATCTTGTTCATGATATTTTTCTTTCCATAGTTCCATTATCTCCTATTATTTGCTTAAGCTGTTTTACCGGTACCTTTCTACTGTATATTCTAAATTGGTCTTACTCTGTAGTATAACTTATATGAACTTTCATGTTGTACAAGATTCCTATTTGTTTCAGTTTGAGGTTGAAGTTTTGTGAAAGGATTCTGTGACTTAAATCGTGAAATTTGTGTACATATTGAGTAATTAATATTGATATGGTGGGATCGGGATGCACGCCGCAACGGGAGGAATAAGGGTGATATATATTGAGGTAGAATAAGGGTGATCTGATACTGAACGGCGGGAACGGGTTACACGCCGCAACAGGTGTAATAAGGGTGGATTGTTTGGTGGAATAAGGGTGAATTATGATTGTATTATTGTGATATGGTAGGATCGGATTGCACGCCGCAATACTTTTATTTATATTCACTGTCATTTATGCTATTATGAGGAAATAAGGGAGGAATATGAGATGTACGGTGGGATCGGGTTGCGCGCCGCAATAACCTATGTGTTTATGTTCTCCCTGAACTGTGTTAGCCTTATGGTATTCTCTTTTGCACTTAAGGATTGGTAATCTTTGAACATTGTTGATATATCTCCGGGAGTTGACGTATTTCTTGCAATTTACTGCTTTCTTCTATTCTGCATTTTCTATCCTACTTTTATTATATATACTGCGTATAGGTTGTAGTGTGAGTGACCCGCATTAGCCTCGTCACTACTTCGTCGAGGTTAGGCTTGGCACTTACTAGTACATGGGGTCAGTTGTACTGATACTGCACTCTACACTTCCTGTGCAAATTTTGGTGCTGGTCCAAGCTGATCATGAGGTTGGCTACAGGATTCGTCTGACAGGAGACCCAAGGTAGATCTACCGGCGTCCGCAGACCCTGGCGTCCCCTTCTATACATTACACTTTACTGTTTCTTTCATTTTGAAAATAGTTGTATCTCTTTCAGACCTTTACTTGTAGAAAGATCTTAGAAGTTCGTGAATTATGACTATAGATCCGGGAGTAGTATGTATATATTGAGGCTGTTATAAATTTCCGCACTTATTTTTAACTCGTTATAACTTATTTGTTGTTAATTATTGAAATGTGAAAGAATTGGCTTAATGATCCTCTAACGTTGGCTTTCCTAGCAAGTGAAATATTATGCGCCATTACAGTCCCGACAGTGGGAATTCAGGGTCGTGACAGAATTGGCTGTATCTCTTCCGTAGTTTTCCAAACTTAAAAGATGCTTAGATATCCTATGCCTTAGTGGACTTGCCCTTATTTGGAATTATTTGACTCGTGTTAGTTTCTTGTTATTGAACCGTATATTGTGGGATCAATGTTACATATTATTTTCTTCCTTGTTGAGCTGTTCTTATTACGCCTAGTATTCTTTATTATGGCTATTCCTTGCGAACTAGTCTTACTGTTTCTTGCGATCGAAGGTTCTTGAGTTGATTTACTTGTCGTACCTTGTTTTATTATCATTGTTGCTGTTGTAATTGTTGTTGTGATGCACGAGGTTTCTGCCGTGTGGTTGTTGTTGTGATGCACAAGGTTTCTACCGTGCAGGTATTATTATGATGCATGAGGTTTCTACCGTGTAGTGTTATCGGGTCGCACGAGGTTTCTGTCGTGCTACTGTTACTATTAATATTTGCACATGCGACGTGGCAAGGCAGGATGTATATGGGTTGCGCATGTGGCGAGACAAGATGAGAACATTATTAAGCACGTGTGGCGAGACAAGGCGGGCATTTACTTTACTATTGCACATGTGGCGAGACAAGGTGGGATATATGAGGGATTGATTTGTGATGACTTATGATTGGCCTGGGAGCATTCTTGCTGTTGATGTTTGTGTAGTGGTACACTTACCTGTGTGAGCTTTATCTTGTGGAAAGTTGTGAGGAAATATTCTACGTGCTGTCTATTTCTTTTCATGTACTTACTAGCGGGCATGAACTATGTTAGGATACTTGCACGAGCATACACGGAGTTAAGCACTCTTATCGATTAAGAGGTTTTCTTGATATTTTTGAGTATAGATGCACACCCTTGTTTAGTTGCCTTCTATGTGAGAATGGATCTATTTGGCACTTGAGTCGTCAGTGCGGTTATGAAGTGTAATGAGGGCACAGAATGCCAAATATTAGGGTTCAGGTATTGGGACCCGTGAGTTGTGAATAGTATGAGGTTCAGTACCTCGTGGAGTTTATTAACTAAAACCTGATGTGAAAGCAGTTGTTTTGTTGAGTTATTACTTGTCCTTTCTTTAACTCCAATTATCGGATTTAGGCTGTGTTTTCGCTCATTCTTCTTTGACATAATTATGGTGTTCCGCTGATAGTTGTTGTTTTCCTTCCTTATTGCAATTACCGTATTATTTGCCACTTCGCGTAGTCTTTATGTAGATATCATACTCTGTTACTCCTACACCTACACTTATTCAGGTTATTTAGTCCAATAGGTGTCTTGACTGTTCCTCGTAACTACTCCGCTGAGGTTAGTTTTGATACTTACTGGGTACCACCGTGGTGTACTCATACTACACTTCTGCATATTTTTGTGCAGATCCAGGTATTTTTGAAGTCAGTTAATCTTTAGCTAGATGTGCGGACTGTTGCTGTGGAGACTCAAGGTAAACCTGTTGTTGCGTTCGCACGCTTCGGAGTCACCTTCGGATTTATATTCACACTGTTTACTTTATTTCAAACAGTTGTATTTAGAAAATTATAACAAACTCTGTAGAGCTTATGACTTGTACTACCGATTTTGGAAATTGTAAATTTTATAGAGATTTCCATTTTAAAAATTATTAGATGTTATTTAATTATTGTTGTTATTTAGTAAATGTTATGCTTACCTAGTCCTTAAGACTAGGTGCCATCACGATATCCAACGGAGGAAAAATTGGGTTGTGACAAGAACCAAGTTTAGAAGTGTTACTTACCTCAAACCGTGTAATTTCTTACTCCGCTATACCCTTGTCTCGCTAATTGGTCTCCGAAAGCCTCGAATCTAGTCATAAATAATTCGATTCTATCAATACAAATTATAGGAATTAATTCCATATGAAAATACTAATTTTTTAACAAAACCCGAAATTGCACTCAAAATCGCCTGTGTGGCCCATGCCTCGAAACCCGATAAAAAATTACAAACTATGCACGCTCATCCAACCACGAGTCCAACCATACAAACTTTCACCAAATTCCGACATCAACTCGACCCTCAAATCTTCAATTAAAGTCTTTAAAGATTTCTACCATTTTCAACCCAATCTTTACCCATTTGTACTCAATAATCTTTTCACAAACCTTATTGGCATGTGTATGTATAAATAATACTCTCACACCCAAGAATCATACTCTTAATCCCCCATATTTTACCCCAAAAATCAAAATTGAAGAATTGGGGGAAAAATTCTTATCTCTTTGAAGCCCTAGCAAGATCCTTGTGAAATCTTCAAACCTTGAACGAGAATTGTTGAACAAATAACTAGGTCTTCACTTTATCTCTCTAAGATGCTCTCACCTCTCTCTAACATATTAAATTTTTGCTCCAAAAGAGCCCATTTGCCTCATTATATCGAAATAGGGTCGGGTCAAAAATTAGAAAAATTGAAGCCCGACGCATATCTACGGTCGCATATGCGACTGCATAACACGTCCGTGGTCCGCAAATCGACCACATAACTGAAGCTCCAATAACGGGGGTCCCTTGGTTGGGTTTGCGGTGATTATGCGGCCTGCAGACCTATTATGTAGTCGCATAATACACCGCAGAACTGGTCTATCATCGCATAATGTACCGTAGACTTCCTCCAATCTTGCCCCGCCTCTAATTCACTCTGCGGCCATAAAGTGGTTATGCGACCGCATAGTGGGCCGCAGAAATGTCTTCTTCTGCCGAAAATATTCCTTTACTCCCCATAGCATTGTTCAACCCAAAAAGTTCGAGCCGCGGCGAGCTTGCTCGCCGCGAGAAATTTTTACAACCTTTATACTAATTGATCTACCTTGGCACCATAAAACCTAAATTTCCTTAGCAAAATTCTTCGAGGTCGTTACACATAAGTCAACATCCGGTCAATATTTTCAACTTAAGTTCTAAACCTTGGAACTAAGTGTTCCAAATCATTCCAAAACCTCACCGGACCCGAACTAATCACCCCGACAAGTCACATAACAACTACAAAGCATAAATTGAGCAGTAAATGGGGGAACGAGGTTGTAATACTCGAAACGACTGACCGGGTCATTACAGATTAAAAATAGCTAATATTATTCTAACGTTGGCCTGCCTAGCAAGTGAAATGTTATGCGTCATCACGGTCCCAAAGGTGGAAATTTCGGGTCGTGACAGATTCTACCTCACCGAATATTTATATACTATAAATAAGATACTTTCTAACTTAACTAAATTGATCATCTTTGTAGGTTAAGACGATATCATTTTGAATTCAAGTATTTTGTTAATGTTATAACATTAATTTTTAGCATTTAAATGATTATTCTATTTTATTATGTTAATTACTTTATAATGATCATTTCATCTTGTAAGTAATTTGTTACTAAATTTAGTTAGTTGTTCTTTCACATAAAAGTTCTGACTAAAGATTTACGTGCAACGCACGTACATAGTAACTAGTTATATTAAAAGCACGAAGGCCCTTAGCGAAATGTCGTTTGTCTTTTTAACCCTTTTAAAATAGAGTTCACATTAGATAAAATAGTCATTTAATTATTTTCATATTTAAGAATTTGAAATACCTAAATTTTTTATAATTATATTATTCCTTATTTGAAGGTGTCTAATATTTAAGACATTAAAGTCAATTAAGTTTTTACCTTTTTTAAAATTCTTTCCTATTTGAACTATGTAATCTAACTATATTACCTTTCATGCTAATTTTATTAACATTTGTAATGTTGGAATACACTAAAATATGACCAAATACATAAACAACTCCTTAAACTTGTCACAATTTTTCACTTAGATACTTTAACTAAGCTTGTTGTCATGGGCCGACTTCCTTACGCTCACCAGCGGGACCGACTCGCTCGTGCGGCGCCTGCAATTTTCCTCGCTGCAGGCCAGCCTTCAACCTTTCCCAGGTTTTCAAGCACGATCCTGCGCCTGTTGGTGGGACTCGCCCATGAGGCTCGCCCCAACTTGTGCCGCCCGTAAGATGTCTAGGCACTTGGCCCTAGACATGTCGTGGCACCTTTTATCTTAGGATCATAATCCATGCAAGCCCTGGGGGATTGGCTTAGGATATGTCTTGTCCCTCGCCCAAGACTGAGCATCGCTTTCGCATGCACAGCACAATCCTCAAGCTTGACAATCGCCTAGTGCATCCGCAACTAGCTCGTACTTCGCCCGAGTAAGGCAACCTTTAGCCCTTGGCCATTGTCATGCGCGTCTTTCGTGCCATGCCTATACATATCCCTCGTAACACACTTCCATCCCGAATAGTACAGTGTCGCCCCACAACTGCACGTTTAGGCCAACAGACCCTTGCTCGCATGGTTGAACCCAAGTCATACTCACAAGTCAACACATGATACCCCTAAGATAGGTGCATCAAGTATCCAATTAGTACGGAGCTCTCTTCCAACATTTCGGCAGCCCGCGGGGCAGGCCGTCCCACACATCGAGCCTCCAGCACTTTTTGGTGCCCAACACTATCCCAAAGGCGTTGCACCGTCCATAGAGTTCCCTAACTCGTATGGATACCTAGGACACTTCTTTGAGTCATCCAGGAAGGCCCTTGAGGTTGCCCCCAAGGTAGCTCATTCGATACGGCTCGGTGGTAGTACGTTTGGGGGAGGCAAGTCGGTGCTTTCATCACCTATACCCCCTTATATATGCTTAAAATTAAAAAGCCCAAGTTGCCCGAGTAGACAGACCTATGTCAGACAATCAGAAGAGCCTTTTCTCACCAGTTTTTAGCCGAAGTCACAACCCCAATATGTGGGATGTGACATCCTCCCGCACTCATAATGTCATCGTCCCCGATGACACATCATGGCCCAAGACATCCCGGAGTCTGCCCCCGAGGTATGCCCATCTCGGCTCTATTTGTCCTGTGGGTTGGACTTCCTCGAAGTCCTTTCTCAAAAAGAGTCGTGCCCCATGCACTTCTCCCCCAAGTATCTTCCAAGCGTGCCTCTGCACTTCACCTCCTTTTGGTGTTAACTTGGAAAGTGCCTCCGCACTTGCACCCTCTGGTGTCTCACTTTGTAGTTGACCCACCCTTGTCAACTA
This sequence comes from Nicotiana tomentosiformis, assembly GCF_000390325.3. Lineage (NCBI taxonomy): Eukaryota > Viridiplantae > Streptophyta > Magnoliopsida > Solanales > Solanaceae > Nicotiana > Nicotiana tomentosiformis. Next base: position 34,929,449 of record NC_090818.1, on the reverse strand, counting down.
CACCATAACCCTCACGGCCTTCATGTCCGTCTGAAGCTTTCCCTTCATAGGTAAGCACATCAACGTGCTCTTTGGCACGGCTCTCGTAGCTCTGTCGCTCACTTAGCCTTACAACGCCCTCTAGCATAGCTCACGTAGCCTTTCGCTCCCATAGCTTTTCCTTGCCCTCAGTACCTTGAAGATGTGTTGGCTTCCAGACTCACAACTTTGCCCATATGCCTCTTGCATAGGCGGGATCCTCCCACACCCAATGTGGAGGATACGTTTTAGCATTGTCATCCCACTTGGCATTTAGCCAGCTCTTGGGACGACTCTTGGTGAGTACTATATTCTCAAAGTCATAGCATCGCTGTATTCCCGAACAAAGCTCTTTGTTTTCCAATTGTCACTTCCTCAGCAAGTACCCAATGCTCCCGGTAGTACTTCAATACTCGCCCTATAGCTAGGTACTCTCTTGGTCCTGCTAGCACGGCTTCCCAGTTCGGTGTGCCTCACACTTGGACTCTCAACGGTCCCCGATCATTCGGCGTACCCCTTTCCAGAATGATGACATCTTCCAACTTGGAAATTCACCCAATTCTGAATCTTAGCTATACCCTTGAATTTGTTTCTTCACCTTAGCAATGCCCTCAGGCAGCTCACAAGTCTATCACGAAGGAAAGACACTCAACTGATGCGTTGCATGCATCCTTGGCAAGATCTCCGCTATGATCATGCCCAAAGTTTATAGTCCACGGCTCCCACTCTTTTGCAATATGGTTGCACGACCTGGAAAACATGGCCTTCTTTTGACCATCCGACTTATCGGCATATTACCACATTCAGTAGCACCCTAGACTTTCGAAAGCAAATGGAATCACCTATTTCTTTCTTGGACCAGTAGTATCGGGTTCTCGATCTCTGGTGGCATATGAACATCAATCTCTGCTTTGACATGATCTCCGCACTGACATCCAAAATGGACTCGCCATATCCACCCTTTGAATTGACATTGTGCCATGGTATAGTATGGCCTTAATCAGCTCTGATATCACATGTCACGGGCCGACTTCCTTACTCTCGCCAGTGGCACCAACTCGCCCGTGCGGCGCCTGCAGTTTCCCTCGTTGCAGGGCAGCGTTCGTCCTTTCCTAGGTTTTCAAGCACGATCCTGTACCTGTTTGTGGGACTAGCCCATGAGGCTCGCCCCAACTTGTGCCGCCCGTAAGATGTCTAGTCACTTGGCACTATACATGTCGTGGCGCCTCTCATCTTAGGATCATAATTCATGCGCGCCCTGGGGGATTGGCTTAGGACATGTCTTGTCCCTCACACAAGACTGAGCATCGCTCTCGCGTGCACAGCCCAATCGCTCTCGCGTGCAGCCGCAACTAGCTCGTGCTTCTCCCGAGTAAGGCAACCTTTAGCCCTTGGCCATTGTCATGCATGTCTTTCGTGCCATGACCATACATAGCCCTCGCGACACACTTCCATCCCGAATAGTGCAGTGTCGCCCCACAACTGCATGTTTAGGCCAACGGACCCTTGCTCGCATGGTTGAACCCAAGCCATGCTCACAAGTCGACACATGATGCCCCTAAGATAGGTGCATCAAGTATCCAATCGGCACAGAACTATCTTCCAACATTTTGGCAGCCCGTCCCACGCATTGAGCCTCCATCGCCACTTTGGTGCCCAACACTAGCCCGAAGGCGTTGTGCCGTCCATAGAGTTCCTTAACTCGTATGGATACCTAGGACACTTCTTTGAGTCATCCAGGCAGGCCCTTGAGGGTGCCCCCAAGGTAGCTCGTTCGATACGGCTCGGTGGCAGCACGTATGGGGGAGGCAGGTCGAAACTTTCATCACCTATACCCCCCTTATATATGCTTAAAATTAAAAAGCCCAAGTTGTCCGAGTAGACAAACCTACGTCAGACAATCAGAAGAGCCTTCTCTCACCAGTTCTTAGCCGAAGACACAATCTCAATGTGTGGGTTGTGACATTGTACCCTATTGGCCACTCAATGTCTATATAAAATGTACCAATTAAACACTTCACGAACAATCAGCAAACAAAACAAAACGCATGATTATCAAACGCATTGACATGGCAAAGTATCAAATAAAATTATGACACGTAGCTGGCTAACATAGACTCACCCAGCATAAACTCGTCTCTTTCAACATTATGTTGAACACGACGGATAAGAGTCAAAGAGAAGTGGTGATGAGGATGTTGCTGCTTGCTAGCGGCAGTCACCACGTCGAAATGGCAAAGTAGTCAAAGAAATGAGTATGGAAGAGACTGTCATTGACTATTTCCGGCAAGAGGGCTCGTGAAGAGTCTGTTTCTGACTAGAATATTTATCATCAAAGAATCCGGCTAAGAGAGGATATGAGTTTACGGCTAAAAATTCCGGTGAGAGGGCTTGACGGAAAATGCAGAAAAGGAAAAAATTAGCTACCCAGCTTACAACGGAAAAGATTATTAGAGGGACTATGAAAAGATTGAAACTCTGAAAAAATCAATTTAGTTAAGCCTGGATTCTTGATTTCAAAGTGACATCCAGTAGGCCACTCTTTGCAGGTGCTAAATAACTATGGGGAATCGAGATCATCAAGAATAAAAAGAAACAACAGGAAGAAAAGAAAAGACACAGCAAAGAACAAAGAATTAAGAAGCTAAAAAAATGAAATTCGAAGCAACAATGCCTAAAAAATGGTAGAAGGAACAAAAGTAAGAAAAAGTAAAAATTATCGTTTTAAACAAATTTTTGATGTTTCTGCTGGTGTCCTATAAATGAATATTTTTGAGGAACTAAAATGGAATGAATACAATCCCAGAGTCTTGATAGTTTTGGCCAAATCTGAAGGAAATAGTGATGGTCTGAGGATTAATGCTGGAATGTGGTGACAGGATGGCATGGAAAGCAAAGTGGAAAGGAAAGGTGGGGGTGGGTAGGGATGGTGGAGGAGGTGGTAGTAGGGAGAGAGAAGCAGAAAGGAGATAGAGAAAATTATAGAAAAAGAACCTCTCACGCGCCCTTGAATAGGTATCATACAATTTTATGCCATGTCATCAATGTGTGTTTAATAGATACATATTCAGTATAGTTTAAGTATTTAATAGGTCTAACTCCAAGATACGGTGTCTAAATGAAAATTTGGGACAAGTTTAAGGGAATGCTTATGTATTTAGCCCTAAAATATTGTTCACAAATCCTTCTCTAGAATATTCCCAACCTTAATCGGCAAGATTCCCAAAACTTCATCTAATTTACACTAAATATTTGTTTGTGCATTTTCGATAGCCAAGAAAATGTTATTTGAAACTTGTATGTTAAATCTCATAGCATTATTTCAGAGACACTGAAAACCTAATCATGAAAAATCGAAGAACAGAAATATCAGACAACATTAATTTGTTCTTACTTAATTTCATATTTTATGTATTTTGAAATTTAATTTAAAAATCATAATAATTATGTTGTGTCACAAAGCTAACGTCATGTCCTAATGATAAGTAATGTAATATTTTTCATTTAGGGTTTAAATAATATTAAATTATTAGATGTTAGTTTTATTTCGAGTGTAGATAATACTAGGGGTGTCAATGGTTTGATTCGGATGGTTATTTTCTAAAATTTGTATCATATCAATTTTTTGGTTATTCTATTATGCATAACCAAAAGTAGACTTTTCGAAACCGTCCCAATCATGTTGGTTTCTCTTCAGTATCGGTACAGTTCGGTTAATTTTTGGTATTCTTTTTAAATGTCATGTAAAAGTCACTAGTAGAAGTAGAATGCAATAACATACGTGCTTTTATAGGACTTAGCAAACTCTCTAGATATTTTTACTCTTTAAAGGGTAATGAATTAAGAAAATATTAAACATGACCAGAGTATAGATCCATCAACTATTCTATAGCAGCGTAAAAGAAACTATACAAAAATATTAACCGAGTGAAAAGATATTAACCAAGTTGGAACTCAAGAATAAAGTCTATAGAAGATTAAATATTCAAAAAGATAAATCTATATCATATGAAAGGAAACATATTCAACACATTGTAGTTTGCTACTAATCGCTAGAATAGCTTGTGTCTTGCTAGTGAATATGTTGGAAATAATTTAGTTTCAATAGGAGTAGTATTATAGGTTTGGGGATTAAGATTTTGAGTTTAATTACTTGCTTGTTTGTAACTGTTTTCACAATTCCAAGGCCCGAGAAAAATTTTAATATATTATTATTCTTAAACTTAATATATAAATATATTTTTCACATGTAAATTTATTCGGTACGGTTCGGTATTTTTTCGGCTTATTTTTATAAAATAAAAAACCTACCCTAATTATCGGTACGGTTATAGATTTATATAAAAAACTTACGGTTTTATTATAAAAAACCTAGAAATCGGTACGGTTCGGTCGGTTTAGTCGGTTTTTAAATATCCATTGACACCCCTAGATAGTACTATTAAATTCTTAAATATTAGGCGTTGCTAAATAATTTAAAGAATGAAAGATTTAATAGTCAAAACTTTAGTAAAAATACGTAAATATAATAATAAAAAATAATTACATAATTTTTTTAATCTAATTTTAAATTTATTTTTATAGGATAATGAGATTAAAAAACTCAAACACTTGAATAAAACAAAATTAGATTATCGTCTACATGCCATGTGTTTTATTTGACATAAAGAACATATATGAAAATGTTGTAATAATATAATTATTACATAAAGACTACATGTTTTTAATGATATATATGAATAGTATGTATAAATGTCTAAATTATATTTTCCGAATATAATGACTTGTTGGACCACTGGTGTCACGAGTATTGTTTTCATACTAATCAGAGGCTAGCTAGATAAAGCCGAATAGTCCAACGTGATAAACAATCACATAAAATGGAGTCATTTGCTTGTTTTCGTAATTTTCAAGACTTTTAAATAAATAAATAAATAAAATTATTAGAAGTTTTTTACTTGAACTATGTATGAAATCCCAATATCTAAAACTTTAAATTCATTAAAATTTTATCTTATTAAATTATTTCTTTTAAGTATGATGTAACTATAAAGTTCGTGATAGATATCAATATTAGCAGTAAGATTTGTCTTACGACAAAATCATCCAAATGATAAAAGAAAATTCATATCAATAATATTATTCGTTAATTAAGTGAATAACATCTAATCAGTAAACTCGAGTACTGTATCACTAAAATTCTATTAACGGATAACTTTTAATTACCTAATTTGAATTCTGCTTTATAACTAAAAGAATATCTTAAAATATATATGCAGATAAGATAATTAATTTTAATGCTATTGTAATGATTATATGAATGCATATTAAATTTACATGAATTCTAAAAGACTTTTAATAATAATAATAATAATTGTAACGACCCGATCGGTCGTTTAGAGTTTTAGCGCGTCGTTCAGCAGTTTGAGTCCATGAGCAATTTCACTTCAGGTATTATGACTGGTACGCGTGGTCGGAATTGAAATTTCAAAAGTTCAGAGTTGATTTGAAAAGAAAATTCTCATTTCGGAAGCTTTAAGTTGGAAGAATTGACTAAGGTTGGATTTTTGAGTAAACGATCTCGGAATCGGGATTTGAAGGTTCCAACAGGTTCGTATGATGAATTCGGACTTGGGCGTATATCCGCATCAGGTTTTGGATGACTTGGGAGCGTTTCAGCGCCTATTGTGGAAGTTGGCATTTTGGAAGAATTTCATAAATTTGGGTTGAGGTGTATTAAAATGTTATCCATGTCCGTTTGGGATTTCGAGTCTGGGTATAGCTCATTATGGTGATTCTGGTATTGGGAGCGCGTCCGGAAGTGGATTCGGAGGTCCGTAGGTCATTTTGGAGTCATTTGGCTAAAGCTAGAAATTTGAAGGTTTTTGAGAAGTTTGACCGGAAGTGACTTTTTGATATCGGGGTCGGAATACAATTCTGAAAGTTGGAGTAGGTCCGTAATGTCAAATGTGACTTGTGTGCAAAATTTGAGGTCAATCGGACGTGATTTGATAGGTTTCGGCATCGAATGAGAAATTTGAAATTCTAAAGTTCATTAAGCTTGGAATGGGGTGCGATTCATAAATTCGACATTGTTTGATGAAATTTGAAGGCTCAACTAAGTTCGTAATATGTTTTGGTACGTGTTGGTATAATTGGTTGAGGCCCCGAGGTCCTCGGGTGGATTCCGGATGGTTAACGGATCGAGTTTGGACTTGGAAAAAAAGATGAGAACAAACAAAACTATAATATTAAAACTTAAGAGTTGGAACGACTTTACCGAATTGACGAACAGCTTGTTGAAAAATAATTATCGTTGAAGACTTAAAGACTTCAATTCACCAACTTCACAATTTTGTACAAATTATAACAATTAAGTAAGCAATGATAGAAGAATATTAGAGAGAGATTGAGAGAGATTGATGATTTTGTGAGAAAAATAAAAGAATGAGGGGGTATTTATAGTTAAAAATAAGAAAAAAGTATAATTATAAAAAGTTTGGGGTTAAAATAAAATTTGGGGGGTTAAATGACTATTTTGCAAATAGCCAACGACTATTTTGGCAGACCAAACGGCTAGTTTTTAAATGGCTAAACGGTCAATTTTTTTTTTAAAAAAAATTATCCGTTGGGCCCGTTTAGGACAGCTTAAACCGGCCCACTTCTGAGCCAGTCCAGGTCCTAAACGGTCCCGGTCTCGCGGGCCTCCCCTATGAGACCGGCTCACTACCCGGCCCACCACCCCACGGTCCTGGTCCTATCCGGTTAGGACCGTTTAGGCCCACCGCCCGTGTGGGCTTGCGGTCCTGGGCCGGTCCCGGTCCTAACCGGCGCACTAGCCACCCCTACGTACTCATACTACACTTGCTGCACTTTTTGTACAGGACCTGAGGCAAGTACTAGTGGGGGACCTATCGTCTTACACCCACATTATCCAGGAGCATAGTGGTGACCTACCTTTCTGATCCGTTCTGCAGCTACTAGTGTCTCTCCTTGTATTTTTTTTTATTCTGTCTATTTTTATTTCAGACAGTGTTTGAGGTTTTGTATAATCTACTAGATGCTCGTATACTTGTGACACCAGGTCTTGGCATACACATTGGTTAAGTTTGGGTTTTATTATTTCTCTTGGTTTTAAAATTTGTCAATGAATGCTTAATTTATTAAGTTGGCTTGCCTAGCCATAGTATTGGGCACCATCACGACCTATAGGTGAAAATGAGTTGTGACATTAACTACCAATTCTTGTTAATACAAATAAGCACGGGTTAGTTACGGTGTAAGTATGATAAGTTAAATAGTATCACTCTGACTTCAGATTTGAGATTAAGTTTAGTTGGTAAATGAAGTTAGCTCGAGTTATTCTTAATTTATGTAGCAGCCTTTGAATTTTCAATCACAACAAATCATATACATTACATATCCATATTTTACTTTTACTACCTTATCAAAAGCAGAAGTAGAAAGGTAAAATAGAAAACAATGAAATTTGTGGTAGGTCTGCCGACAGAGGCGGTGCAAAGATTTAAAATTTTAGGATTCAGGATTGTAGTTATTTTAAGTTAATAAGTTCTAAATTAATAATTTATACATATTTAATGAATTTTTTAAGACAAATATAATTGAACAAAAGTTACTGAGTTCGGCCGAATCTGCATCCGATACTGTGGCTCCGGCCCCGCAGAGGAGTAGAATCGTTATTCTTTTCTTCTTTTTAAGTTTTAAGTTGTAAAGGAAGAGATTAGAATCCTCACAAGAGCAATTTAATCACCATAGAAGTGAAAAAGTGTTATACTTTTCCACTTTTAAGTTTTAAGCTTGTAAGCTCTTAGAAGCGTGGCATCGTTCGGTTCAAATAAAAAATTATGGAAAAAGTCATTGCGAAATCACTTACCTGATTTTATTATTACTAGTTTTAGGATACACATGTTGCGCGTACATTTTAGTTCCAATGAATAAATTATTTTTAAAAATTGCATATATATTATTAAAATTGTGTTTGAGTTATAAATTGAAAGTGTAATTAGATAAATTAAAATTGAAACTTTTGGAGTTAGAGCACGAAAGAGGTTGTGTCCTGTTTAGTTTTGGGATGTTGCCACTGTCATAGTTGTGGACTTGTTGTGAGTAGTATTTTTCAATTTTGGTTACACTTGTAGAAACCCAAAAAATCTCCCAGTGTACCAAATTTGCATCATAAAATATTAGCAGAACACACTTATTTGTCTTATTATGCATACTAAACTATAATGAAACATCCTCATAAAATATTCTTAGAACCTTTATGTGATGACCCAAAATGTCATTTTTAAATTTAATAAGTAATTCTATGTTCTAAGACCTTGAAAAGCACCATTTATCCTTTTTCAACTTACGTGCACAATCCGTAAAATTTTCTGGAAAGTTTTTATGTGAAATATGAATTAAAATGCGAAATATAGCTTAAAAATTCTAGTGAGTTGACTTTGGTCAACATTTTTAGCAAACAGACCCGGATTAGTATTTTGACAGTTCCGGTAGCTCCGTATCGTGATTTGAGACTTGAGAGTATGCCCGGAATTTAATTTGGAGGTCCCTAGCTTAAGTTATGACCATTTAACGGAACTAGCAATTTAAAGGCTAAAGATTTTCAAGTTTGACCACGGGGTTGACTTTTTAATATCGGGGTCGGAATCCGATTCAAAAAATTAGAATAGCTCCGTTATATCATTTATGACTTATGTGCCAAATTTAAAGTCATTCCGGATTCATTTAACATGTTTTGGCATAAGATTTGTAAATTGAAAAGTTTGGAAACTCAAAAGATCGAATCGAGGTGTGAATAATAATTTCAGCGTCATTTGACGTGATATGAGACCCCGATTAAGTCCGTATAATATTTTAGGACTTGTTGGTATATTTGGTTGAGATCCCGAGGGCCTCGGGTAGATTTCGGGTGGTCAACGGAATTTAATTTTGGCATTTCAAGAACGTTCGACGTCGTTTCTTCAAGAATAAGTAGTATACCATTAAGCAAATGAATTCCAAATTCAGTTTCGATGGAAGCATTAGATCCGTATTGAAATTTTGGAGCCATAGCAAAAAGAATCGTCGAATTCAGACATCGTATGAGAGAGTTATGCCCATTTTCGTATCGGGAAAGATTTTTTGTAGCCGCCAGCGCCCAGGGTAGCGTGGGGCGCTAGCCCTGGCGCTGGGAATTATTGGTGTTCTGGAAAGTGCGCCACAGGCAGCGCCCCACGCAACCTGTGGTGCTCAAAAATGCCAGAAACCCCATAAAATGGGGAGTTTAGCCATTTTACTCATTTTTGAGTTTGGGGAGCTCGATTTAGGCGATTTTTGGGCGATTTTCACGGGGAAAAATTGGGGTAAGTGTTCCTTATCCTATATTGATTATATTTCATGATTCCATACTCATTTACATCATGAATCCATGAATTTATGGAAGAAAAATCAGATTTTTACAAAACCTTCCAAAAATATAAAACGAAGATTCGAAGGTCAATCCGATGTCGGAATTTGATAATTTTTGTATGGTTGGACTCGTCTCGGAATGGGTGTTTGGATTTCGTAAGTTTTTCCGAGATTTGAGATGTGGGTCCCACTGTCAATTTTTAAAGTGAATTTCGGATTTTTATCCGAAAAATTAGTAAATTCATATGGAATTAATTCCTAAGATTTGTATTGAGTATATCGAATTATTTGTGAATAGATTTGAAGCTTTTGGAGACAAATTTAAAAGAAAAAGTTGTGGTCGAGTAATTTATTGGAATTTGCATAGCGAGGTAAGTGTCGTGTTTAACCTTGACTTGAGGGAATAGAACCCTTAAATTATTTGTTATGTGAAATGCATGTGAACGACGTATAGGCGAGGTGACGAGTGTCTATACGTCGTCAAATTAATTATTTGAAAATCATAAATTGTTCTAAGACACGAATTAATTGTTATAATAATTATTTCTTTCCTATTCCTTGACAAATATTAATTCTTGAATTCCTGCAATAATTGTTACATGCTATTTGATTTGTGTGTATTAATTGCTACTTGACATTTAGCATATTAAATATTAAACTGTCTATTTTCTCCACGATTTTCATAATAAATTGCTAATTGTCATTGCTTGTTTCATAATTAAATCATAACTATTGAATGCTTGTTGTTTTAAAATTTTATATTAATTGTTGCATTTATTGGGGTAATTTATTCTATAAGAAATGGGTAAATGAATATATTGGAGGAGCGGGTTGCGCGCCGCAACAGAGTTGATTGAAATGAATATATTGGAGGATCGGGATGCACGCCGCAACAGACTTGTTTAAAAGTCCATATTGGAGGATCGGATTGTCCATATTGGAGGATCGGGTTACACGCCGCAACAGACTTGTTAAAAAGTTAATATTGGAGGATCGGGTTGCACGCCGCAACAGACTTATTGAAAAGTCAATATTGGGGGATTGGATTGTACGCCGCAACAGACTTATTTAAAAGTCTATATATATACTTGACTGAAATAAATATATGACATACTTGATTAAAAGGAAAATATTGGGAGAGCGGGTTGCACGCTGCAACAGAATTGAATGTGAATATATTGTGAGAGCGGGTTGCACGCTGCAACAGAATTTATGGAAATGATAATTGGTTATAACTGCTGAGTTGGCTTCAACCATTATAAATGAGTTACCTGATTTATTTCTATTATTGATGTTGTTACTAATATTGCGTACAGGTTAATGTAAGTGAACCGCCTTAGCCTTGTCACTACTTCGTCGAGGTTAGGCTCAGCACATACCAGTGCATGGGGTCGGTTGTACTGATACTACACTCTGCACTTCTTGTGCAGATTTTGGAGTTGGTCCGAGCGGCGTACCATAGACTTGCTCGGATTTCAGCTACTCAGAGGAGACTTGAGGTATAACTGCACGACGTTCGCAGTTCTGAAGTCCCCGTCTATTGTACCTTAGCTATGTGTTTATTTTCAGATAGCTTTATTTTATTCAGACCTTTATTTTTTTAGAAGTTCGTGCACTTGTGACACTAATTCTGGGATAGTATTTAGATGCCGTTATTTTTATGGATTATTCACTATATTTCAGACCTTACTTCCGCATTTGTTTCTTTATTATTAATAAATTTAAAAATTGTTTAAAAATGGCTAATATTATTTTAACGTTGGCTTGCCTAGCAAGTGAAATATTAGGCGCCATCGCTGTCCGAAGGTGGAAATTTCAGGTTGTGACAGTTGGTATCAGAGCACTAGGTTACATAGGTCTTACGAGCCACGAGCAAGCTTAGTAGAGTCTGAAGGATCGGTACAAAGACGTTTGTACTTATCTCTCAGAGGCTATGAAGTTTAGGAACAATATCACTTCTTTCTTATTCTGTCGTGCGATTTTATTCTATCATCGATGATTGAACCATTCTACTCTTATTCACTCGCAGATGGTGAGAACGCATAATACCTCTACCGATGGACAGGGACCAAAACCCCTGGTGGCAACTATGGCCAGGGGTAGAGGTCGAGGCCGAGGTCGTGCTAGAGGCCGAGGCAGAGGCCGAGGTAGAGCTCAATCCAGAGCTCGAGCAACTGCACCTGTTGAAGAACCTCAGGTAGACCTTCAGGAGGAGGTCCCAGTTCAGAATGTACCAATTGGACCAGTTCAGGTCCCGGAAGGATTCACAGCCACTCCAGTGCTTCAGGACGCTCTAGTCCGATTGGTGAGTCTTATGAAGGGTGTGGCTCAGAATGGTACATTTCTAGTGGCACCAGCCATCTCACAGGCTGGGGGAGGAGCATAAACTCCCACTACTCCCGCCCCGGAGCAGATGGCTCCCCAGAATCAGGCTCCAGTAGCCCCGCCAGTTGGGGTAGTTCAGCCAGTTATTGCGGCACAGACCGGTGATAGGCCCGCCATGTCTTTTGAGGCCTTATTGAGACTGGATAAGTCTACTAAGATCTTTCTAGTTCACTTCAGTGGTACACCTTCTGAGGACCCACAGGATTATCTTGAACGCTGCCATGAGGTGTTGCGAAACATGGGTATAGTTGAGACCAATGGAGTTGATTTTGCCGTATTCCTGATGACGGGTTCCGCCAAGAGGTGGTGGAGAGATTATACATTGACCCGACCAGTCGGATCACCTACACTTACCTGGGAGCAGTTCTCTCAGCTATTTCTAGAGAAGTTCCTCCCTATCACACTGAGAGAGGAATTTCGCAAGCAATTTGAGCGTCTACAGCAGAGCAGTATGACTGTTACTCAATATGAGTCTCGTTTTGTGGATTTGCCCCGTCATGCTCTCCTTTTACTACCTACGGAGGGAGAGAGAGTGAGGAGGTACATTGAGGGACTCACTCACCATATCAGACTTCAGATGGCCAAGGAGACCGGAAGTGAGATTTCTTTTCAGGCGGCTGCTAATGTTGCAAGGAGGATTGAGATGGTCCTTGCACAGGAAAGAGGGCAGAGGTCCGATAAAAGGCCTCGTCAGTTCGGTGGTTACAGTGGTGCCTCGTCTGGAGGCAGGGGTAATTTTGGTAGGGGTCATCCTCCCAGACCATTTCATTCAGCACTCCATGTATCTCCCGGTGCTTTAGGGAGTAACGGTCGTATTATGCCTTACTCTGGGCAGCCAGTATTCAGTGCACGTTCAGCTCCTATCAGTACACCACCACTCCAGAGTTACTACAGTGGTTATCTGCCCCATCTGGGTTAGCTTCAGCTTCAGCAGCCACGACATCAGGATGGGTGTTATGAGTGTGGGAACATTGGTCACATCAGGAGGTATTGCCCTAGATTGGCGAGTAATAGATCTCGGCAAGATTCTCGTGCCATCATACCGGCACCGGTTGCTTCATCGTCTGCTCAGCCAGCTAGAGGTAGGGGTCAGACAATTAGAGGTGGAGGTCATTCCATTAGAGGTGGAGGTCAGGCCATTAGAGGTGGAGGCCAGCCAGTTAGAGGCCGTCCCAGATATGCAGTTCAGAGTGGTGGGGCCCAGCCCCGATTTTATCCTTTTCCAGCTAGGCCTGAGGCCGAGTCATCTGATGCTGTGATCACATGTATTATTCCAGTTTTCCATAGAGATGCTTCAGTTTTATTTGATCCAGGATCTACTTATTCCTATGTGTCCTCCTATTTTGCTTCATATTTGGTTGTGCCTTGTCATTCTCTGAGTGCTTTTGTGTGTGTATCTACACCGGCGGGAGACTCTGTGGTAGTAAATCATGTCTACCATTCGTGTGTGGTTACTATTGGTAATCTTGAAACTAGTGTAGATCTTCTACTTCTTGATATGGTAGATTTTGATGTCATCTTGGGTATGGATTGGCTGTCTCCTTATCATGCTATAGTGGACTGTCATGCCAAGACAGTGACCCTAGCTATGCCGGGGTTACCTTTATTAGAGTGGAAAGGAACTCCTGGCCATTCTGCCAGCAGGGTTATTTCTTATATGAAAGCTCGGCGTATGGTAGAGAAAGGGTGTCTAGCCAATTTGGCTTATATTCGCGATCCCAGTGCGGATGTCCCTTCTATGGACTCAGTACCAGTTGTTCGTGAATTTTCGGAAGTATTTCCTGCAGATCTGCCGGGGATGCCACCCGACAGAGATATTGACTTCTGTATTGATTTGGCTCCGGGCAATCAGCCCATTTCTATTCCACCATCCCGTATGGCCCCGCCAGAGTTGAAAGAATTGAAAGAGCAGTTACAAGCCTTGCTTGATCAGGGATTCATTAGACCCAGTGTCTCACCCTGGGGTGCACCAGTATTATTTGTAAAGAAAAAAGATGGCTTGATGCGGATGTGTATAGATTATCGGCAGTTGAACAAGGCCACTATCAAAAACAAATATCCGCTGCCAAGAATTGATGACTTATTTGATCAGCTTCAGGGTGCCAAGGTATTTTCGAAAATTGATTTGAGATCTGGTTACCATCAGTTGAAGATTAGGGCATCTGATGTCCCTAAGACAGCTTTTCGGACTCGGTGTGGGCATTATGAGTTCCTAGTTATGTCATTTGGGTTGACAAATGCTCCAGCAGCATTTATGGATTTGATGAATCGGGTGTTCAAGCCTTATTTGGATTCTTTTGTGGTTGTATTCATTGATGATATCTTGATTTACTCCAGCAGTCGAGAGGAGCATGAGCGGCATCTTCGAAGTGTGCTTCACACCTTGAAGAATAATCAGTTATATGCCAAATTTTCAAAATGTGAGTTTTGGTTAGACTCAGTTGCCTTTTTGGGACATGTTGTATCGGCAGAAGGCATAAAGATGGATCCTAAGAAGATTGAGGCTATTCAGAATTGGCCTAGACCTGCTTCGGTTATAGAGATCCGGAGTTTCCTAGGTTTGGCAGGTTATTATCGTCGGTTCGTGGAAGGGTTTTCATCTATAGCAAGCATCTTGACTAGACTAACCCAGAAGGGTGTTCCATTCAGATGGTCAGACGAGTGTGAGTTGAGCTTTCAGAAGCTCAAGACCGCTTTGACTACGGCGCCAGTATTGGTATTACCCACTGGTTCAGGATCGTATACGGTATATTGTGACACATCTCACATTGGGCTTGGTGCAGTATTAATGCAAGATGGCAAGGTAATTGCATATGCGTCGCGACAGTTGAAAGTTCATGAGAAGAATTATCCTGTTCATGACTTAGAATTGGTAGCCATTGTTCATGCGCTGAAAATTTGGAGGCATTACCTCTACGGTGTCTCGTGTGAGGTATTTACTGATCATCGCAGCCTTCAGTACCTGTTCAAACAAAAGGATCTTAATTTGAGGCAAAGAAGATGGATGGAGTTGTTGAAAGACTATGATATCACCATTTTGTATCACCCCGGAAAGGCCAATGTGGTGGCCGATGCTTTGAGTAGAAAGGCTGTGAGTATGGGCAGTCTTGCGTATATTCCGGTTAGTGAGAGGCCATTAGCTGCAGATGTTCAAACTTTGGCTAATCAGTTTGTAAGGTTAGATGTTTCAGAACCCAGTCGGGTTCTAGCTTGTACAGTCGCTCGGTCTTCTTTACATGAGCGCATCAGAGAGAGGCAGTATGATGATCCTCACTTACTTGTCCTTAAGGACACGGTGTGGCACGGTGATGCCAAACGGGTTGCTGTGGGGGAAGATGGAATTCTGCGAATGCAGGGCCGTATTTGTGTGCCTAATATGGATGGGCTTCGTGAATTAATTCTTGAAGAGGCACATAGTTCTAGGTATTCTATTCATCCAGGTGCCGCAAAAATATATCAAGATTTGAGGCAACATTATTGGTGGAGGAGAATGAAAAAGGATACAGTTGTACATGTAACTCGGTGTCTGAATTGTCAGCAAGTTAAGTACGAGCATCAGAGACCTGGTGGTTTGTTTCAGAAGTTAGAAATTCCTGAGTGGAAGTGGGAGCGTATCACAATGGATTTTGTTGATGGGCTCCCACGGACTCAGAGAAAATTTGACGCAGTTTGGGTCATTGTGGACAGGTTGACCAAGTCAGCCCATTTCATTCCAGTGGCAGTTACCTATTCTTCAGAGAGGTTAGCTGAAATTTACATTGGTGAGATTGTCCGCCTTCACGGTGTGCCCGTGTCTATTATTTCAGATCGAGGTACGCAGTTTACCTCACATTTTTGGAGGGTTGTACAGCGTGAGTTAGGCACGCGGGTGGAGTTGAGTACAACATTTCATCCACAGACAGACGGACAGTTAGAGCGCACTATTCAGATATTGGAAGATATGCTTCGCGCTTGTGTTATAGACTTTTGGAGGTTCTTGGGATCATTTCTTGCCACTTGCGGAGTTTGCTTATAATAACAGCTACCAGTCGAGCATTCAGATGGCTCCATATGAGGCATTATACGGAAGGCGATGCCGATCGCCAGTTGGTTGGTTTGAACCGGGAGAGGCTCGGTTGTTGGGTGCCGATTTGGTACAGGGTGCCTTGGATAAGGTTAAGATTATTCAAGATCAACTTCGCACAGCTCAGTCTAGGCAAAAGAGTTATGCCGACCGTAAAGTTTATGATATTGCATTCATGGTTGGAGAATGAATATTGCTTCGGGTTTCACCTATGAAAGGTGTAATGAGGTTCGGAAATAAGGGCAAGTTGAGCCCTAGGTATATCGGACCCTTTGAAATTCTTGAAAGGGTGGGTGAAGTAGCCTACAGGCTTGCATTACCACCTAGTTTATCAGCGATTCATCCGGTGTTCCATGTATCTATGCTCCGAAAATATCATGGTGATCCGTCCCATGTGTTAGATTTCAACTCAGTCCAATTGGACAAAGATTTGACTTACGAGGAGGAGCCGGTGGCTATTCTAGCCCGGCAGGTCCGACAATTGAGGTGTAAGAGTTATCCTTCAGTTCGAGTGCAATAGAGAGGTCAGTCGGTAGAGGCATCTACCTGGGAGTCCGAGTTAGAAATGCGGAGTAAATATCCACACCTTTTCTCCAGCTCAGGTATTTGTTTTTTTCTAACTCCATTCGAGGACGAACGTTTGTTTTAGAGGTGGAGAATGTGATGACCCAAAATGTTATCTTTAAATTTAATAAGTAATTCTATATTCTAAGACCTTGAAAAGTACCATTTATCCTTCCTCGACTTACGTGCACAATCCGTAAAATTTTCTGGAAAGTTTTTATGTGAAATATGAATTAAAATGAAAAATAGAGCTTTAAAATTCAAGTTAGTTGACTTTGGTCAATATTTTTCGCAAACGGACCCGGATTAGTGTTTTGACAGTTTCGGTAGCTCCGTATCGTGATTTGGGACTTGGACTTATGCCCGGAATTTAATTTGGAGGTTCCTAGCTTAAGTTATGACCATTTAACGGAACTAGCAATTTAAAGGCTAAAGATTTTCAAGTTTGACCACGAGGTTGACTTTTTGATATCGGGGTCGGAATCCGATTTGGAAAATTAAAATAGCTCCGTTATGTCATTTATGACTTATGTGCCAAATTTAAAGTCATTCCGGATTCATTTAATATGTTTTGGCATAAGATTTGTAAATTGAAAAGTTTGGAAACTCAAAAGATCGAATCGAGGTGTGAATTATAATTTCAGCACCGTTTGACATGATATGAGACCCCAAGTAAGTCCGTATAAAATTTTAGGACTTGTTGGTATATTTGGTTGAAATCCCGAGGGCCTCGGGTGGATTTCGGGTGGTCAACGGAATTTAATTTTGGCATTTCAAGAACGTTCGACGTCGTTTTTTCAAGAATAAGTGATATACTATCAAGCAAAGGAATTCCAAATTCAGTTTTGATGGAAGCATTAGATCCGTATTGAAATTTTGGAGTCATAGCAAAAAGAATCGTCGAATTCGGACATCGTATGAGAGAGTTATGCCCAATTTCGTATCGGGAAAGATTTTTCGTAGCCGCCAGCGCCCAGGGTAGCGTGGGGCGCTAGCCCTGGCGTTGGGAATTATTGGTGTTCTGGAAAGTGCGCCACAGGCAGCGCCCCACGCTACCTGTGACGCTCAAAAATGCCAGAAACCCCATAAAACGGGGAGTTTAGCCATTTTACTCATTTTTTGAGTTTGGGGAGCTCAATTTAGGCAATTTTTGGGCGATTTTCACGGGAAAAAATTGGGGTAAGTGTTCCTTATCCTATATTGATTATATTTCATGATTCCATACTCATTTACATCATGAATCTATGAACTTATGGAAGAAAAATCAGATTTTTATAAAACCTTCCAAAAATGTAAAACGAAGATTCGAAGGACAATCCGATGTCGGAATTTGATAATTTTTATATGGTTGGACTCGTCTCGGAATGGGTGTTTGAATTTCGTAAGTTTTTTCGAAATTTGAGATGTGGGCCTCACTGTCAATTTTTAAAGTGAATTTCAGATTTTTATCCGGAAAATTAGTAAATTCATATGGAATTAATTCCTACGATTTGTATTGAGTATATCGAATTATTTGTGAATAGATTTGAAGCTTTTGGAGATAAATTTAAAAGGAAAAGTTGTGGTCGAGTAATTTATTGAAATTTACATAGCGAGGTAAGTGTCGTGTTTAACCTTGATTTAAGGGAATAGAACCCTTAAATTATTTGTTATGTGAAATGCATGTGAACGACGTATAGGCGAGGTGACGAGTGTCTATACGTCGTCAAATTAATTATTTGCATAATTATTTGAAAATCATAAATTGTTCTAAGACACGAATTAATTGTTATAATAATTATTTCTTTCCTATTCCTTGACAAATATTAATTCTTGAATTCCTGCAATAATTGTTACATGCTATTTAATTTGTGTGTATTAATTGCTACTTGATATTTAGCATATTAAATATTAAACTGTCTATTTTCTGCCCGACTTTCATAATAAATTGCTAATTATCATTGCTTGTTTCATAATTAAATCATAACTATTGAATGCTTGTTGTTTTAAAATTTTATATTAATTATTGCATTAATTGGGGCAATTTATTCTATAAGAAATGGGTAAATGAATATATTGGAGGAGTGGGTTGCGCGCCGCAACAGAGTTGATTGAAATGAATATATTGGAGGATCGGGTTGCACGCCGCAACAAACTTGTTTAAAAGTCCATATTGGAGGATCGGGTTGCACGGCGCAACATACTTGTTTAAAAGTTCATATTGGAGGATCGGGTTGCACGCCGCAACAGACTTGTTTAAAAGTCCATATTGGAGGATCGGGTTGCACGCCGCAACAGACTTGTTAAAAAGTTAATATTGGAGGATCGGATTGCACGCCGCAACAGACTTATTTAAAAGTCTATATATATACTTGAGTGAAATAAATATATGACATACTTGATTAAAAGGAAAATATTGGGAGAGCGGGTTGCACGCTGCAATAGAATTGAATGTGAATATATTGTGAGAGCGGGTTGCACGCTGCAACTGAATTTATGGAAATGATAATTGGTTATAACTGTTGAGATGGCTTCAACCATTATAAATGAGTTACCTGATTTATTTCTATTATTGATGTTGTTACTAATATTGCGTACAGGTTAATGTAAGTGAACCGCCTTAGCCTCGTCATTACTTCGTCGAGGTTAGGCTCAGCATTTACCAGTACATGGGGTCGGTTGTACTGATACTACACTCTGTACTTCTTGTGCAGATTTTGGAGTTGGTCCCAGCGGCGTACCATAGACTTGCTCGGATTTCAGCTACTCAGAGGAGACTTGAGGTATAACTGCAAGGCGTTCGCAGTTCTGAAGTCCCCGTCTATTGTACCTTAGCTGTAATGTTTATTTTCAGACAGCTTTATTTTATTCAGACCTTTATTTTTATTATTTTAGAAGCTCGTGCACTTGTGACACCAATTCTGGGATGGTATTTAGACGCCATTATTTTTATGGATTATTCACTATATTTCAGACCTTACTTCCGCATTTGTTTCTTTATTATTAATAAATTTAAAAATTGTTTAAAAATAGCTAATATTATTTTAACGTTGGCTTGCCTAGCAAGTGAAATGTTAGGCGCCATCACGGTCCGAAGGTGAGAATTTCGGGTCGTGACACTTTCTAATCTAACTCCAAAAATAAAAGTACGTGAACTTCAAGATGATGGGTTATAATGCACTAATCTTGAAACATATGCCTACAAACACCGCAAACAAATTAAAGATGGGGTATAATATAAATTATTTTGGTATTATAGTCAAAGTTCTAACAATATACATGAATGCAAAATTCAAGTACTAATACAAATACGTGCATGCAAAATAAAACAGCTAATACATAAACTTTTTGATTAGAGAAAAAGAACTCTGAAAGGTGCTGCAAGAACAAGCTAAGTTTGACGACTAAAATATTTACGAAAATATTTGATGTTTCACCAAATGTTCATTTATTAAAAATTAGTCCTTCAAAATTTTACCAAATAATAAAGACTCCTAACAAAAAAAGTAAAAATAATAAAAAACAATGTGTGAGAATTAGCCAAACATAGGGAGTTGAACTAAGAGGCAAAAAATTATTTACTTTCCTAAGACCGTTAACAGTAGGAGAATAATTAAATAAGTATTCCTAAATTATAGAGAAATTAATTGAACGACTATTCCTAAGTATTAAAAGTATTAATGAAACTCAAATTATTATGTTGTCCAATGTAAAATTTCTAATCTTAGGATACGCGCGTTGCGTATGTACCTCGTCTTTATCAATACTAAATTTTTGTATTATATTAGAACTTGTGTATAAGTTATATAATAAATTTTTAAAAAAGTATAATCATGTTCTGAAATGATTAATTGTTAGTCTTATTCAGTTGTACAATAAAGGAATACACTCTATTCCATAAAAGTACTCAATCATCTCAATCAATATGTAATTTAAGATTGATTTCAATTTTATTATTTAATTTCTTAAGTTTCACAAGTTGTCATTCTTCTTTTTAAGTTTCAACAAGAACACATAAGTTTTGAAGATTTGAAGTTTTTACAGTAAAACTCTTTTTAAAGAACTTTGATTCCGTAAAAGGCTTAATATTGGAACCAAAAACTATGTTCTATCTTCTCTTTGATATTTCTTCTGCAATAGTCTTGAATTGTGCATGAAATCGTAGTTGCAAAATCATTGGCCACGTAGCTATTCAACATAAGCGAATGATGATCTATTCACATTCTGCTACAAAATCAGAGTATGTATAGAGTTCGTATTCCATTATTTTATTAAATTCGACGCTATTAAAAATAAATTAAAGATATTTTATATATAGTTCAAATAAAGAAAGAATTTATATAAGGTAAAATCTTAATTGATTTTAGAGTACTAAATATTAAGACTTCATACTTAGTTCAAATAATAAAAAAATTATAACTAAAGTTTTAGTTAAGTGCAAAATCTTAAAATTGTAAGAAAAATAATTTAATACAGTTTTGTCCAATATAAGTACTATTAAAAGCGGCTAAAAACAGAGAAAAAGATCCAATTAGAGCACGCAAATATAGTAGAAGAAATAACTTACAAAAGGTTAAAGCATATAGTCTAATGCAAAAAGGATACTATTCAACCAAGTTTTACAATCAAGTACATCAAAATAAGATGTATTGGTTAAATACGTGCATGCAAAATTCAACTACTAATACAAATATGTCACGACCCAAAATCTAACCATGGTCGTGATGGCGCCTATCGTGTTACAAGGCAAGCCTATTTCCCAAAATATTACTACTAAATCGATTATAAGAATTTAATAAAATATTTCTAACATTTAAATTTTTCATAAACTAAATCAACTCTAAATATAATATAGAAAATACGGAAACGAGCCCCAAACATCGGGGTGTCACTAAGTCATGAGCATTTAAATCTATGAACTAAGATATATAAGATGTCTAACTGTCCAAAATAAGAAATTACAAGAGGAGTAACAAGGTCCTGCGGACGCGAACAACTACCTTGCAGTCTCCAAAGATAGCCGGCCTGAACTCAACGATCGCCGCCATCTCACTCACCTGGATTTACACATAAAGTGCATGGTGTAGTATGAGTACAACCGACTCAGTAGTAACAGAAATAACTAAGGAGCTGAGCAGTAGTGACGAGCTAAGCAGAATAATCCAATTATTATTTCCACAATTAAGTACAAATAGGAGTAGACAAGTAATTTTATAAATCAGTAAGACTATAAGAAAAATTAACAGGTAAATGCAACAACAACAAAAGTAAATACAACCTCACAGCAATGTCACTTCATCACTCAGCACTCGTACTCAGCACTCAACGCTCACTGGGGATGTGTACAGACTCCGGAGGGGCTCCCAAAGCCCAAGCGCTAAGCACGGACAACTCACGTGCCATCATATCAATACCTGGATCCGCACGGTCAACTCACATGATACACGGACAACTCACGCGCTATGGTATCAATACCTAGACCCGCACGGTCAACTCACGTGTTACGCGGACAACTCACGCGCTATGGTATTAATATCCTCACAACCAGGCCCTAAATCAAATCCCAAAAACGAAGATGGATTCATGGAATATAATTAAAACCGAGTAGAGAACACTTACCCCAATTCCTGTGGTGAAAATTGCCTCCATCCGAGCTCTCCAACTCAAAATATGACCGAATGAACAAACCCTTATTTTATATATTTTTCTGCCAGCTATTCTGCCTCGTTTCTCATGCCAAACGATCCCGAAACTCACTTTTTATGCTTCCAATGGATTCCTTGTGAAATTCTAGTCAAGTTAGGCTTGAATCACTCAATTTTACAGGAGATATGTAGGTTTTAATATTTGCAAATAGTGCAGATTTTTAAATACGCCGTCAGTGGCAATTTCGTAATTAATCTGAAAAGTCTGGCAACCTAATTC
Organism: Nicotiana tomentosiformis; assembly: GCF_000390325.3. Lineage (NCBI taxonomy): Eukaryota > Viridiplantae > Streptophyta > Magnoliopsida > Solanales > Solanaceae > Nicotiana > Nicotiana tomentosiformis. The sequence continues at coordinate 34,907,101 of NC_090818.1, read as the reverse complement.
TTAGTAAAATGACCATAAAATCCTCATACGATGTCCAAATTCGACGATTATTTTTGCTACGGGTCCATAATTATGATATGGATCTAATGCTTCAATCAAAAAAGAAATCGGAGCTCATTTGTTCAATATGATATCATTTATGCTTGAAGAAACGACATCGAAACATAAGAAAAACGAGCGCAACACAACCCAAACTTATCCGAAACTCATCCGAGGCCCTCGTGACCTCAACCAATAATTCCAACAAGTCATATATCACTACCCGAACTTAGTCGAACCTTCGGAACACCCAAAACAACACCAAAATACCAAATCAACCTCGGATTCAAGCATAAGAACTTCTAAACTTTTAACTTTTGCCAATTCAAGCCTAATTCTACCACGGACCTCCAAATTACATTCCGTACACACTCCTAAGTCTAAAATCATCCAACGAAGCTATCCGAATCATAAAAATCCCAACCCAAATTCGTTTACTCATAGGTCAACTTCCGGTTGACTTTTTCTAACTTAGCTTTCTAACTAAGAGACTAAGTGTCTCATTTCACTCCAAAACTACTCCGAACCCAAACCTACGAACTCGATACAACTCAACACAGCTGAACAACACATAAATAAGCAGAAATAGGGAAAACGGGGCTAAAACCCTCGAAATGACCGACCAGGTCGTTACATCCTCCCCCTCTTAAACAAACGTTCGTCCTCAAACGAGCCAAGAGTTGTTCTCAAAACCATCAAACCACCGCATAACCTTACCTTGCACATACCCGGGGGTGATCCCATGCCACCCCTATCCAATGTAGGTCCGATAACACAACATAAGTGAAATTTCTCAATTCAACCAAACCCACCAGCCTTGGAATCAAACGTTTTTTTTACTCATTTGAAATTTCTTATAAAAAATCTGAATCATGCAACCTACACACTATAGAACTCATTACCTCATACACACCCAAAGAACTAATCATACCCATTACCTTGTCGATCCAACCTACTACCAAGATGCCCTATCTATCTGAGTCCCTTCTGAATTACCTTTAAATTGATACTTCTCCCTGCCATAACACCACAATCCTCAATCCAGACTCACCACACGAGACCCAAGCATAAAACCACACCGCCCTAAGGCTCATAAGCCACTGAATACTCTCTTAAATATCCCCAAATAGCACTCACACAATCAACACCTCAGTGCTCAAGCTATAGTCAAACCCCGACCTCGAATCCTCCAGACTGGCCCAACATCAACACACAGAAATCATATCTCGCACCTCATCAAGGGAATCACAAGCCGAGGCACAACTGATACCGAGCACTCATGTGCGCATACGAATGCGTGGAAGGAATTCAAGGAATTATGTTCCAAGCTGAATCAATTCCGCATGATAGAATACAAGAAAGTGAAATTTTCCTAAGGGTCATGCAGCCTCTCGAAGATAAGTACAGACGCCTCCGTACCGATCCGCAAGACTCTACTAAACCCGCTCATGACTCGTGAGACCTATGTAACCTAGGTTCTGATACCAACTTTTCACGACCCAAAATTTAACCATGGTCGTTATGGCACCTATCGTGTTACAAGGAAAGCCTATTTCCCAAAATATTACTACTAAATCGATTATAAGAATGTAATAAAAATATTTCCAACATTTGAATTTTTCATAAACTAAATCAACTCTAAATATAATATAGAAAATACGGAAACGAGCCCCAAACATCGGGGTGTCACTAAGTCATGAGCTTCTAAAACTATGAACTAAGATATATAAGTTGTCTAACTGTCCAAAAGAAGAAATGACAAGAGGAGTAACAAGGTCCTGCGGACGCTAACAACTACCTTGTAGTCTCCAAAGATAGCCGGCCTCAAAACCATCGCCACCTTCTAACTCAACTGGATCTGCACATAAAGTGCAGGGTGTAGTAAGAGTACAACTGACTCAATAGTAACAGAAATAACTAAGGAACTGAGAAGTAGTGACGAGCTAAGCAGAATAATCCAATTATTATTTCCACAATTAAGTACAAACAGGAGTAGACAGGTAATTTCATAAATCAGTAAGACTACAAGGAAAATTAACAGGTAAATAGAGCAACAACAAAAATAAATGCAACCTCACGGCAATGTCACTTCATCACTCAGCACTCGCACTCAGCACTCAATGCTCAACACTCTACACTCATTGGGGGTGTGTACAGACTCCAGAAGGGCTCCCAAAGCCCAAGCGCTAAGCACGGACAACTCACGTGCCATCATATCAATACCTGGATATGCACAATCAACTCACGTACTACGCAGACAACTCACGCGCTATGGTATCAATACCTGGACCCGCACGGTCAACTCACGTGTTACACGGATAACTCACGCGCTATGGTATTAATATCCTCACAACCAGGCCCTCGGCCTCACTCAGTCATGTACCTCTCCTGCCTCACAATGCATCACCAATAAGGGGACACAACCCACATCAAGTATCACAACATATCAGCAAAATAATAGAGACTGAGGTAAACATATACAATAATTTTTATGACTGAGTACAAATAATGCGAGCATGAATAAAGCCTAAGCATGATCTATAACATGAAGGCAGACAAGTTCAATAACAAGTAACTACGTAAACACAGATGATGTCCATGAGGCCTCATGGGACGGACCAAATCTCAATCCCTCGAGGTATACACCCACACGCCTGTCACCTAGCATGGGTATCACCTCCAAACAGTCACACGATATCAAATTCTCCGGGTTTATACCCTCAAAGCCAGAGTTAAAACTGTTACTTACCTTAACAGTGTAAAATCCTACTCCGAGATGCCATCATATCTGGACTCGGTCTCCAAAAGCTCTGAATCTAACCAAAAATCATAATACTACTATCAACATAGTCTAAAGAATCGAATTCCAATATAAAAACTACATAAATATGCCAAAAATCTGAAATCGGCCAAAACTCGGCCCCCGGGCCCACGTCTCGAAATCAATCAAAAATGACAGAATAATAAACCTCGTCCTACCAAATAAAATTTATCAAAATCGGACTCTGTTTGGTCCCTCAAATCCCTACCTAAAACTCTCCAAAACTCAAGCCTTAACTCCTTCAATTTCAATTTGAAATCATCAATCAAATCCCAAAAATGAAGATCAATTCATGAAATATAACCAAAACCAAGTAAAGAACACTTACCCCAATCCCTATGGTGAAAATTACCTCCATCCGAGCTCTCCAACTCAAAATATGACCTAATGAACAAACCCTTATTTTATATATTTTTCTGCCAGTTATTCTGCCTCGTTTCTCATGACAAACGATCCCCAAACTCTCTTTTTATGCCTCCAATGGATTCCTTGTGAAATTCTAGTCAAGTTAGGCTTTTAAATAACTCAATTTGACCTTATAATAAATGAGATATGTAGGTTTTAATATTTGCAAATAGTGCAGATTTTTAAATACGCCGTCAGTGACAATTTCGTAATTAATCTGAAAAGTCTGGCAACCTAATTCTTAGTAAAATGACAATAAAATCCTCATACGATGTCCAAATTCGACGATTATTTTTTCTACGGGTCCATAATTATGATACAGATCTATTGCTTTAATCAAAAAAGAAATCGGAGCTCATTTGTTCAATATGATATCATTTATGCTTGAAGAAACGGTGTCGAAACATAAGAAAAATGAGCGCAACACAACCCAAACCTATCCAAAACTCACCCGAGGCCCTCGGGACCTCAACCAATAATTCCAACAAGTCATATATCACTACCCAAACTTAGTCGAACCTTCGGAACACCCAAAACAATACCAAAACACCAAATCAACCTCGGATTCAAGCCTAAGAACTTCTAAACTTTCAACTTTCGCCAATTCAAGCCTAATTCTACCACGGACCTTCAAATTATATTTCGGACACACTCCTAAGTCTAAAATCACCCAACGAAGCTAACCGAATCATAAAAATCCCAATCCGAATTCGTTTACTCATAGGCCAACTTTCGGTTATTTTTTTCTAACTTAGTTTTCTAACTAAGAGACTAAGTGTCTCATTTCACTCCAAAACTACACCGAACCTGTGATGACCCAAAATATCATCTTTAAATTTAATAATTATTTTTTTTCTAAGACCTTGAAAAGCACTATTTATCATTCCTCGACTTGCATGCACAGTCCGTAAAATTTTTCGGAAAGTTTTCAGGTGAAAAAATGAATTAAAATGTGAATTAGAGCTTTAAAACTCAAGTGAGTTGACTTTGGTCAATATTTTGAGCAAACGGACTCGGATAAGTATTTTGACAGTTCCGGTAGGTCCGTATCGTTATTTGGGACTTAGGCGTATGCCTGGAATCAAATTCCGAGGTCCCTAGCCCGAGATATGGAATTTTGATAAAAAAATAAAAGTTTAAGTTCAAATAGTGACCGGATGTCAAATTATGTACAAATGACCCCAGAATAGAATTTTGATGATTCCAACAGCTCCGTATGGTGATTTTGGACTTAGGAGCATGATCGAAATTTTATTTGGAAGTCCGTAGTGGAATTAGGCTTAAAATGCCGAAAGTTGAATTTTTGGAAAGTTTGACCGAGTGGTTGACTTTTTGATATCGGGGTCGAAATCCGATTCTGAAAATTTTCATAGCTCAGTTATGTCATTTATGACTTTTGTGCAAAATTTGAAGTCATTCCGAATTGATTTGCTATATTCCGGCACAAAATATAGAAGTTGGAAGATTTGAAAACTCATAATTCGATTCGATGCGCGATTCGTAATTTCGGCGTTGTTTGGCATGGTTTGAAGCCTCAACTAAGTTCATATTGTATTTTGGGACATGTTGGTATATTTGGTTAAGGTCCCGAGGGCCTCGGGTGGATTTCGGAAGGTTAACGGAATGGATTTCGGACAAAAAGGAACTGCTGGAATATTTCTGCTGCAGAAGCTATTTTTGGACAGCAACCGGTGCAATCGCAGAGCTGACTTTGGAAGCTTATATCTCAAAATCTATAAGGAATCTGAACATTATCAAAACATGAAAGTTGTAGCCCTTTGATTCTAGTTAGTATATCTGCCAGCGTCCGCAGACTCCGGAGTCCCCTTCTATCTTACTATGTTGTCTTCCTTATTTGCTTTAGACTCTAATGTATAGAGACATAGAGAATAAATTCTTAGAAGCTTGTGACTTATTTCTACCGAGTTTTGGGAGTTGAAATTGTTTGACTTGTAGTTTATTTATTTCAGATATTTATTATTATTCTGCATTAATAGGCTTACATAGTCTTAGAGACTAGGTGCTATCACGACATCCTACAGAGGGAATTTGGGGTCGTGACAAGTTGGTATCAGAGCACTAGGTTCATAGGTGTCATGAGTCACAAGCAGGTTTAGTAGAGTCTTGCAGATCGGTATGGAGACGTCTGTGCTTATCTTCGAGAGGCTATGGAACTGTTAGGAAATATTCACTTCTTTGACTCCTTATCGTGCGACATTGATTTAGCTTGAAATATATATCTTATATCCCTTTGTATCCACTCGTGCATGACATTGCACACTCGGTATCAGTTGTGCGTCGACGATTCGTGATGCCGTAGATGGACTATGAGGGAGCCAGAGATGCTCAAGCATTGCCTCAACGTGTGGTTCCGACTGAAGATGCGGGCGTATTGAGAGATCAACTAGTGAATCATGTGGGGGTGCAACGGACGTTGGCGTCTGGTTGATTTATACAAGCTGTGAAGGTTATTATTATGGATCATCGGATATTGTGACCTATGACTTCGCGCCGAGTGGGGAGAGTCCTCTACTAATGGGTGGATTGCGGGGTCATGTATTATATCAGTTTTGGCCTGAAATGTATTTATGTGGTACTGAAAGGTTCCCTAAAATTTACACATGTTTAAGAACTGAGATTTTGTAGAGGATAAGGTTAGGACTTGCGGTATGTCCGCCTCCTTAATAATCCTATACTTCAATATCAAAGGAGTTATAGAAACAACTCTAAATTTGTAGAAGGTCTACTCAGCGTAGACGTCACTGTTGCGTATTTTGGGGTGTTTCAGAGTAAGTACACTTATTGACGAGAGTCTGGACTATGTGGTTCATGACAAGATTTGTCTGTATAGAGCTCTACTTTTGTGATCTTTGTGTATAAATAGGGGTAAGGGTTACCCCAAAGAAGAGTCGAAGAGTATGTTAAGAAATTGGTCAGCTCAACAGTGTAGAGTCAGTATAACAAAAGAAGAAATTTGCCTTGGGAGAGATATTTCTCCACCAGTGTTCGTGGCAAGCCTATAAAGAGAGCAGACCAGCCAATGCAACACCGCCCACTTGGCTCAGTTCTCAGAAACGCTTTTGAAAGAGTTTATTTTGTGGACTCTCCATAATGCGTGGCGCATAGGGTTTGAACGGTTGCGTCATGTCACTATTGACGATGTCAGAATATGCCATCAAGTTTAACAAGTTGGCCCGTCATACTCCTACTTTGCTTCCTACAGCCAGAGGGGGAGTCCATAGACTCATTAAAGGACTCAATTATGATCGTACAATTTTGTACGGCTCGGGAGCTACAAGCTGATACTTTATTTTTGCTAGTTGTACAAATTGCCAAGATATTAGAATGTGTTCGGGGTGAGGAAAAAAGGAAACTAAGGAGACCAAAACGTCTCGAGGTTCTGGGGGATTCAGTGGATTCTACTCTGCAAGTATAAATCATTGTGGAGGGGGCTCGGGCAGTCGGTTATCCCAATCCGCACATCGGATTACTCGGGGTGCTCCAGTAAGTTCTTTTAATGTACCACCGACATGAGTTCCTACAATGGTTATTCCAGTTATCTGGCACAGACTCAATATGAGCAGCCTAACCCGCAGAGGGGTTGTTATGAATACGGTGATACTAGGCACATCATGAGAAAATTGTCCCAAACTTGGGAGAGACATATTTCATCAAAGCACTCAGGCTACGTGCCCCATTGCAGTTACTACACCACCCACACGACCAGTTAAGCGTAGAGGACAGGCGGGTAGAAGGCGTCCTAGAGGTGGATACCCAGCTGTTGATATATTTTTATGGTATGGCGGAGGCCGCTACATCAGTTGGTGTCGTTACAGATACGACCTTGATATAATATAAAGGAATAATTTCCTCGACCTGATTCGGTTCTTAGTATCGGAACGAGTCCTTCTATGGTGCTCCACTTATGAGTGAGCTTCTTAATTCTATAATCTACTTATGTGTTTACTCCTTTTGGGAGATTTTATGGAGATAACTACGCCTATCATTTCGTGTTGGTCACTAAAAAGAGTTGCGAGGCTAAATGTGTCTTTCTGTTACTCATTTCGGTAAATTTTGATGTAAATTCCGAATAATTAATTGCAAATTGTGAATTATATGCTCTACCAATGTGGGGTTCATTATGTGTTGTGATTTGGTGTAACCGAAATTATTTAAAAGGAGAAAATGGAAATTTTCAATTGGCACGAAGTGCATATTACTTGTGATTCAGAACTGAGGAGGAGATCCTCACATTTTTATATAAATTGATATGTTTAAACCGGACTACGAGTTGCGGTGGAAGTTATATAAGGACGAGATCCTTGTAAGGAAAATTCTTGTGTTTAAGTTCTCCCTTGTGAAATTAAATTTGTACTATAGTACTAATAGGGAGTCATGCCTGTTAGGCTTATTTGAAAAATCTTATATGAAATTCTCTGTGCATAGTTATCAAATTCGCATTGTAATTATTAATTTTTAACCTACGAGGTAGGTGCCCACCCAAGTGGCGTTAAATGTGACTCGTTAATTCGGGTAAATAATTATGAGGTCTTCATGCCTCGCATCTAGTTATCAGTATTGTGAAGGTTTGTAACGAGATTTTTGTTAACATGAGGTTAAATAACGATTCTGTAATTGATTATGAACAACTATTAAGACCAAATTGATCCAAGAGGGTGCCCCATTTACAGGGTCAGACGAGTGTGAGTTGAGCTTTCAGAAGCTCAAGATCACTTTGACTCCGACACAAGCGTTGGTATTACTTACATGTTCAAGGTCTTATACTGTAAATTGTGACGCGTCGCGTATTGGTCTCGACACGATGTTGATGCAAGGTGGTAGGATGATTGCCTACGCGTCCAGACAGTTAAAGGTATATGAGAAAAAAAAAATTCGGTCCACGGCCTTGAGTTAGCAGCTATTGTTCGTGCCTTGAAGAATTTGGCGGCATTATTTGTACGGTGTCCATTGTGAGGTCTACACCGATCATCAAAGTCTACAACATATGTTTAAATAGAAGGATCTTAATTTGCGGCAGCGGAGATGGTTAGAGTTGCTTAAGGATTATGATATCACAATTCTCTATCATCCTGGGAAGGCCAATGTAGTGGCCGATGCCTTGAGTCGTAAGGCGGAGAGTTTGGGCAGCTTAGCATATTTACCGGTAGCAGAGAGGCCTTTGGCCTTGGATATTCAGGCCTTGGAAAACCAGTTTGTCAGATTGGATGTTTCCGAGCCGAGTCGAGTTTTGGCTTGTGTGGTTTCTCAGTCTTCTCTTTATGATCGTATCAGGGAGCGTCCGTATGATGACCCCCATTTGCTGGCCCTTAAGGATACAGTTTAGCACGGTGATGCCAAAGAAGCCGCAATTGGAGATGACGGTGTATTATGGATGCAGGGCAGGCTATGTGTGCCTAATGTAGATGGTTTTCGTGAATTGATTCTCCAGGAGGCTCACAGTTCACGGTACTCCATACATCCGGGTGCTGCGAAGATGTAGCAGGACTTGAGACAATATTATTGGTGGAGGAAAATGAAGAAAGACATAGTGGAGTATGTAGCTCGGTGTCTAAATTGTCAACAAGTAAAATATGAGCATCAACGACCGAGTGGATTGCTTCAGAAGTTAGAGATTCCAGAATGGAAATGGGAGAGGATCACTATGGATTTTGTTGTTGGGCTCCCACAGACTCAGAGGAAGTTCAATGCAACTTGGGTGATTGTGGATATATTGACCAAGTCAGCTCATTGCAATCCTATGATGACTACCTACTCTTCCGAGCAGTTGGCTCGAATATATATTCGCGAGATTGTCAGATTTCACGGCATACCAGTATCTATCATATCTGATCGGGGTACACAGTTTACATCACGGTTCTGGAGGGTAGTACAATGTGAGTTGGGTACTCGGGTAGAGTTGAGTACAACATTTCACCCTCAGACGGACGGGCAGTTCGAACGCACTATTCAGATACTGGAGGATATGCTTCGTGCGTTTGTGATAGATTTTGGGGGTGTTTGGGATCAGTTCTTACCACTTGCGGAGTTTTCTTACAACAACAGTTACCAGTCAAGCATTCAGATGGCTCCGTATTAGGCCTTGTATGGTAGGCGGTGCCGGTCCCCAGTGGGGTGGTTCGAACCGAGCGAGGCTGGGCGAGGCTAGGCTAGGCTATTGGGTACAGACTTGGTTCAGGATGCCTTGGAAAAGGTTAAGTTGATTCAGGATTGACTTCATACAGCCCAATCTAGACAGAAGAGTTATGCGAATCGGAAGGTTCGTGATGTTGCATTCATGGTTGGTGAGCGGGTATTGCTCCGGGTTTTGACTATGAAGGGTGTGATGAGGTTCGGGAAAAAGGATAATTTGATCCCTAGGTATATTGGGCCTTTTGAGATTCTTGAGAGATTGGAGAGGTGGCTTACAAACTTGCACTACCATCTAGTCTCTTTGCCGGTCATCCGGCATTCCATGTTTCCATGCTTCGAAAATATCACGGCGATCCGTCTCATGTGTTAGACTTCAGTTCGGTTCAGTTGGACAAGGATCTATCTTATGTTGAGGAATCGATGGCTATTTTGGATAGGCATGTTCGAAAGCTGAGGTCAAAGAACATTGCTTCCATGAAGGTTCAGTGGAGGGGTCATCTGCTCGATGAGGCGACTTGGGAGACCGAGCATGATATGCGCAGCTGTTATCCACACCTATTCACCAGCTTAGATACTTTTTCTAACTTCGTTCGAGGACGAACGTTTGTTTTAGAGGTGGAGAATGTAATGACCCAAAATATCATCTTTAAATTTAATAAATAATTTTGTATTCTAAGACCTCGAAAAGCACTATTTATCATTCCTCGACTTGCGTGCACAGTCCGTAAAATTTTTCGGAAAGTTTTCAGGTGAAAAATGAATTAAAATATGAATTAGAGCTTCAAAACTCAACTGAGTTGACTTTGGTCAACATTTTGAGCAAACGTACTCGGATCAGTTTTTTGACAGTTTTTATAGGTCCGTATCATGATTTGGGACTTAGGCGTATGCCCGGAATCAAATTCCGAGGTCCCTAGCCCGAGATATGGAATTTTGATGAAAAACTAAAAGTTGAAGTTTAAATAGTGATCGGATGTCAAATTATGTGCAAACGACCCCGGAATAGAATTTTGATGATTCCAACAGCTTTATATGGTGATTTTGGACTTAGGAGTGTGATCAAAATTTTATTTGGAAGTCCGTAGTAGAATTAGGCTTGAAATGCCAAAAGTTAAATTTTTGGGAAGTTTGACCGGGGGGTTAACTTTATGATATCGAGGTCGGAATCCGATTCTGGAAATTGGAATAGGTCTGTTATGTCATTTATGACTTGTTGCAAAATTTGAAGTCATTTCGAATTGATTTGATGTGCTTCGGCACAAGATATAGAATTTGAAAGTTCAAAATTCATAGATTTTGATTTGAGGTGCGATTCGTCGTTTTGATATTTTTTGATGTGGTTTGAAGCCTCGACTAAGTTCGTATTGTATTTTGGGACATGTTGGTATAATTGGTTAAGGTCCCGAGGGTCTCGGGTAGATTTCGGAAGGTAAACGGAATTGATTTCGGACAAAGAAGGCTGCTGGAAATTTCTGTTGCAGAAATTTCGCCAGAAAATTATGGTGCGTGGAACCAAATATGGAAGCTTATATCGCACAATCTATAAGACATCAGAAGATTTTCAAAACAGAAAAGTTGTAGCCCTTTGATTTTAGTTTCCAGAACGTTAAACCATTCATCATTTGGACATTTGTACAGAATGTTATGATGGATTGAATGAAGGCTGGTAGAGCAGTTTTGCCAGAAATTTCGCCAGAAATGTCTGATGTGTGGAGCCAAATTTGGAAGCTTATATCTTGAAATTCATAAGGAATCAGAAAATTCGCAAAACATGAAAGTTGTAGTTATTTGATTCTAGTTTCTAGAAAGTTACACCATTCATCATTTGGACATTTGTACATAAAGTTATGGTCGATTGAAGGAAGGCTGGTAGAGTAGTTTCCGGTGGACTTTTAGTGACGAAAAATGGACTTTTAGTGAAGGATTGAGAGAAACTTAAGGACCAAAAATGGTCATTTCATTCATTTCATTTTGGATTTTTGGAGCACGGTTCTTGGATGATTTTTGGGCAATTTTTACGGGAAAATATTGTGGTAAGTGTTCCTTATCCTATATTGATTATATTTCATGATTCCATACTCATTTACATCATGAATCCGTGAATTTATGGAAGAAAAATCAAGATTTTTGTAAAATCTTCCAAAAACAAAAATTTAAGATTTGGAGGTCGAGTTGTTATCGGAATTTGGTAAAATTGGTATGGGTGGACTCGTAATTGAATGGGTTGTCGGATTTTGTAAGTTTCGCCGGATTCCGAGATATGGGCTTCACGGGCAAATTTTGAGCTAATTTCGGATTTTATTGAAAAATATAATATTTGCTTATGAAATTAATTACTATAATTTTTGTTGACTGTATCGAATTAATTATGACTAGATACGAGTCGATCAGAGTCGGAAAAATCGAGGAAAAAGTATAATACTTGATTAAATTGGAGCAAGTCGAGGTAAGTGACTTGTCTAACCTTGTGTTCCCCTAGAATTGATATTAATGTGATTATTGAAATGTGTTGAAAGTCGTGTACACGAGGTGACGAGTGTGTATACGGGCTAAATGTGAAAGATTATATTTTTAAATTGTGTAGATCATTGTTGCGCATTTATTAAATTATTTTATGTTGTTATATTCTTCATCATTGATCTGTGATATATATTTTAAATTTTTTTATCTTTTTCCTGCTAATTGTTTTACCTATTTAATTGAAACTTGGTTTCTTTTATACTGTGCATTATTTGAAGGTTGATTTTCTTTAAATTAAATATTATTAATATGAAGTATTTGACCTTTTTTTTATTTTGATATTGAAGTAACGTATTAAAAATTTGAAATATTATTTTTCCTGAATTATTTATTCTTGAATATTTCGTAAGATATTTTTTGGATTATTCTGGTATGATCCGTGAGCTCTTTATTATTGAAAAATATTGTTGTTGATTTTTTTTGTGGAAAGATTGAAATATTGGGCACTTGAGGTGCAAATTGTGATATATTGTGATATTGATACGCATGCGGTGGTATAAGGTCTGGGTGTTGAAATGCATGCGGTGAGATAAGGGTGGCTTGATACGTGTGGCTAGTAGGGGTGACTACTAGAAGTCATGCGGTGTAATAAGGGTGGCTAAAACGCGGGATGCTATTTCGGAAAAAATATTTTCTTTAAATAAATTGTGAAGGCTCCTGCGGTGGTATAAGAAAATGAGATATTGTGAATTTGTTTATGATTTGGGACTACGAGGCGGTACCTCGGGAGTGCCCTTATTGATATTGATTTATGGCCGTAGTTGCCTTTGATTACTGTTGTGATTTTCTTAAAGTTGAAAAGAATTCTATTTTTGTTTCCACGAGGTATTTATTTGCCATTATTTAATGTAATTAAATGTGACATACTACTTGATTCATTTTCATTATCATTTTATCTTATAATATTGTTTAAACATTTTACCATGCCATTATTTATTCTCCAGTAGGGCCTGACCTGACCTCGTCACTACTCTACCGAGGTTAGGCTTGGCACTTACTGGGTACCGCTGTGATGTACACATACTACGCTTCTACACATCTTTTTGTGCAGATCTAGGTACATCTTATCAGACCATGCATCAGTAAACTAGTTGTACGAGGAGACTTCGAGGTATATCTGCCAGCGTCCGCAGACTCCGGAGTCCCCTTCTATCTTACTATGTTGTCTTCCTTTTTTGCTTTAGACTCTGATGTATAGAGACATAGAGAATAAATTCTTAGAAGCTTATGAGTTATTTCTACCGGGTTTTGGGAGTTGAAATTGTTTGACTTGTAGTTTATTTATTTCAGATATTTATTATTATTCTGCATTGATAGGCTTACCTAGTCTTAGAGACTAGGTACCATCACGACATCCTACAGAGGAAATTTGGGGTCGTGACAAAACATTCCATGTATAGTATGATACATGTCCTAAACTACCCGGACAATAGCATAATAGACGTACGGACTCTCGTCATCTCGTACGTATGTAGCCACCACAATTAGGTACTAACATTTATTTAAATTCACCTATGGGGTTAATTTCCTCTTATAAGGTTAGAAAGGAGACTTATCTCGCTCCGAAGTTCCATAACAGGCTTCCAAACCCTTCAAACTACTCAAATCGATGCACAACGCTCCAAAACTAGTCAATAAATGAGCAAATCCATAAATGTATACTCTAATACTCATTATAATCCAATTTATAACAATTCCCAGCTCCGTCCGAAAAGTCGATAAAAACCACCATCGGGCGCACGTGCCCGGGTTCCGAATATTTTCGAAGATAATCATTACCCATAATCTTATGAACTCAAATATATGATTTATTCCCAATTCCATGCCTAAATTCGTGGTCAAAATCCAAATTACCAAATTCTAGGTTTTCTACCTAAAACCCCACAACTTATACTAATTTTCATGTTCAAATCCATATAAACTCATGTATTTAACTCAAACTTGTGAAAAAAGCACTTACCTCATTATGATTGATGAATATGGCACTCCAATGTGCTCCAAAATCGGCTTCCATGGGCAAAAATGAAATATGATAGAGCCAAACCCTCGCTTTAAAGGAGACACTGCCCAGCCCCGACTTCCGCACCTGCGGCCTCTTCATTGCATCTGCGGTCTCGCAGGTGCGGCCATAACCTCGCACCTGCGAATTCCCTCTGCCTAGCTCAACTCCACACCTGCGCCTTTCCTTCCGCATCTGCGCCTTCGTAGGTGCGGACATACCCTCGCATTTGCGCTCCCAGATTCTTCTCTCACTCCCGCACCTGCGACGCACCTCCGTATCTACGACCTCACAGGTGCGGACAACCCTTCGCACCTGCGGTCACTGCCCATCTTTGCCCAAACCGCACCTGCGACCACTGGCTCGCATCTGTGTCCTCGCACCTGCGGCCCTTATTGCGTAGGTGCGATCATACCAGATATCAGCTGCCTCATCTTTTCTTCCAAGTCCAAACTCGATCTGTTAACCATCTGGAATCCACCCGACGCCATCGGGACCTCAACCAATTATACCAACACGTCCCAAAACACATAACAAACTTAGTCGATCCTTCAAATCACATCAAACAACGTCGAATTCATGAATCGCACCCCACTCCAAACTTAATGAACTTTAGAATTTCAAACTTCTACATTCGATGCTGAAACCTATCAAATCACGTCCGATTTACTTCAAATTTTGCACACAAGTCACATTTGACATTACAGACCTACTCCAACACTCGGAGTCAGATTCCAACCCCGATATCAAAAAGTCCACTTCTGGTCAAACTTCTCAAAAATCTTCAAATTTCTAGCTTTAGTCAAATGACTCCAAAATGACCTACGGACCTCCGAATCTACTTCCGGACGTGCTCCCAAAACTAGAATCACCATACGGAGCTATTTCCAGACTCGGAATCCCAAACGGACATGGATAACATTGAAATGCACTTCAACCCAAATTTATGAAATACTTCCAAAATGCCAACTTCCACAATAGACGCCAAAACGCCTTCGGGTCATCCAAAACCCGATCCGGACAGACGTCAAAGACCGAATTCATTATACGAACCTGTTGGAACCTTCAAATCCCGATTCCAAGATTGTTTACTCAAAAATCCAACCTTAGTCAATTCTTCCAACTTAAAGCTTCCGAAATGAGAATTTTTCTTTTCAAATCAACTCTGAACTTCCGAAATTTCAATTCCTACCACGCGTACCAGTCATAATACCTGAAGTGAAGTTGCTCATGGCCTCAAACTGCTGAACGACGCACTAGAGCTCAAAACGACCGGTCGGGTCGTTAAATTCTCTCCCACTTAAACATATATTCGTCCTCGAATGTGCTAAGAACTGCTATGGTGTAGTCCGAAATCACTGTTTAATACCTCGTGCACCTACCCGTACTACCACAACTCAGTTGAGCACATTAGCTCGAGCACATCTGAAGATATTCTCTTTTATCTAGGCAAATAAGCCTTAGAGACCAGTTCCAACATCCAGAATTCTCTGCCAGGCCTGCTTCCAACATACGAACACCGTATCAATCCCCACACGATGTACCAGAACACGACTACATACCTTTGCTGAATTCACACCATGCACCGCAACATTCACATGACCATAATAACATTCTCTGATCATAATAGCCAATATTCCCTGAATCTGATGCACCTCATGACATATATAAGTCTGGTTCCAACTCTTGCAATACCGCCACGATGGAAGAGATGTGTAGAAATTCATAACCAACTGCAAAGTCAACAAATCATTGAATCTCTCCCTTTGACTAGAATCATCACCCTATTATGAACCAAATAATGATATTTGCTCTTTACTATACTTTATATAATCCGATCGCACTGATCCCGGATCCAATAATCTCGTCTCACCCCAGTACAAGTGCTCAGGCAATAAGACAACTCAGACACGATCAAAAGTCTCATGTGATGCCATAATGTGCAACAAGCTACCAACTCGAATGTGATACATAAGGAAAATGAACTCTGGAAACAACTACTCAACCCACATAACTAACTAGACAACCAAATAGGTGTTACTAACCTTCCTCAGAAAATGGAAAACAAAATACACGAAAATAGATATAAGGGACTGTACTCAACATCACACTATTGCGACGTGCAACCCGATCCAAACAACATACCCGTGGCGGCGTGCCACCCGATTCGCACAAAAAGAATCTATAAGGAAATACTTACTGAGCTAGAATGCTCATTACTACAGAATATCCGAATATCGGACACAAGCACGCTAAGTGCATAATACCATCCCTGGGAGGACCGACAACGCCATACTCTACAAAACTCAAGCACAACTAAGGTGCGACATATGATCTGAATCTCGAGAGCCATACTGCTCACATAACATCATTGCTACACGGAACCTTAGCACATGTGAAATTTATTAAGCCGTTTCATAACTCACATGGCACAATATAGCATTACATGAATAAGCCGACAACGAAACGACATCCAACGTTCGAATACTCTTCCATAAGGAGCACTATGCTGAAATGAACACATCTAGCCTGATACAGAGCCCATATTCATATTTAAATCCTACCATAGACCTCAAGCCAATTCTGATCGCACCGTACTAGGCTAATAACCTTTCAAGGATCCATAATAACCCTTTTCCCCATAACACACAAGAATATCCATCATAACCGGAGCAAACTTCCACGGCCCACAACCAAATGAATCGAGCACCCTCCAGGCATAAATTCTCGAATTAGCGATATCGCCCACAATCTTCATACTTGGTTTCAATATTCACTCAATCAAGTGACTACACGTCATACTTATACCATCTTCCAGTGGGATACGCTCCCACGACCTTCCGCACTAGGTAACAAGTCTGCACATCCATACCACCGACCACACTAAAGTTGTAAAGAAAATCAAGAATCCACAAATCAATACACAAGGTGTCTTACACATGACATCAACCTTAGGTGACACCGAAAACAATACCATCTTACTTTAAACATCTAAATATTTTTTCCTGCTCATCTGAGATCATGAAATCCTTGTCAACACCGAACCGCAATCTCGAATCCTCAACTTTCGAATCCCATGCTACTTGATGCACTAAATCACGCCAATGCGCAAGAGTGCAAGAATTTCATCATAACTCCTGAACCACTAATAGGGTAAACACTTCATCATATAGAGACCTTCTACTTAACTCACTTTAAGAGAACCACAGCAACACGTGACTGAATTCTCATATCCGCAGAAAATACCAACCTCAAGTAATGGTATAACCACCATAACTCTTCCGGGATCCATCTACACATAACATGCCATAATACATGAATGCATCCAAATAAAATTAATTACGGCAGCCGTCAAGCCTCGCACGTACTGCCACAATCACATTCATTACTCAATACACTGAAAGAACTGATCATTTCCACCATCATGCCAATTCAACCATTGTTAGTCGACCCGTCCTTTCCCAATTTATTCTTAACTTGCCTTAAAAATAATAATCGCTCCAATCATTACATCACGAACCTAATTCCGCACTCCTCCCGAGTGACCTTATTTCACGAAACCACGTTGTCTCAAATCCTATGAACCATATCATACCCTCCTTGTGCGCATGTTCGCATCTTCAACTAGTGCACCTATTATGGAAAATCCCTCTATGAATCTGAAGTTATTTTCTTCCATTCCTCTAATGCTACACCGCTATCCGAAGATAACATAGAACACTCCAAGCCCCTTTCATAATCTGCTGCAAAAGCTCGATACTTAACCATACTACAAGCTCGAAATCATTAGGCACTGCACTTTAACTTTTGAATTCACTAGGACCGTTGTTGATAGTCACCCATTACGACCTGGTCCTGAATATAATCAACTCCAAGGCTCTGCTAGCACATGAACAATCTCTCAATAAGCACCCAGCTGAATCATCTTCCTTGTAACTTGCCTCTACACAAACCATAAATTCTGAGTCTTCCTAAAGCCTGAGCATGAATCGATAAGGCCAACTATAGCACACATTCCTCAAATTGCTTGCTCAAATTACCATTGATGTTCTCTTTCCATAGTCGTAACAATCCATCAATATATCGATACCCCAAAAATCTTACAAATAAACGACCATGCAATCCAACTGCAGGCGGTAGGACTCTCCCACTTAGCTTGAAGCTACTATTGCATAAACCTGGAACCCACCAAGATTCTTCCTTCATCGACATGATCCAGCACAATCAACCCGCCAAATTCCTCGAAATCCTTTTATTAACCTTTAATGAACACTCCGAACCACCAGCCACATTTATATATTCAATCTTTTATCGGGTAGCCAGTAGAATTCTTCGCAGAAGCTTCGTCAACACCACACGACCGCTAACATGCTCACAGGAGATAATCCACCTGTGAAAATTACATACCGACATATTCCAATGTCGCTGCACTGGGTATAATTACTACGAAATCAGTAGACCATCCTGAGTCCGAGCTCATTCACCAGCTGCACCATCTCGTTCACTCCCCATTGGCATCAACTAAACGTGCGACAATACATTCCAATCCAAAGTCATGTTGTATCCCTTTTCATATTAAGCTACCCCCTCCTGTCACACCCAATCTTCCTCAATATAGTAGCCGATATTCCAAATTACGCCCGTAGACCTAGTCACTGTCTACCATGAATCCCAATCACTCCAAACTTCCCTCAAGACGTGTAGCTATCCTACCCCGTAACCCATATGCTACCTTGCCACTCTCCCACTTAGGCCAAACCCTCTTCTTTAAGCAACTACTCGACTCCTGTTTCTCACACTTGGCCTTCTAGAAGTTTAACCATCGCGAGACACCTCCCACATGTCCTTCCTCATCCTTCGCTGCCCAGTTGTTGCCTTAAATCAATATCTATCTCTGTAGCACTTGAAACAATAGATCGCCACCAACTTTAAACCTCCTCGAAGATCATCTTCTTTGAGTCCTCAACACCCGGAACACCGATGCAATCCTGAACCACCGCACACTGCGATCTCTGACAGCCGCTTCCCCGCAACTATTTCACAATACCCTTCCCTGAAGGCAAATTGATGAAGACCATAACACCGACGAACTTAACACATTCAATCAAGGGTGACGACACCACATTATTGATCGAAATTCTACCACGCTTGAAAATACCAAATCTCGTTATTTCATCACCCCAAATCTAAACATTCCTAGTTCGATTGCCTTTCCTTCGCCGGAAATAAAATACTAGATCTCTGAATCATGCACTGAGTACACCTCCTTCCAAGTCATTCACTGCTTTGACGCATAGACAAGCATCCTTCCATTACACAAACACGGTGCAATAGCATCGCACGAATCGTCATACCAATTGACGCATAGCCCCAAAACCATCAGAAATACAACTACTGAGCTGAGATGACAAAACATTCTTCCACAAGGCGACGACATTAGCCCCAATCGAATACGCAGGGAGAAACATCCTGCTCTACATCATTAGTGCCATTAAAATTCCTCGATTCCAATTTATAATAAACGCTTCGCGTCGCGTAAGATTGAATATGAAAGAAATGAAGGCATAAGCCTCAAAGGAATCGAATCGCACAATGAGGAATCAAGAAGGGAAGTGCTCCTAACAGCCATGTAGCCTATCAAAGATAAGTACAGATGTCTCTGTACCGATCTACAAGACTCTACTAGACTCGCTCATGACTCGTGAGACTTAAGTGAACCTAGTGCTCTGATACCATGTTATCACGACCCAAAATCTGTTAAAGGTCGTGATGGCGCCGGACACCACTGTCAGGCAAGCCAACACTAAATAGTTAATTAAATTCTCATTTTAATATTTTTGAAATCGTAAATTTATTTCAATTTATCTAGTAAAAGATGAATTTATAGAATAATAACAATGTTTTCCAATTTCAATACTGAACATCCCATAATCATCCCAGAACCCGGTGTCACAAGTACATGAGCATTTTCTAGGAATGTAACATAAGATGCAATAACTATCTGAAATACAATTTGGACAGGAAAGAAAATACAATACTCTGAAGGAGACTCTGCTCGCTGCGGTGCATCGTCTGGAATGCAGCTCACCTAAGTCCCCGCCATAATCGCGCCTCTGCGCCCACAAGGCCGCTAAACATATGTGTACCTGCACAAAAATGTGTAACAAGTGTAGTATGAGTACGTAAATCAATGCGTACCCAGTAAATATCCCGCCTAACCCCGAAGAAGTAGCGACGAGGGATTGACTTCGACACTTACTATGGGCTATAAATGGGGTATCAATGATATAATTAAGTATGAATTATATGAACGGTTGCAAGCTCAATATTTTGAAGTAAGTAAGCAGTTCTTTCGTAATTAAGAGATTTCCAAATTTATCTCCTATTATTTAGCAATTTAACTCAGACCGAGGAGGCAATATCATTATTTATAAGTTTCAAGGCAAGCAATACAAGCATGCGCAAATCATGCCGAGGTCGTACGTCCCGATCCAATAAATATTTAAACTGTGCACTGCCAGACGGTCGAATGGCGCGAACCATAGATGCATCTATTTACTACCGAGGTGCTCGGCCCGATCCAAAAATAACAATTATTTTTAAGAAAACACAAGTTTCTCATTTACAGTCAAGTATCTCATATAAACCTTCAAGTAAGTGAATTTAACCTTATACAATTCTTTTATCGAAGTCTCCTCGTACAGCTAGTTTAATGATGCATGGTCTGATAAGATGTACCTGGATTTGCACAAAAGGATGTGTAGAAGCATAGTAAGAGTACACCACAGCGGTACCCAGTAAGTGCCAAGCCTAACCTCGGTAGAGTAGTGACGAGATCAGGTCAGGCCCTACTGAAGAATAAATAATGGCATGGTAAAATATTTAAACAATATTATAAGATAAAATGACAATGAAAATGAATCAAGTAGTATGTCACAGTTAATTACATTAAATAATGGCAAATAAATACCTCGTGGAAACAAAAATATAATTCTTTTCAACTTTAAGAAAATCACAACAATAATCAAAGGCAACTGTGGCTATAAATCAATATCAACAAGGGCACTCCCGAGGTACCGCCTCGTAGTCCCAAATCATAAATAAATTCACAATATCTCATTTCCTTATACCATCGCGGGAGCCTTCACAATTTATTTAAAAAAAATATTTTTTCGAAATAGCATCCCGCGTTTTAGCCACCTTTATCACACCGAATGACTTCTAGTAGTCACCCCTACTAGCCACGCGTATCAAGCCACCCTTATCTCACCGCATGCGTTTCAACACCCGGACCTTATACCACCGCATGCGTATCAATATCACAATATATTATAATTTGCACCTCAATTGCCCAATATTTCAATCTTTCCATAAAACAAATCAACAACAATATTTTTCAATAATAAAGAGCTCACGGCTCATGCCAGAATAATTCAAAAAAAATCATACGAAAATATTCAAGAATAAATAATTCAGGAAAAATAATATTTCAAATTTTTAATACGTTACTTCAATATCAAGATAAAAAAAAGTCAAATACTTCATATTAATAATATTTAATTTAAAGAAAATCAACCTTCAAATAATGCACAATATAAAAGAAACCAAGTTTCAATTAAACAGGTAAAACAATTAGCAGAAAAAAGGCAAACAAATTTAAAATATATATCACAGATCAATGATAAAGAATATAATAAGATAAAATAATTTAATAAATGCGCAACAATGATTTACACAATTTAAAAATATAATCTTTCATATTTAGCTCATGTACACACTCGTCACCTCGTGTACACGACTTTCAACATATTTTAATAATCACATTAATATCAATTCTAGGGGAAATTTCCCCCACACAAGGTTAGACAAGTCACTTACCTCGACTTGCTCCAATTTTTCCTCGATTTTTCCGACTCCGATCGACTCGTATCTAGTCATAATTAATTCGATACAGTCAACAAAAATTATAATAATCAATTTTATAAGAAAATATTATATTTTTTAATAAAATCCGAAATTAGCTCAAAAATTGCCCGTGGGGCCCACATCTCGGAATCCGGCAAAACTTACAAAATCTGACAACCCATTCAATTACGAGTCCACCCATACTAATTTTACCAAATTCCGATAACAACTCGACATCCATATCTTAAATTTTTGTTTTTGAAAGATTTTACAAAAATCTTGATTTTTCTTCCATAAATTCACGGATTCATGATGTAAAGGAGTACGGAATCATGAAATATAATCAATATAGGATAAGGAACACTTACCCCAATGTTTTCCCGTGAAAATCGCCCAAGAACCGTGCTCCAAAAATCCAAAACGAAATGAATGAAATGACCATTTTTGGTCCTTAAGTTTCTGTCAATCTGTCACTAAAAGTCCATTTTTTGTCACTAAAAGTCCACCAGAAACTGCTCTATCAGCCTTCCTTCAATCGATCATAACTTTCTGTACAAATGTCCAAATGATGTATAGTGTATCTTTATAGAAACTAGAATCAAACGACTACCACTTTCATGTTTTGCAAATTTTCTGATTCCTTATGAATTTCGAGACATAAGCTTCCAAAGTCGGCTCCACACATCAGAAATTTCTGAAATTTCTGGCAAAACTGCTCTACCAGCCTTCATTCAATCCAACATAACGTTCTGTACAAATGTCCAAATGATGAATGGTTTAACGTTTTGGAAACTAGAATCAAAGGGCTACAACTTTTATGTTTTGAAACTCTTCTGATGCCTTATAGATTGCGCTATATAAGCTTTCACATTTGGTTCCACGCACCAGAATTTTCTGGGGAAATTTCTGCAACAGAAATTTCCAGCAGCCTTCTTTGTACGAAATCTATTCCGTTTACCTTCCGAAATCCACGCGAGACCCTCGGGACCTTAACCAATTATACCAACATGTCCCAAAATACAATACAAACTTAGTCGAGGCTTCAAACCACATCAAACAACATCAAAACGACGAATCGCACCTCAAATCAAAATCTATGAACTTTGAAATTTCAAATTCTATATCTTGTGCCGAAACACATCCAATCAATTCGGAATGACTTCAAATTTTGCACACAAGTCATAAATGACATAACAGACCTATTCCAATTTCCAGAATCGGATTCCGACCTCGATATCAAAAAGTCAACCCCCCGGTCAAACTTCCCAAAAATTTAACTTTTAGCATTTCAAGCCTAATTCTACTACGGACTTCCAAATAAAATTTCGATCACATTCCTAAGTCCAAAATCACCATACGGAGCTGTTGGAATCATCAAAATTCTATTCCGGGGTCGTTTGCACATAATTTGACATCTGGTCACTATTTGAACTTCAACTTTTAGTTTTTCATCAAAATTTCATATCTCGTGTTAGGGACCTTGAAATTTGATTCTGGGCATACGCCTAAGTCACAAATCATGATACGGACCTACAAAAACTGTCAAAATACTGATCCGAGTCCGTTTGCACAAAATATTGACCAAAGTCAACTCAGTTGAGTTTTGAAGCTCTAATTCACATTTTAATTCATTTTTCACCTGAAAACTTTCCGGAAAATTTTACGGACTATGCACGCAAGTCGAGGAATGATAAATAGTACTTTTTGAGGTCTTAGAATATAAAATTAATTATTAAATTTAAAGATGACATTTTGGGTCATCACATGTTTGTGCCCTTACTTGCTAATATAATCACTTAGTCATGATAGGAATTGATAAAAGAATTGTATAAGGTTAAATTCACTTACTTGAAGGTTTGTATGAGATACTTGGCTGTAAATGAGAAACTTGTGTTTTCTTGGAAATAATTGATATTTGTAGATCGGGCCAAGCGCCTCGGTAGTAAATATATGCATCTATGGTTCGCGTCATTCGACCCTCTGGCAGTGCATAGTTTAAATATTTGTTGGATCAGGTTGTACGACCTCGGCATGATTTGTACATGCTTGTATTGCTTGCCTTGAAATTTATAAATAATGATATTGCCTCCTCGGCCTGAGTTAAATTGTTAAATAATGGGAGACAAATTTGGAGATTTCTTAATTACGAAAGAACTGCTTACTTACTTCAAAATATTGAGCTTGCAACCGTTCATATAATCCATACTTAATTATATCATTGATACCCCGTTTATAGCCCATAGTAAGGGTCGAATTCGACCCCTTATCGCTACTTCTTCGGGGTTAGGCGGGATACTTACTGGGTACGTGTTGATTTACGTACTCATACTACACTTGATGCACATTTTTGTGCAGGTACACATATGTTTAGCGGCCTTGTTGGTGCAGAGGTGCGATTATGGCAGGGACTTAGTTGAGCTGCATTCTATATGGCAGCAGAGTCTCCTTCAGAGTATTGTATTTTCTTTTCTGTCCAATTTATATTCCGTACAATTATTGTATCTTATTTTACATTCCTAGAAAATATTCATGCACTTGTGATACCGGGTTCTGGGATGATTATGGGATGTTCAATATTGAAATTGGAAAACATTATTTTTATTCTGTAAATTCATCTTTTACTAGATAAATTGAAGTAAATTTACGATTTCAAAAATATTAAAATGAGAATTTAATTAACTATTTAGTGTTGGCTTGCCTGACAGTGGTGTCCGGCGCCATCACGACCTTTAACAATTTTGGGTCGTGATAATAAAAACAACATTAATTTTCTACCTTAATTTTCTATGACAATATCTTTTTCTTTATAAAAGAAAACATAGTTGTATTTAAATATCAACCATCCAATTATATTTTTTGTATGATAACTAAATTTAGCAATATAAAATATCTTCTTTTTTCGTATTTTTCAATTTGAGTAATATGAAATTCATATTAGGTAATTGAGCAAATATAATTTATTTTTAAGACCATTAAGGACATATTATTGTTACACGATATTTGAGTAAAAATCAATATATATTCTACTATATATATCGATGTTTTGACAAGGCATTAAGAATGACATAATTTTTATTTATTTATTAAGTTAGCTAAATGGGAATAATATTCATTATTTTCAAGTGCTTGTGGTTTTATAAAATTTTATTTATAACTCAATCACATAAATTAATATTATTTACGTAATATATTTTTAATTATTATATTCATCAATATGGATACACGCGCAAAGCGCGTACCTTAATACTAGTATACTATATTAAAAGCACGAAGGTCCTTAGCGAAATATCGTTCGCCTTTTTTATCCTTTTTAAAATAGAGTTCACATTAGACAAAATAGTCATTTGATTATTTTCCTAATATTTATAAATAGACATTTAATTAATTCCCTACTATTTAAGAATAGTTATTTAATTACTCTTTTAATATTTATAATATTGACACACATACTAGGAAACATTTTCTTTCTCTACACAATAGGAAGTTTTCGTTCAACTCCATATTTAGGAGTATTATTAAATTTTTCTTTCTAATTTAGGAGGATCTTTTTTAGTTAATAAAAATTTGTTTAATTCACACAAAATAGGAAGGTTTCCTTTTTTCTTTAGTTAATAAAATTTTAACTAATTTACATACTAGAAAACTTTTGATACTTTCAACTATATTTAAATTTAAGAGTATTAAAATTTCAACTAAGAAAGTTTTGATAATTATTTTTGACACTGAAGTTTTTTATAAATTATATTAGATGAAGACGAGCTCTTTGAGAATTTATTAGAGTCTTTTTTCTAATAAAACTTTTACACAATTTTATATACGCATGTACTTCTATAAAAGAAATTATAATTTCACCTTTTCATCATCATAATTTTGCCTTGTTCGAGCAACAACACAAAATTAAGGGTTTCAGGTTCTCTTTCTTTGAGCAATATTTTTTATATTAGTAGTTGAATGTTGCATTCATGTACTTTGTAATGACTCGGTCGGTCGTTTCGAGAGTTATAGCCTAGTTTTCTCCATTTCAGCTTATTTATGTGTTGTTCAGCTGTGTTGAGTTGTATCGAGTTAGTAGGTTTGGGTTCTGTCACGACCCCAAATTCCCTCCGTAGGATGTCGTGATGGCACCTAGTCTCTAAGACTAGGTAAGCCTATCAATGCGGAATAATAATAAATATCTGAAATAAATAAACTACAATTCAAACAATTTCAACTCCCAAAATCTGGTAGAAATAAGTCACAAGCTTCTAAGAATTTATTCTCAATTTCTCTGTATGTCAAGGTCTAAATAAATATATAAGGAAGCAACATAAAATGATAGAAGGGGACTCCGAAGTCTGCGGATGCTGGCAGATATACCTCGAAGTCTCCGTGCGCAGGTAACTCACTGACGTCTAGGCTGGTAAAATGTACCTGGATCTGCACAAAAAGATGTGCAGAAGCGTAGTATGAGTACACCATAGCGGTACCCAGTAAGTGCCAAGCCTAACCTCGGTAGAGTAGTGACGAGGTCAGGTGAGGCCCTACTGGAATATAATAATGACATGGTAAAATATTTATCAATGTAGTAAAATAAAATGACATTGGAAATGAATCAAATAGTATGTCACATTTAATGACATCAAATAATTACAAATAATATCTCGTGGAATCAAAACAGAATTTCCTTCAACTTTATGAAAATCACAACAATTAATCGAAAACAACTATGGCCATAAATCAATATCAACAAGGGCACTTCCGAGGTACCGCCTCGTAGTCCCAAATCATAAATAAATTCATAATATCTCATTTCCTTATATCACCACGGGAGCCTTCACAATTTATTTAAAAAAAATATTTTTTTTCCGAAATAGCATCCCGCGTTTTAGCCACCCTTATCACACCGCATGACTTCTAGTAGTTCCCCTATTAGCCACGTGTATCAAGCCACCCTTATCTCACCGCATGCGTTTCAACACCCAGATCTTATACCACCGCATGTGTATCAATATCACAATATATCACAATTTGCACCTCAAGTGCTCAAATAATTTAACTTTCCAAAATAATTCAACAACAATATTTTTCCACAATAAAGAGCTCACGGCTCATGCCAAAATAAATCATCAATAATAGTTTTCCATAATAAAGAGCTCACGGCTCCCTCACAATGAGTATAAAATTATTCAGGAGTAAATAATTTAGAAAAATAATATTTCAAAATCTTTACTACGTTGCTTCAATATCAAGTTTAAAAAATGTCAAATACTTCATATTAATAATTTTTAATTTAAAAAAAATCAACCTTCAAATAATGCACAGAATAAAAGAAACCAAGTTTCAACTAAACAGGTAAAACAATTGGTAAGAAAAGATCAAAGAAATTTGAAGTATATATCTCAGATCAATGATGAAGAATATAACAAGATAAAATAATTTAATAAATGCGCAATATTGATCTACACAATTTAAAAATATAATCTTTCGCAAGTTAGACCGTGTACACACTCGTCACCTCGTGCACACGACTTTCAACATATTTCAATAATCACATCAATAACAATCCTAGGGGAAATTTCTCCCACACAAGGTTAGACAAGTCACTTACCTCGACTTGCTCCAATTTAACCAAGTATTATGCTTTTTCCTCGAATTTTCGACTCCGATCGACTCGTATCTAGTCATAATTAATTCGATACAGTCAACAAAAATTATAGTAATCAATTTCATAAGAAAATATTATATTTTTATTAAAATCCAAAATTAGCTCAAAATTTGCCTGTGGGGCCCACATCTCGGAATACGGCGAAACTTACAAAATCCGACAACCCATTCAATTACGAGTTCACCCATACCAATTTTACCAAAATCCGATAACAACTCGACCTCCAAATCTTAAATTTTTATTTTTTGGAAGATTTTACAAAAATCTTGATTTCTTCCATTTAAATCCGAAATTAATGATGAATATGACTATGGATTTATGAAATATAATCACATTTGGATATAGGACACTTACCCAAGTTGAAGTCTTGAAGAAATCCTCAAAATCGCCCAAGAACCGTGCTCCAAAACTCCAAAACGAAATGAAGGAAATGATCATTTTTGGTCCTTAAGTTTCTGCCCCAAAAACACTATTCCGGTCGCTAAAAGTCCAATCCCGTCGCTAAAAGTGTCATATCTGGTCGCTAAAGGTGTACATGAGGACTATTTACACCAGCAGTTTTATTTCACTAAAAAGGCTCTAACTCCATCATACGAACTCGGAATTCGACGATTCTTATTCCTATGAGTCACAAATAAAACTATGAACCCATTCGTTCAATCGAAACTCAATTCGGAGCTCATTTGCTCAATGTGATATCAATTTCGCTCGTTAAACAATTAACGCATATTTCGCACTTAAAACTCAATCGCGACTTGATGAAATTAGACCAAACTTTCCAGATCACTCCTACAATTCATAATCAAAATGTCGAAAGTCTCAAAATCGAATTTCGATCTCTAGAACTAAAAATGGACTTTTGGATCAATACATGCTTATGTTGAAAACATCAAACTCTTCCTCGACAGCCTGTAGTATATCAATCATAACTTCTTGTACTCAATTCCAACTGTCAAACGGTTTAAAGTTCTGAAAACTAGATACAAAGTACTACAACTTTCATGTTTTTCTCATCTCCCAACTCCTTATAGATTGCGAGATATAAGCTCCCAAAGTTAGTCCTGTGCAGCAGAAATTTCTGGCGATGCACACTGCTGTAGCCAAAATCTACAGTACCAGCTTCAGTCAATCGATCATAACATTTTGTATAAATGTCTGAATGATAAATGGTTTATTATTCTGGAAACTAGAATCAAAGGGCTACAACTTTTATATTTTGATAATGTTCAGATTCCTTATAGATTTCGAGATATAAGCTTCCAAAATTAGCTCTGCGATTGCACCGGTTGCTGTCCAAAAATAGCTTTTGCAGCAGAAATATTCCAGCAGTTCCTTTTTGTCCGAAATCCATTCCGTTAACCTTTCGAAATCCACCCGAGGCCCTCGGGACCTTAACCAAATATACCAACATGTCCCAAAATACAATATGAACTTAGTTGAGGCTTCAAACCATGCCAAACAACGCTGAAATTACGAATCGCGCATCGAATCGAATTATGAGTTTTCAAATCTTCCAACTTCTATATTTTGTGCCGAAATATATCAAATCAATTCGGAATGACTTCAAATTTTGCAGTATACATGGTCGTCAAGTAATATAGTAGTGAGTAGAGTATCGTTCCCACGAAGACTTATGATTAACTTTTGACTAACTCAAGCTCAAATAACTTATCGATTCAAGCGATTTCTCACAAAATAGATAATTTTCTAATTTACCACCTAAAAACTATCAAGTAATGAAATACTAGAGATCAACCACAACATTTAAATGATTTCGAATAACAATCAATATGAGATAATATTTCAGGGTCACGGATTATCTAACAATCATGTTGCATTCTTAGCTTAAAATAACTAATTGATTTATCTGGATTGTTGATTGGCAGGGTTGATATTACTCATAAGAATCTGTCAAGTTCTTACTCGCCTATTCAAGCTAACTTAATGCCTATATGTCTATGGAATTAATATGAACAAGAATGCATTTATACTTCCTGTATTTCAACCGAGCAAGACAATTAGGTATATTTCTATCCTAATTGCGAATCCGTTCCCCGATGTCCGGGTTCAAGAACTTGCTCTATTTAATTCTATATGCAATCTAGAATTCCCACTTTCGAGTTCAACTCTAGATTCGTAGATAGTAATTCACTGTTAGCTACTCAGCAAATTAATTAAAAACAGAATTAAATAAACAACCCAATATGATAAAATCAACTTTGTCAAATTAAACTTCAAACATCAACATTCATGTATCGCCCATGACCCTAGAATAATAGGGTTCTTAGCCACCCATGTTCATGCAATCATCAAAAAATTCACAAGAGTGCATAAAAATCAATAAAAGAAGGAAAAATAAGAACTCAAGATGAATTCTGTGGTTCCCCAGCTTTGTCGTGGCTTCTTCCCCCTTCCTAATATGTTAGATGACCTAAAAGAGGCATTTTTGGCTTATATATTGCGTACAAAAGTCGTGGGCCAAAGTTCTCCTATTTCTAATCCAAATCAGCTTCGGGGATTGATGTTAGGGTGGATGCGTCGCATCCACCTCGTCCTCCACTTCTCAGCTTCGCATGCTAGGGTGGATGCTTCGCATCCACCCTTTGTTCCTCTATCTCAGCTTTGCCCAGGTGCGGATGCTAAGGCGGATGCTATGGGCCGACTTCACTGCTAAGGGTGCACGAAATCTGATTTTTTCTAGATTGGATGCGACGCATCCAACCCCTCTTCCTCTACCTAGAGCACCTTTTCTTCATATTTTTGCACTCCAAATACCCTAAATCATCACACACAACTCAATTAGTCATAAAACCAATAATTAAACTATGTTGGGCATTTTAAAGATCAAATAGCATCAAAAAGCGGTTAAAATATGGGTAAAGTAACATCAACACATATCGAAATATGCCCAATATCACCACCCCACACTTAAACCTTTGTTCGTCCTCGAACAAACCATCACTATAGTAGACGAAATAAAATTAAGCTCTTATCATTCAAAGCATACTACACCTATGACCATGGTTATTTACAACAATTAGGCTCTAGAATATGCATCACATACACTTCCCTTTACTTATGCCATTCTTTAAAAATATTCAAATAAAGACAACATGCTCAGAACAATCCTAACCTCAAAAACCGACTTAATGTCACAATGCACTCATGGCTTGAACATCTAACATCACAAAGAAGTCTAATAACATTACCTATCGCTGGTGAAACCATGTGCCCTCACAACAAGAACAAGAGAGCGAGTTCAATCCACACATTCGAATCTCATAATAAAATATATTTTAATGACTCACATACATCAAAAAAAATAGCTCACTCTCACAAAGAAGTCACATGCATGTAATTGGTACCATAGGCTTGCCCTTAATGTAAATCTCTACTAATGTAAGCTCGCTCGATCTAAAATCAATTAGGACTTTTTCATGGTTGTAATGTGGGATAAAGGACGGGTAGGATATATTTAAGGAGTAGTGACTCACCCTCCTAAGCACTTTAATACATCACAAAATTACTTTAAAGTATTTTCTTCAACCTCACTTCAATTCCACAAACAATATCACCCCCAAAAACAGTCCCTTCTTCTTTAAGCACCGCTTTAGTTCATACCCACTAGCAAGAACAAGACAATAATTTATACATTTCTATTTTTCCTTTTTTTTTTCCAATTTCCTCTAGTGGTGTAGTATTTTACAAAACAAGTGCACCTTTCTTCCTTTCACTGGTTCCACTCAAAAGTCACCCCACACTTAGTTCCTTCTTACTTCTTTTAGCGCTCATCTAACAATTAAAGTGCTTTAAGAGGTAAAAGGATCAAAATAATGTCAATTAAGAATAAAAAGGGTAAAGGTTTGTAATGTGGGTACCAAATAACAGGTCTACAAGCTCAAAAGGGTTAACTAGGGATAGATTTTATTTGTGATAAGCAATTAAGCTCAAAAAGATCAAAGAAATCCTAAAATCAATTCTCAAACCGAGCATCATCTAAAATTTTGCTTCAACTCACATACCGAGCAAGTTCTAGACACAAGTATAATGACATGGACTACACAAAAAATCTCACCACACATGGCACATGACTCACTAAGGGACGGTCCCATTCCGACTTTCAAATAATGCAAGTATTCACGGAGCCACGAGATATTAAGCATTAAGCGTAAAGTGAACACAAGTCAAGAAAACGAGAAATAGTCGTCACAAAACATGCTATCTAATATATAAAGGCATCAAGATTAATATCAAAATATATGGGAGATACTACATATGCCAAAGCATAAATATGCTACTATGAAACAAGTCAAGGGAGTTTAGGTTCATCATTCTTCCTCCTTTTATTTCCTAAATTCCTAATCTACTCGGAAAGAAAAAAGTTACCCGGTTCAAACTACATCCCATGGAAAAGAACCGAGACACAAAGAAAAATCACAGGGGATTATTACTACCTAAATAAAGCTAAAAGACATATTTTTGGATTTTTGTTTAGACTTTAATCCCTCAAGAAAATTGTCTAGGAAATCAATCGTCGGGAAAAGTCCAATTTTTCTACTTTTTTTTTTTTTGACAAAAGCTACTATACTTAAGAATGAGTACTACAACTAAAATAAAATAGCACACAAACTCATCCAAACGATCTCCTCACCCCACAGTTAAAATTTTGCAATGTCCTCAATGCACACTATAAATAATAAGAGGGTAAACGAGACTCCCTGGTAGGCCAAAGGCCGAAGCAATAGCGGCTCACAAGGTACTTAGACTTCCCCCAGGCATCGTCCTTTGTATGGGCACCCCACACTTAGTCCTCACCATCTAGCTCGCCTTTGCACTCTTCTAATGGCTTTGCTTCCTATGCTCATAATCCTACAAAACAAAAATAAATACTATAAAATAATAAAAATAAAATAAAATAAAAAGTAAACAAATATAAAAGAAAGCAGTAAAGCTGGGTTGCCTCCCAACAAGCGCCTGATTTAACATCGCAGCACGACTTGAACAACTTTTTGCCTCCACCTTGAACTTATGAATTGTACCCCTAACAAGGCATCCAATCTGTGGCTATGCTCCTTTGGTGGGGATACAAAAATAAACAGGCCAAGTAATAAATTTTTCACTCTATACTTCTCGGCCTTTATATGAGAAATATAATTTTTTCTCTCTGGCACGACAAATTCAAGAATATAGGCATTCTCATCCTCACTCTTTGACTCTCCTATAGGCTCAGATGGCTCGATTACTATCTCACTATCTAAACACAATGTGAAAAAATGATTGGAGTGAGGTCTAATGCGCCCTAACTCATGAATTGTACTACTATTTACATCCCCATATATACATATACTCAAGTCTCCCAAATTAATGTTATCTACTCCCTTATATGACTCTAGAGCACTCTTCTCAACATTGGCATCGTCAAGAAAAACATGGTCTAATGATTGGTATTCTTGTTTTAGCTCCTCAATTTGGTCTAGAATATTTTTTTCACCTTCACACAACTCATCATTAAATTGTTGGGCGTTACACGTATCAACCTTTGCACTCAAATATGCATTCAAGTTATGCACAACCAAGCCAAAATTGTCAATTTTATGTGCAAGCTCATCTCTCTCCTTAGACCAGTTACTCACCAACGTTGTTAGAAGACAACGTCGTTCCGCATATTCCCTTAATTGAGAATATCCGTCCCAATACCAATCCTTACTCCCATATTCAAGTTCAGACCTCCTAGATTTCAAGTCATGACAAGCCCAAAAAGACGGGCCATAAAAGTTTTCCGTCAACCAAGCGTCTTCATCAATAACCTTACCTCCGGATATTTCATCCCCAGATGTCATGTTGAAAGAACTAGAAGCATACTAAGAGAAAGATCAAATTGTTATAAAAATAAAAATATTTACAAAAAGGAAAAAAAAAATTGTAAAGATAAAAGTAAAAGTCTAATATAGAAAATAAGCTAATTATAAGTCCCCGGCAACGATGCCAAAAACTTGTTGCGACCAAACACACTCACGCAAGTATACGTGGTCGTCAAGTAATATAGTAGTGAGTAGAGTATCGTTCCCACGAAGACTTATGATTAACTTTTGACTAACTCAAACTCAAATAACTTATCGATTCAAGCGATTTCTCACAAAATAGATAATTTTTTAATTTACCACCTAAAAACTATCAAGTAATGAAATACTAGAGATCAACCACAACACTTAAATGATTTCGAATAACAATCAATAAGAGATAATATTCCAGGGTCACGGGTTATCTAACAATCATATTGCATTCTTAGCTTAAAATAACTAATTGATTTATCTGGATTGTTGATTGGCAGGGTTGATATTACTCATAAGAATCTGTCGAGTTCTTACTCGCCTATTCAAGCTAACTTAATGCCTATATGTCTGTGGAATTAAGATTAACAAGAATGCATTTACACTTCCTGTATTTCAACTGAGCAAGACAATTAGGTATATTTCTATCCTAATTGCGAATCCGTTCTCCGATGTCCGAGTTCAAGAACTTACTCTATTTAATTCTATATGTAATCTGGAATTCCCACTTTCGAGTTCAACTCTAGATTCGTAGATAGTAATTTACTGTTAGCTACTCAGCAAATTAATTAAAAACAGAATTAAATAAACAACCCAATATGATAAAATCAACTTTGTCAAATTAAACTTCAAACATCAACATTCATGTATTTCTAATCCAAATCAGCTTCAGGGATTAATGCTAGGGTGGATGCGTCGCATCCACCTCGTCCTCCACTTCTCAGCTTCACATGCAAGGGTGGATTCGCATCCACCCTTTGTTCCTCCATCTCAGCTTTGCCCAGGTGCGGATGCTAAGGCGGATGCTATGGGCCGACTTCACTGCTAAGGGTGCAGCATCCACCCTTTGTTCCTCCATCTCAGCTTTGCCCAGGTGCGGATGCTAAGGCGGATGCTATGGGCCGACTTCACTGCTAAGGGTGCACGAAATCTGATTTTTTTCTAGATTGGATGCGACGCATCCAACCCCTCTTCCTCTACCTAGAGCACATTTTCTTCATATTTTTGCACTCCAAACACCCTAAATCATCACACACAACTCAATTAGTCATAAAACCAATAATTAAACTATGTTGGGCATTTTAAAGATCAAATAGCATCAAAAGCGGTTTAAACATAGGTAAAGTAATATCAACACATATCGAAATATGCCCAACATCAGTATCAGTTTTACCTCTTCCTTGTACTCTGCTCCCTTTTCAGCCACCGAAACTTTTATTTGGTGCAATACGTGAAATTTTCGTTGGGTGTATCTTCTTGTATTAGCTGTATAGTAAAAGAATTTGTTTCTCTTGTGACTGATAGACCTTTTTGACTATATTCTAATTATTTTTAAGTAAACAGAAAATATTATGAGAAAATATCAGACTACTATCACGTCCTTAGTCTTGAACTAAGCGTACGTGCGACACTTGACAACTCTCTCACGTTCTTGTACAACTTGTTCACGATCTTGCTAACCTAAGTCAGCCAAAACTACTACACTCAATATTTTTAAGGGAATGTTATCTAAGAAAGACAAGAGAAGTTTACCAAAGGAAGCTTTTTATATAATAAATAACTTGATTGATTTTCTTGATGAGTTACAAATGAATGACCCTCTTTATATATTAGTCTCCTACAGGAATTGTTATACAAGTTCTTAATATTTACAAGTTAAAGACTTTTTATAGAGTTTTCTTAACAAACCCATAAGGATCTAGAGTCTTCCACTTAAAATGATCATATTTCTTTAGAACCTTTCTACAATTGCTAGTCTTTTTCTTATGTAAGCATCCCACATGACAAAAATATGTGCCAAATGGAACCTATGTGGTGTGATGATGTGAAGGGTCATGACATTCTCCCCCACCTAATGTTGCGACGATCACAGCGTAATGCTACTGCATAAACTCTCGAATTTTGTCTTTAAATTGCCATAAGTCTTCATGTCGACTCGTCCGACACTTGCCCCTTTGATGATAGTCTAGGAACTCATATTTTTAACTATATTTCACACACTAATTACTATACTTTGATTGTATTTGAGCTTAATCATTAGTATTTTATACTTATTACGTGTGTTATGTTGTGTAGGATATGATTTCTAGTGAAGAAGAAAGTTTGGAGCTAAAATAGATGATTTGGAGCTTTGAAGTCTGAGTAGAAGCCCAAGCAATTAAGCCGATATTACGTTCGGGGGTCGAGGACCAAGGCTGGATATCAAAAAGTGAAAAAAAGAATACTCTAAGAAAAATGCACTACCGCACCACGGGGCACAAGGTGCTAGTACAAAATTCCTTCAGAGTAAAAAAAAACCTTCTCTCTGAACATTCCCACTGGCGCGGCGCATGGGGCGACACGAGGCACGCCGCACATATGTATTTTCCTTAGAGTAATTTTCTACTTTGGCTTGAAAAGGGTAGTTTCGTCCGGGCACGTTCCTACATGGTATAAATACACCAAAAATAGGATTTTTAGGGGACTTTTAACCTTGGGAGCTTTTGGAGAGCAATGAAGGCTTCAAGACACGAGATTTCATCATCTTTTCATCAATTCAATACGAGATTTTAGATTGTAACTGTCACAACCCGAAATTCCCACCTTCGGGACCATGATGGCGCCTAACATTTCACTTGCTAGGCAAGCCAACATTAGATTAATTATTTGCCAATTTTAAACACTTCGAATAATTTAGCCTATTAAACAGAAATGGAGCCAAAATAAAGTACGAAATGACATAATAATCCAATATCTAGTACAATCCTAGATCTGGAGTCACAAGTACACGAGCTTCTAGAGGTTCTACAAATAAAGTCTAAAATAAATACAACTGTCTCAAATGAGATGAACAATAAATAAGGAGAGAGGAAGGGGACTTCAAGGTCTGCGGATGCCAGTAGAACTACCTCGAGTCTCCAAATAAGCTAATCCGAGCTGATGTGCCTCACGGACAGCTGGGACCAGGACCAAAATCTGCACAAGAAGTACAGAGTGTAGTATGAGTATAACCAACCCAATGTACTCCGTAAGTATCGAGCCTACCCTCGACGAGGTAGTGACGAGGCTATGACAGGACACCCACATAATTAAACCTGTAGATACGAAAATATTGTACAACATAACAACAATTAAAAATTAAACATGTACGACTTGGAGGGGACATGAAAAAAGGGTACAAGATACGGTAACTACAACAGGAAATGACAACATGAAACAGTCAATAAACCTTCAACCTATGAAAACAGAGAAACATAATGAAATAAGACTGCACGACATCACCCATCTTGCTTTTACTCTCAACCTCACCATGAAACAATAACAATGGCAGGACATCACCCTTCATGCTTTTACTCTCAATCTCTCCATAAAATGATAAATACAGCACGGCATCACCCTTCGTGCTTTTACTCTCAATTTCATCATGAAGCGATAAATACGACACAACATCACCCTTCGTGCTTTAGCTCTCTTCCTTACTATGAATTAATCAATAAATAAAATAATAATCGGCATGA
Organism: Nicotiana tomentosiformis; assembly: GCF_000390325.3. Classification (NCBI taxonomy): domain Eukaryota; kingdom Viridiplantae; phylum Streptophyta; class Magnoliopsida; order Solanales; family Solanaceae; genus Nicotiana; species Nicotiana tomentosiformis. The sequence continues at coordinate 34,870,071 of NC_090818.1, read as the reverse complement.
CATCACCCTTCATGCTTTAACACTCACTCTTACCATGTAGCAATGAATATATACAACATTTGGGAGATAGAATAAGCAAGAATAACCCTTACATCAACAAAGGTTCCACAATACCTAACCTCAACTTCCCAAAAATATTCAATTATCACAAATAGCTCATAAATGCAGAAAGAACAATCAATTAAGTAATAAACTAGTCTAAGCATAGATATCATAAACAAAGAAGGATGTAAAGTACAATATACAAATCCCACCCGCTGTAACGAACCGACTGATCGTTTTGAGCCCTAGCATATCGTTTGGCGGTTTGAGGCCTTGAGTAGCTTCACTTCAGGTATTACGACTTGTACGTGTGGTCGGAATTGAATTTCGAGAAGTTCGGGATTGATTTTGAAAGTAAATTCTAATTTCGGAAGCTTTAAGATGGAAGAATTTACTAAGGTGTGACTTTTTAGCAAATGACCTTGGAATCAGGATTTGAAGGTTCCAATAGGTCCATATGATGATTTCGGACTTGGGCGTATGTTCGGGTTGAGTATCGGACCACCCGGGAGTATTTCGGCGCTTATTGCGGAAGGTTGGTATTTTAAAAGATAAGAAGTTCTTAAGTTTGGGTTGAAGTGGATTTTAATAGTATCGATGTACGTTTAGGATTTTAAGCCTTGGAATGGGTTCATATTGTGACTTATGACTTGCACGCAAAGTTTGGCGTCATTCCGGAATATTTTGATAGGAATCGGACGCATTAGTCGAAGTTTGAAAGTTTAAAGAAGGATTTCGATCGTCGATTCATAGTTTCGATGTCGTTTGGCAAGGTTTGAGGCCTCGACTAAGTTCCTATCGTGTTTTGGTACGTGTTGGTATGTTTGGATGGGATCCCGGGGGCCTCGGGTGCGAATCAGATTGAAAATGGATCGAGTTTGGACTTGGGAGGAAGGCTAAAGCAGTTGGCATCTGGTGTAAACGCACCTGCGAGGTTTTGGCCGCAGATGCGGAGCCACAGAAGCGGAACTGTGGCCGCAGAAGTGACTTTTGGACTAGGTTGGGATGGCAGCAGATGCGAGTGTATTTTCGCAGATGCGAGTGTATTTCCGCATCTATGAGCCGCAGATGCGAAGGGTGCTCCGCAGAAGCGGAAAATGAGATGGGCAGCAGAAGCGGAAGCTCTCCGCACGTGCGGGACTGCAGGAGCGTGTGGGGGGCCGCAGATGCGGCCTCGCAGGAGAGGAAAATGGTCCGCAAAAGCGGATTTTGCCTAGCTTGGAGGGAACCGCACCTACGATGAGTTTTCCTCAGGCGCAGCTGGTGTTCCGCAGGTGCGGAAGGTCGGCTAGGCAAATTGTTTAAAAAATTGGGGTTTTGCTCATTTCCCTCATTTTCCCTCTTGGTTTGGGCGATTGTTGGTGAGCTTGAAGAAGAGATTTTCATCATCAATATCAAGGTAAGTAATTCCCACACATTGTAAGTTAAATATATGATTTATATGTGGATTTAAGCATGTGAAATTGTAGAAATTGTGGGGTTTATGGTAGAAAACCTAAAATTGGTGTTCTTGGATTTTGACCACGAAATTGGACGTGGAATTGAGAGTAAATTATATATTTGAGTTCGTAAGGTCATGGGTAAGGTTTATCTTCAAAAATTTTCGAAATCCGGGCACGTGGGCCGGAGGGTTGATTTTTACGACTTTTCGAGCGGAGTTGGGAATTGTTTAAAATAATTAATTATGGGTATTAGAATATATTTTTATTGTTTTGCACATTTGTTTGAATAGTTTTGGATTGACGGCAATTGGTTTGAGGTGTCAAAGATGCTTTGGAGCCGGTTATGGAACTTCGGAGCGAGGTAAGACTCTTGTCTAACTCTGTGAGGGGGAAACTATCCCTAGGTGATATATTTATTATGTGCTACTTGTTGCGGGGGCTACGTACGCACGAGGTGACGAGAGTCCGTACGTAGCTAGATTCATATTATGTCTGGGTAGATTGAGGTTCCTGCCATGCTATAATTATACTATTTGAGTTGTCTCTTGCCTATTAAATTCCTTTATTTTACGTTGCGACTTGAGACTAGACTTGCGTAGAGTGATAGACTCGATATGGTAGAGATTCAACGGGCTTCATTATTAGTCACGAAATGATTGTACTCCTTTTACGAAATTCTTCCGCGTATTGCATTTCATCGAAAGGTTTACCTATATATATATATATATATATATATATATATAAAAAAAAAAATCATACGTCTATTCGTGAGTGTGGTCAAGGACTCGTCAAAGCTTCCTATTCTAATGGGATCGGGCCGTTCGCCTCGGCAGGATAGATACATCTATTGTTCGTGTCGTTCGAACCTCAGCAGTGCGCACACTAATGGGATCGGGCCGTACGCTCCGACATGATTATGTACCACACTCTTATGGGAGCGGGCAATTCACCTCGGCAATAAAATATATGTATCTATGGTTCGAAAATATTATGATGGATCGGACCATATGCCTCGGCACTTCTATAAAATACTCTAATGAAATCGTGCGTAATAATTGCCAAGAAGCCAGCATATCTGTGAGCTTTTACTGATTGAATTGTGACAACCTATCTGATAAGGTCCATTGTATATATACTCTGATTGAGGAGGTAGCTACTGGCTGATGGTTTGAGTCATTACTGAGAGGGGGGATTGTACCACGTATTATACTCATTATTTTGCTTATTTACTCTGACTCACACCTGTTTACTTCTACTGTATCTGTCTTATTGGACCACTAGTAAGTATTGATGTCGACCCCTCGTCAGTACTCCTCTTGGGTTAGGCTAGATACTTACTAGGTACGCGTTGATTTACGTACTCATGCTACACTTTTTGCACATTTTGTGCAGGTACATATATGTCTGGTGGTCTCTTAGGCGTAGAGGTGCGGCTATTACGAGGACTTTACCGTGAGCTGCATTTCATGTCACAATCCGCAGCATGCAGAGTCTCCATCTGAGTTATTTACATTCCCCTGTCTAATTTGTATTCCAGACAGATGTTGTATTTATTATATTTCCTAGTTGATGCTTATGCACTTGTGACACCGAGTTTTGGGGGTTTCCTACGGGTTGTTCGTTGTTGTAATTGTGTAAATACTTTCATTTACTCGGTAAATTCTCTTTGATGTTGTTCAATTAATGAAAATCATGATTTCAAAAATACGAAAATGAGTAATTAAATTGGTAAATCACTGTTGGCTTGCCTGACTGTGGTGTTAGGCGCCATCACAGCCTTTAGCAGATTTTGGGTCGTGATAGTTTGGTATCAGAGCATTAGGTTCACTTAGGTCTCACGAGTCATGAGCAAGTCTAGTAGAGTCTTGCGGATCGGTACAGAGATGTTTGTACTTATCTTCGAGAGGCTACAGGGTTGTTAGGAGCACTTCCCTTCTTGATTTCTTCATCGTGCGATTTGATTCCATTGAGGCTTGTGCCTTTATTTCCTTCCTACTCAATCTTATGTGACGCGGAACGCTGTTGTCAAATGGACATTGAGGATTTGTATTGGTACTACAGACGTGGTGCAAGATAGTTTTCCCTACGTGTTCAGGCAGATTATTATCATCGCCTTGCGGGAGGACGCAATGTCATTTCAGCTCAGTATCTGTACTTCTTATGGTTTTGAGGCTGTGCACGGATTGCTAGGTTGTTCATGAGTTGTTATTGCACCGTGCGAGTGTAATGGTAGATTAATTATGTATGGATCACGGTAGTGAATGGCTCGGAAGAAGTATTTCTCAGTACATGATTCAGAGGTTGATCATTTAATTCTAGCAGAGGAAATACAATCAGACGATGGATGTTCAACTCTTAGTTGATGGAGTAACGAGACTTGGTATTTTCGAGCGTAGTGGAATTTTTCATTTTGATGTGGTGTCGTCATCCTTATTAGAACGCATTAAGAATTGCCTATGTTATGGTCTTCTTATTTGATTATCATTTCCGATGCAGTATGACTTAAGTTCGGAAGGTATTGTTGAACTTTCAGTTAAAGTCAATAGGGAAGGAGAAGACTTATTCAGCTAGTGGGCGAGCATGAGTTTCAGAGGATTTACTGATTACGTGGTAGTTGTACCCCGTGCAGCATAGTCGGAAGATGTCGGTAAGGAATTCCACATATGGGTTATCTCCTGTGAGCAGGCTAGCGGTTGCGTGATATTGATGGAGTTTCTGCGAAGAATACTACTTGCTATCCGGTAAGAGGCCGAATATGTTATTGTGACTGATGATTCATAATGTTCATGAAAATCTTAACAAAAGACTTCGAGAAATTTAGCGGGTTAACGTTACGGGATTCATGGTCAATGAGAAGGCGGAATCGTTGTGGGCTCTACATTATGTGATGGTAGCTTAATGCTAAGTGGGGGAGCCCCACCATCTACGATTGGATCGCATGTTTGTGTGCTTGTGCGGGGTTATCAATGCGTTGGTGGATTATTTATGACTAAGAGAAGAACATACCGGGAGTAATTCGAACAGGGAACTTGATGAATGTGTGATATACTTTGCCTTATCGATTGAGGTGCAGGTTTTAGGAAGACTTAGAGAGTGTGTTCATGTGCTAGCAGAGCGTTGAAGTTTGGTGATATTCGGGACCAAGTCAGAATTGGTGACTCTTAACAATGGTTCTAGTGGGTTCAAGAATTTAAGTGCAGTGCCTAAGGATTTCAGGTATGCGGTGCAGTATTGGAGTAAAGGAAGAAATAGCTTTGGTTCGCGTAAGGTCTTGCAAAATGGGTGTACCAGTTGGAGATGATATTGTGCGCTTGAAAATGGTATGAGATGATTCATGGGTATTGAAACGATGTGATCACGCGATTCGGGTCACTCGGGATGAGTGCGGATTGAGTTTGTTATGTTGTGAATGGAACTACTATATTTCTAAGTTAGGTCAAGAGTACATTGAAAGAAGTTGGGTCGGTTAGTAATGGTTAAGTCGGCATGATTGTGGCAATGAACAGTTCCTTCGGCGTGTGAAGTCATACATGTAGATTGTGGTTGTACGTGTGGGCTTAACAGCCACCATAACCTGATTGAGTTGAGAAGTATTTGATTTCAATGGCCTTTTTGTGTAAATGGATTCCGGGACAGTTATGACGGTTTAGATCACGACTTGAGGTTGTATTTTCAACGATTTGAGAATCCGATTGCGTGTTGCAGTGGTTCTTATTAAATGAGCTAAGTGAAAGGTTTCTAGCCAATGAAGTGGTTAATATACTAGTAGTTCAAGGGTTATGGTGAATGCGTGTATTATCGCATAGCATCATGATGGGTGCAGTGGGCGGTATGGGAATTGGAAGTTAAGGATCAAGATTACGGTTCGGTGTTGATAAGAATGTCACGAGCTCGGAAGAGCAGGGGAGAATTCAGATGTTTGGAGTAAGCCGACATTATCTTAGTGTCGCCTGAGAATGGTGTTTTGTGGAAGAGGCATTGTGTATTGATTGCGGATTGTGATTTTCTTTACAGAATTAGTACAATTGGTGGTATGGAGGTGCGGACTTGGCTACCTGGGCGGAAGGTCGTGGGAGCGTACCCCACGGGGAAATTGTATAAGTGTGACATGCTAGTCACTTGATTGTTAAAGATCAAAACCAAGCACGAAGATTATTGGTACTATCGTTAATGGGAGAGTTTATGCCGGGAAGGCACCCTATTCCTTTGGTTGTGAACTGTGGGGGTCGTGCCGGATTGAGACGGCCTGATTATTCGCACATGTGTTGAGGTCCCGTATAGCTTGTGGTGTCATATGAGTAGGATGACTCTCGAGATGCAGGTCATTTATCGCACCCTAGTTGTGCTTGGATTTTGTGGCGTATTGCGCTATCCGTCTCCCCAAAGTTGTATTTTTGCACTTGGCGTGCTTGTGACCTATATTCGGTATACCATGGGAATAAGCATTATGTCTTGATGAGTATGTCCTTATTTATTGTTACGAGTGGATCGGGTTGCACGCCGCAACGGTATCATGTTCGGATCGGCTTGCACGCCGCAACGGTATCATGTTTGGATCGGGTTGCACACTGCAACAGGGTTATATGGATTACAGTTCCCTAGTTCTATTCCTGCATATTTTGTTTCTCATCCTCTGAGGAGGGTTAATAACATCTGTTCGACCGTTTTATTCGTTACACGGGCTGGGTAATTCTTTTCCAAGGTTCAATCCTCCTTATGTGTTATATTCGAGTTGTATCTTGTCGGCGCATTGATGGCGTCATATGAGATCTGAGTCAGTGTTTGAAGTGGCTTATTGCCTGAGCAATTTGTACTGGGTGAGACGAGATTATCGGACCTGAAATTTTTGCAATTAGATTTATATAAGGTACATTAAAGGGAAAATATCGTTATTCAGTTTGGTATGAGGTAATGGTTCTTGTCAGGAGGAGAGACTCCATAAATTATTGATTCGGCAGGTGGTTGTGAGTTTCTACACGTCTCTTTCATCGTGTCAGTATTGCGAGAATTGGAACATGATTTATATACGTCATGAGATGTACTGCGGGCATTGGATTTGTGAAATTACAGCTATTGTGGTCGGAGGATGTTATTATGGGCAACCGACTTATGTGGTGCATGGGGTGATTTCAACATAGATGCATGATCATGTTTTGGTATAGTGTGTGGTGATTGGTACGGTGTTCGTGTGTTAGGATCAGGCCTTGTAAAGAAATTTGAAAGTTAGAACTTGGTTCTAAGGTTTGTTAGCTAAGGTTATAGGGAGGATTTTCAGCCTGGCTTGGGCTGAAAATCTTCAACTGAAATGTGATGGCGCGGGTAGGTGCATGAGGTGTTAAACAGTGATTTTGGACAAACTCTGGAACAGTTCTTAGCACGTTCGAGGACGAACGTATGTTTAAGTGGGGGGAGAATATAACGATCCGACCTGTCATTTTGAGCCCTAGCGCGTCGTTCGGTGGTTTGAGGCCTTGAGTAGGTTCACTTCACGTATTATGAGTTGTACGTGTGGTCAGAATTGAATTTCGGAAAGTTCGGGATAGATTTGGAAAGAAAATTCTAATTTCGGAAGCTTTAAGTTGGAAGAATTGACTAAGGCGTGACTTTTGAGTAAACAACCTCAGAATCCGGATTTGAAGGTTCCAATAGGTTTGTATGATGATTTCGGACTTGGGTGTATGTTCGGATTGAGTATCGGACCACCCGAGAGCATTTCGGCGCTTATTGTGGAAGGTTGGTATTTTAAAAGTTAAGAAGTTCTTAAGTTTGGCTTGAAGTGGATTTTAATGTTATCGATATTCGTTTGGGATTCCGAACCTTGGAATGGGTTTGTATTGTGAATTATGACTTGTGCGCAAAGTTTGGCGTCATTCCGGAATATTTTGATAGTAATCAGACGCGTTCGTCGAAATTTGAGAGTTTAAAGAAGGATTTCGATCATCGATTCGTAATTTCGATGTCTTTTGGCAAGGTTTGAGGCCTCGACTAAGTTTGTGTCGTATTTTGGGATGTGTTGGTATGTTTGGACGGGGTCCCAGGGGCCTCAGGTGCGAATCAGATTGAAAACGGATCGAGATTGGACTTGGGAGGAAGGCATAAGCAGCTGGCATCTGGTGTAACCGCACCTGCGAAGTTTTGGCCGCAGGTGTGGAGTCGCAGAAGCAGCACTGTGGCTGCATAAACGACTTTTGGACTAGGCTAGGATGACTGCAGATGCGAGTGTATTTCCGCAGATGCAAGTGTATTTCCGTATCTGCGAGCCTGCAGATGCGAAGGGTGCTCCGCAAAAGCGGAAAACGAGATGGGCAGCTTGGGTGGCAGAAGCGGAAGATCTCCGCACGTGCGGGACCGTAGGAGCATGTGGGGAACCGCAAATGCGGCCTTGCAAGAGAGGAAAATAGTTTGCAGAAGTGGATTTCGCCTGGCTTGGAGGGAACCGCACCTGTAATGAGTTTTCCGCAGGTGCGGCTGGTGTTCCGCATGTGCGGAAGCTCGGTTGGGCATATTGCTTTAAAAATCGGGGTTTTGCTCATTTCCCTCATTTTCTCACTTGCTTTGGGGGATTGTTGGGGAGCTTGAAGAAGAAATTTTCATCATCTATGTCAAGGTAAGTAATTCCCACACATTGTGAGTTAAATACATGATTTATATGTAGATTTAAGCATGTGAAATTGTAGAAATTGTGAGGTTTATGGTAGAAAACCTAGAATTTGGTGTTCTTGGATTTTGACCACGAAATTGGATGTGGAATTGAGAGTAAATTATATATTTAAGTTCGTAAGGTTATGGGTAAGATTCATCTTCGAAAATATTCGGAATCCGAGCACGTGGTCCTGAGGGTTGATTTTTATGGCTTTTCTAGCGGAGTTGGGAATTGTTTAAAATGATTAATTATGGGTACTAGAATATATTTTGATGGGTTTGCACATTTGTTTGAATAGTTTTGGATTGACGAGCATTGGTTTGAGGTGTTAGAGATGCTTTGGAGCCGGTTATTGAACTTCGGAGTGAAGTAAGTCTCCTGTCTAACTCTGTGAGGGGGAAACTACCCTTAGGTGATGTATTTATTATGTGCTACTTGTTGTGGGGGCTACGTACGTACGAGATGACGAGAGTCCGTACATAGCTAGATTCATGTTCTGTCCGGGTAGACTTAGGTTCCCGCCATGCTATAATTGTATTTGAGCTGTCTCTTGCCTATTAAATTCCTTTATTTTACGTTGCAACTTGAGACTAGACTTGCGTAGAGTGATAGACTCGATATGGTAGAGATTTAACGGGCTTCATGATTAGCCACGAAATGATTGCACTCCTTTTACGAAATTCTTCCGTTTATTGCGTTTCACCGAAAGGTTTCCCTATTTATATATATAACTCACACGTCTATTCGTGAGTGGGGTTAAGGACCCGTCAAATCTTCCTATTCTAATGGGATCGGGTCGTTTGCCTCGGCAGGATAAGTACATCTATGGTTCGTGTCGTTCGACCCTCGGCAGTGCGCAAACTAATGGGATCGGACTGTACGCCTCGGCAGGATTATGTACCACACTCTCATGGGAGCAAGCCATTCGCCTCAGCAATGAAATAGATGTATCTGTGGTTCATAAATATTATGATGGATCAGGCTGTACGCCTTGACACTTCTATAAAATACTCTAATGAAATCGTGCATAATAACTGGCTAGAAGCCAGCATATCTGTGAGCTTTTACTGATTGAACTGTGATGGCCTATCTGGTAAGGTCCATTATATATATACTCTGATTGAGGAGGTAGCTACTGGCTGATGGTTTGAGTCATTACTGAGAGGGGGATTGTACCACGTATTATACTCGTTGTACCACGTATTGACAAGAGGGGTTGCTCTAATGGTAAGCAACCTTCACTTCCAACCAAAAGGTTGTGAGTTCGAGTTACCCCAAGAACAAGGTAGGGAGTTCTTAGAGGGAAGGATGCCGAGGGTCTATTGGAAACAGCCTCTCTACCTTATGGTAGGGGTAAGGTCTGCGTACACACTACCCTCCCCAGACCCCACTACTGGGATTATACTGGGTTGTTATTATTGTTATTGTACTCTGACTCACACCTATTTACTTCTACTGTATCTGTCTTATTAGACCACTAGTAAGTGTTGATGTCGACCCCTCGTCACTACTCTTAAGGTTAGGCTAGATACTTACTGGGTACGCATTGATTTATGTACTCATGCTACACTTGCTGCACTTTTTGTGCAGGTACATATATGTCTGGTAGTCTCTTGGGCGTAGAGACACGGCTATTGCGGGGACTTTACCGTTAGCTGCATTTCATGTCATGATCTGCAGCCTGCAGAGTCTCCATCTAATTTATTTACATTCCTCTGTCTAATTTGTATTCCAGATAGATGTTGTATTTTATTATATTTCCTAGTTTATGCTCATGTATTTGTGACACCGAGTTTTGGGGGTTTCCTACGGGTTATTCGTTGTTGTAATTGTGTAAATACTTTCATTTACTCAGTAAATTCTATTTGATGATGTTCAATTACTGAAAATCATGATTTCAAAATACTAAAGTGAGTAATTAAATTGGTGAATCACCGTTGGCTTGCCTGACGGTGGTGTTAGGTGCAATCACGACATTTAGCAGATTTTTGGTTGTTACAGCTTGGTATCAGAGTATTAGGTTCACTTAGGTCTCACGAGTCATGAGCAAGTCTAGTAGATTCTTGCGGATCGGTACGGAGATGTCTGTACTTATCTTCGAGAGGCTACAGGGCTGTTAGGAGCACTTCCCTTCTTGATTTCTTCATCATGCGGTTTCATTCCATTAAGGCTTGTGCCTTTATTTCCTTCCTGCTCAATCTTATGCGACGCGGAACACTGTTATCAGCTGGACATTGAGGAGTTGTATTGGTACTGCAGACGTGGTGTAGGATGGTTTTCCCTTCGTGTTATGGCAGGCTATTGTCATCGCCTTGCTGAAGGACATTCTGTCATTTCAGCTCAGTATCTGTACTTCCTATGGTTTTGAGGCTGTGCATGGATTGCTAGGTTGTTTATGAGTTATTATCGCACCGTGCGGTGTAATGGTAGAGTGCTTATATATGGATCACGGTAGTAAATAGCTCAGAAGGAGGATTTCTTAGTACATGATTCAGAGGTTTGGCATTTAGTTCCAGTAGAGGAAAGGCAATCAGACGATGGATGTTCAGGTTTTGGTTGATGTAGTAACGAGACTTGGTATTTTCGAGCATGGTGGAATTTTTCATTTTGATGCGGTGTCGTCATCCTTATTTGAATGCATTAAGGTTCGCCGGTGTTATGGTCTTCTTTGATTGTAGTTCGAGGCAGGGTGTTGTAAAATTATGCCTGAGAAGCGGTTGTCAAAGGTGGCAGTGTGTAGCGTTTTCAGAATCGAGTCGGTGTTTCTAATGCTGATGGCTCGAGAAAGATGGTCTTTGAGGAGGCTTCGAGTTGGTAGCAATTTATTAGTTCAGGTGCTACAGAGATAGGTTTTGATTTGAGGCAGCATTTGGGAAGTGAAGGATGAGGAAGGATATGATGGGAGGTGTCTCGCGGTGGTTGAATTGCTAGCAGGTCAAGTATGAAGAGTAGAGATTGAGAAGTTGTTTAAAGGAGATGGTTTAACCGAAGTAAGAGTAGAAGATTAGTGTATGGATTTCGTGGTAGGATAGCCGCGTGCCTTGAGAAAGTGTAGAATGGTTTGGGGAATCATGATGGAAGGTGATTTGTCCTACAGATTTTATTCAGAATGGTGGTCATTGTACGAGGAAAGGTTGAATATGGCAGAAAGGAGTTTCTTGAAATAAAGAGGGGTGTGAAGATTTGATTATCGTTTCTGATGCAGTATGACTTGAGTTCGGAAGGTATTGTTGAACTTTCACTTGAAGTCAATAGGGAAGGAACAGTCTTATTCAGCTGGTGGGCGAGCATGAGTTCCAGAGGATTTACTGATTACATGGTAGTTGTACCCCGTGCAGCGTCATAGGAAGATGTCGATAAGGAATTCCACAGGTGGGTTATCTCCTATGAGCAGGCTAGCGGTTACGTGATATTGATGGAGTTTCTGCGAATAATACTACTTGCTATGCGGTAAGAGGCCGAATATGTGATTATGACTGATGATTCAGACTGTTCATGAATACCTTAACAAAAGACTTCAACAAATTTAGTGGGTTAACGTTACGGGATTCATGGTAGATGAGAAGGAGGAATCGTTGTGTGCTCTATATTATGTGATAGTAGCTTAAAGCTAAGTGGGGGAGCCCCACCATCTACGATTGGATTGCATGGTTGTCTGCTTGTGCGGTTTCTGGTTATCAATGCGTTGATGGATTATTTATGACTAAGAGAAGAACATACCAGGAGTAATTCGAACAGGGAACTTGATAAATGTGTGTTATACTTTGCCTTATCGATTGAGGTGCAGGTTTTGGGAAGACTCAGAGGGTATGCTTTATGGATGTGATGTACAAGGAAAAATATTTAGTTGATTGCTTCTATGAGAGTGTGTTCATATGCTAGCAGAGCATTGAAGTTTGGTGATATTCGGGTATTGAAATGATGTGGTCTCGCGATTAGGGTCACTCGGGATGAGTGCGGATTGAGTTCGTTATGTTGTGAATAGAACTACTATATTTCTAAGTCAGATCAAGAGTACATTGAAAGAAATTGGGTAAGTTAGTAATGGTTGAGTTGGCATGATTATGGAAATGATCAGTTCCTTCGGTATGTGAAGTCATACATGTGGTTTGTGGTTGTATGTGTGGGCTTAACAACCACCATGACCTGATTGATTTGAGAAGTATTTGATTTTGATGGCTTTGTTGCGTAAATGGATTCCGGGAGAGTTATGACGGTTTAGATCACGACTTAAGGTTGTATTTTCTGTGCTTTGAGAATTCGGTTGTGTGTTGCAGTGGCTTTTCTGAAATGAGCTAAGTGAAAGGTTTAAAGCCAATGAAGTGGTTAATATACTAATAGTTCAAGGGTTATGGTGAATGCGTGTATTATCGCATAGTGGCATGATGGGTGCAGTGGGCTGTATGGGAATTGGAAGTTGAGGATCAAGGTTACGGTCTGGTGTTGATAAGAATGTCACGAGCTTGGATGAGCAGGGGAGAATTCAGATGTTTGGAGTAAGCCGACATTATCTTAGTGTCGCCTGAGAATGGTGTTCTGTGGAAGAGGCATTGTGTATTGATTGTGATTGTGATTGTGATTTGCTTTACAGAATTAGTACAGTTGGTGGTATGGAGGTGCGGACTTGGCTACCTAAGATTAAGGTCGTAGGATCATACCCCATGGGGAAAGTATATGACTGTGACATGCTAGTCACTTGATTGTTAAAGATCGAAACCAAGTACGGAGATTTTTGGTACTATCGTTAATGGGAGAGTTTATACCTGGAAGATGCCCTATTCCTTTGGTTGTGAACTATGGGGGTTGTGCCGGATTGAGACGGCCTTATTATTCGCACATGTGTTGAGGTACCGTGTAGCTTGTGGTGTCATATGAGCTGGATGGCTCTCGAGATGCAGGTCATTTATCGCACCCTAGTTGTGCTTGGGTTTTGTGGCGTATTGCGCTATCCGTCTCCCCAGAGTTGTATTTTTGCACTTGGTGTGCTTGTGACCTATATTCAGTATTCCGTGGGTAGAAGCATTATGGCTTGATGAGTATGTCCTTATTTATTGTTATGAGTAGATCGGGTTGCACGCCGCAACGGTATCATATTCCGATCGGGTTGTGAAAAGTACCTGGAATGGTGAAAAGGTGTGGATATCTACTCCGCATGTCCAACTCGGACTCCTAAGTGGCTGCCTCGACCGGCTGACCTCTCTACTACACTCGAACTGAAGGATAACTCTTAGACTTTAACTGTCGGACATGCCGGGCTAGAATAGCCACTAATCCTCCTTATAAGTCAAATCCTTGTCCAACTGGACCAAACTGAAATCTAACATATAGGACGGATCACCGTGATACTTCCGGAGCATGGACACATAGAACACCGGATGAACTGCTGATAAACTAGGTGGAAATGCGAGCTTATATGCCACCTCACCCACTCTCTGAAGAATCTCAAAAGGCCCGATGTACCTAGGGTTCAACTTTCCCTTCTTTATGAACCTCATCACACCCTTCATGGGTGAAACCCGGAGCAACACCCTCTCTCCGACCATGAATGCAATATCATGAACTCTACGGTCGGCATAACTCTTCTTCCTGGACTGAGATGTGCGAAGTCGATCCTGAATAATCTTGACCTTGTACAAGGCATCCTGTACCAAACTGTACCCAACAACCGAGCCTCCCCGGGCTCAAACCACCCAACTGGCAAACGGTACCGCCTCCCGTATAATGCCTTGTAGGGATCCATCTGAATGCTCGACTGGTAGTTGTTGTTGTAGGCGAACTCTGCAAGTGGCAAGAATTGATCCCAAAAACCCCCAAAATCCATAACACAAGCGCAAAATATGTCCTCCAATATCTAAATAGTGCGCTCGGACTATCCATCTGTCCGGAGATGAAATTGTGTGCTCAACTCAACTTGTGTTCCCAACTCGCGTTGTACTGCACTCCAGAAGTGCGAGGTGAACTGCGTACCTCAATCAGAAATAATAGACATGGGTACACCGTGAAGGCGGACGATCTCGTGGATGTAAATCTCAGCCAACCACTCTGAAGAATAGGTAACTGCCACAGGAATGAAATGAGCTAACTTGGTCAACCTATCCACAATGACCCATACTGCGTCGAACTTCCTCTGAGTCCGTGGGAGTCCAACAATAAAATACATAGTGATACGCTCCCACTTCCACTAAGGAATCTCTAACTTCTGAAGCAAACTACCAGGTCTCTGATGCTCGTACTTAACTTACTGACAATTTAGACACCGAGCTATATATGCAACTATATCCTTCTTCATCCTCCTCTACCAATAATGCTGTCATAAGTCCTGATACATCTTGGCGTCACTCGGATGAATATAATACTGGAAACTGCAGGCCTCCTCAAGAATCAACTCACGAAGTCCATCTACATTGGGCACACAAATGTGACCCCGCATCCTCAAAACCCCATCATCTCCCACAGTAACCTGCTTGGCACCACTGTGCCGTATCGTGTCCCTAAGGACTAGCAAGTGAGGGTCATCATACTGCTTCTCTCTGATGCGCTCATACAAGGAAGACCGAGCGACTGTACAAGCTAGAACATGACTGGGCTCTAAAACATCCAACCTCACGAACTGATTGGCCAAAGCTTGAACATCTGCAGCAAGAGGCCTCTCACCAACTGGAATATACGCAAGGCTACCCATACTCACTACCTTTCTACTCAAGGCATCGGCTACCACCTCCTCAGCCTCAAATTGAGATCTTTTTGCTTGAACAAGTACTGTAAACTTCGATGATCCGTGAATACCTTGCACGACACGCAGTAAAGATAGTGCCTTCAAATCTTCAGCGCATGAACAATGGCTGCCAACTCTAAGTCATGAACATGGTAATTCTTCTCATAAACCTTCAACTGCCGTGACGCATATACGATCACCCTGTCATCCTGCATCAATATTGCACCAAGCCCAATGCGAGATGCACCATAGTACACCATGTAAGATCCTGAACCTGTGGGCAACACCAACACCTACGCCGTAGTCAAAGCAGTCTTGAGCTTCTGAAATCTCAACTCATACTCGTCTGACCATCTGAACGGGCCACCCTTCTGGGTCAATCTGGTCAATGGGGCTGCTATAGAGGAAAACCCCTCGACGAACCGGCGGTAATAACTCACCAAACCCAGGAAACTCCGGATCTCCGTAGCTGAAGTGGGTCTAAGCTAGTTTTGAACTTCTTCAATCTTCTTAGGATCTACCTGAATGCCCTCCGCCGATATGACGTGCCCCAAAAAAGCGATCGAGTCCAACCAAAACTCGCACTTTGAAAACTTGGCATATAACTGGCTATCTCTTAGAGTCTGAAGTACAATCTGAAGATGCTGCTCGTGCTCCTCTCGGCTACGAGAGTAGATCAAAATATCATCAATAAATACAATCACGAAGGAATCCAAGTAGGGCTTGAATACCCGGTTTATCAGATCCATAAATATTGCTGGGGCATTAGTTAGCCCAAATGACATCACTAGAAACTCATAATGCCCATATCGAGTCCGAAAAGCCATCTTAGGGACATCAGATGCCCTAATCTTCAATTGATGGTAGCCAGACCTCAAATCAATCTTCGAAAACACCTTGGCACCCTAAAGAAAACACCTAAGAGATTGTTGCAATTCTTGATGATCTCTCTGAAGATGCTAACCAATGGCCTGTTGAGAGTAATGATAGAAGAAAATCAGTTGGAGTTCACCAGGTAGACTCTAATATATCAGTGCAAGCCCAGCTAGACACCATAGCCAAAGATATAAGAAATTTGACGTTAGCTAAGGTTCATAGCTAGTCATAAGCAATTTGTGACTTTTGTAGAATGGGTCATCCAACGCATGAGTGTCAGGCCTCGACTACAGATGAAGTGGTAAATGCTGTGAGAAGCTTTGACAGAGGTAACTACCAAAGTGGTAATAATTTTAACTCCATGGGGGAGAGATACCAAGGTTTTTTGTGGAGTTCACCAAGTGGTAGTCTGAACACATGGCAACAGAATAATTTGAGACCCCAGGGACAAGGAGCTCCAGGATTTCAAAATCAACAAAGGCAATAATACCAGCTTCTATAATCTAATCAGTCTAGCATAGAAGATCTGATGAAGGACTTTATTATTAAGATAGATAAGAGGCTTGAAACTCATGGCAAAACTATCCGAGAACAGGGTACAACCATCCGAAACTTGAAAAGACCAGCGGGGCAACTTACTAATCTATTGTCTGAGGGGTTCTAGGAACTCTCCTTGCTGGTACCGAAAGGAATAAAAAAGAAACAATAAATGTGGTGTCATTGAGAAGTGGGCAAGTATTTAAGGACCCTATAGCAAAACAAAAGGGTGAGTTGATTGAAATACAAGTAGAGATTATGGAGGAGCAGAAAACTAACGACAATCAAGAAGATGAAGTGAGGGTAGATCCAGATGATGGTCTGAAGAAGAAGGGAAGGACTAGAGCTCAGAAGAAGAAAAAGGATGGGAATTCGATGAATAAGCGACTGAGGAAAGCAAATACATGCCCGCTTTACCTTTTCCCTAGAAGCAAAGAAGAAAGAAGTTGGACAAACAATTTGGGTATTTTCTAGAAGTGCTAAAGCAGGTGCATGTTAATCTACCTTTAACAGAGGTACTCTCTTAAATGCCGGCATATGCTAAGATATTGAAGGACATATAGTCCAACAAACGTAAAGTGGAAGAGACATTGGTTGTCAAGCTCACAGAGCATTGTAGTGCCATTCTACAAAATAAGCTCCCTCAAAAGTGTGGAGATCCAGGGAGTTTTACTATACCTTTCTTTTTAGGAAGTACTAATTTTGAGAAATCTTTGTGTGATTCAGTGCTTCTATTAATCTTTTGCCCTTGTCTATTTTTAGTAAATTGGAGGGAGATATTGGAGAAATCAAACCTATACTTGTGTCTTTGCAGCTGGCGGATCAGACCACAATCATACCTGAAGGAATAGTGGAGGATGTAATGGTTCGGATGGACAAATTTGTATTCCTTATGGACTTCATCGTGGTGAACATGGAAGAGAATAAGGAGGTACCTATGATTTTAGGGAGACTTTTCTTGGCTACCGGCAGAGCTATTTTGGACATCCAAGAAAGACAACTCATACTAAGAGTGGGGAAAGAAAGAGTGGTGTTCAAAATGAAGAAGGCAGTAGGTGCACCTAGATATATGTTGATGTCATACTCTGATTCCAAGGCAGGTGCCCTAAAACAGCGAGCTGGAGAGGGTAAGCATGACAAATGTGGGGTATACCCGAAGAAGGCAAAAAAAAAACTTTCAGCATGGATGTGTACACTGGGTCGGGCGTGCAAAGTGGATTTCGACTTGATTCAGAGCCAGATTAGATGATTCAGGGGAGTTTCGTTTATCTCTTATTTTTCATTTGTGTGTCATGGAAACATGCCACAATTTAAAGTATGGTGTGGGGATGTAAATATGTAGATGTATATATGTTTTTCTTTATTTATCTTTGTGTGTGTTTTCGGCAATATTTTGTTTGAAAAGAAAATTAATTTTTTTTTTACTGTTCCAACGATGGATTTTCTCGACTGTCTTCTTGAGGGATCAAAGTCGAAAAAGAAAAAGAAAAAAATTATTTTCTTAGGTAGTGTAACAATTTCTCCTTGATTTTTCTTTGTGCCGCGGTTATTTTCCAAAGATTTTGCTTGAACCGCGTGTAGTTAGTTTTTCTTTTGCTAGAAAATTTGAGGTCTTGTGCTATGGTGTTACATGAAGATGACTTTTCGTGACTTTGTTGTGCCTTGAGAGTAGTGAAATCCTTAGTTGTGACGCCTAGGCTCAGTTCTTGACTCATGTATAAATGCCTTAAAATATTTGATTTTGACGTTACTTAACTACTTTGACTAGAGAGTCAGGATAGATCTGGTCCTAAGCGAGTTATGTACCATGTGTGTGTGAGATTTTTGGGATATTCTGTGTATGTCAGTTGATGTCTAGAACTTGTCCCGTGTGTTTGCAAAGCGAAATAGAAGTCTTGTTCAGTCTAGGAAGTGATATAGGCATTTCTTTGTTGAGCCAATTATATGCATGTGACCCGCCTAATTGTTATGTATTCTAGTTAGCCCTTTGAACCTGTAATCCTATTTTCTTTGGCAACCACACTACAAGTCTGGCCACTTTTTGGTTAAATTGATTATATGTTTGAACCTTTTACCTCTCTTGAGCGCTTGAAGTTGTTATGAGCTTTTAAAAGCTAAGTGGATGTATGGTTGGATTTTTGAGTGAAATTATTAAAAAAAGATAAAGGTGCACTTTTAAAAATAATTGTGAGAGCCACGTGTAAGGAATTGAAAAAAAAGTGCATTGGCTTCAAAAAAAAAAAAGAAAATTAGAATTTAGAAAGAAGGAAATAAAAGAGTTTGTGTTTGTAATAGAAAAGAAAAAAAATTGAGTCCTTGCTAGTAGTAGTTCTCATATTGTGTATGCTTAAAGAAAGTGAGATCTTGGTGCTATTGTTTTGTGAAGGTTTCGGAGTGGGTCAACCTAAGTGTGGGATTTTAAAAATATGAATATGTATGTATTAAAGTGCTCAGGGAGGTGTAGTCACTATTATTCAAATTGTATCCTACCAATCTCGCAACTTACATTACAACCAAATAAAGTCATACTTGATCCTTGATTGAATGAGCTCAAATTAGTAGAGTATTACTCTACGGGCAAGCCTATGGTACGTCTTCAGTGGCACATGAATCTTACTTTTGAGAGTGAGTGAATTCTTTCAATCTTGAGTTCCTAATTGTTCTTGAATTTTATTGTTTGTGGAACTACCCTCTATTTTTCATGTGAGGGCACATGATTTGCGAAGGAAAGGTAAAGTCTTTTACCTCTATGTTAGAAATAGTGAGCAGGCTATGAAAAATGCATGGTGCTTTTGAGTCGAGTATTCAGGCTAGGATGTTATGATGGGGCGCTTAGTTTGCTTTAAATATTCTTGGCATAATGAGTAGGGGAAGTTATTTGATGAAAAGGTCGTCCCGAGGTTAAGTCTAGTTTGATTGCTCGAGGACGAGCAATGGTTTAAGTGTGGGGTGTTGATGATAGTCTAGGTGCTTATGTTTTTAACTATATTTCACACTCTAATTACTACACTTCGATTGTATTTGAGCCTAATCGTTTGTATTTTGCACTTGTTATGTATGTTATATTTCTGTAGGATGTGATTTCGAGTGAAGAAGCAAGTTTGGAGCTAAAATGGATGATGTGGAGCTTTAAAGTATGAGTAGAAGCCCAAGAAATTAAGTCGAGATCACGTTCGGGGGTCGAGTACCAAGTCTAAATGTCAAAAAAGTGAGGGAAAAAAAAGATTAATGTCAGAAAAGTGTACTACCGCGTCGCGAGGCGCAAGGTGCTAGTGCAAAATTTCTGCGAAGTGAGAGAAAAGCTTGCTCTCTAAACTTTCTCACAGACGCGATGCATGGAGCATCGCGAGGGGCGTCGTGCGTGTGTCAATCAAATTTATATTCAAATGATAGCTAAGTTTTTTAATCCCATGAAATCGGAAATCTTTGAGATTTTTCTGTGTGGCCCTACCTGGAGGTCACCGCATTCGTCACGTGGTCTATAGTAGAGTTTCAAGCACCACGGTCCCCACATTCTTGTGTGAAATTTTCAAACACCCCTCCCCCCCCCCCCCCCCACCCATTTTATCACTTCCTCAGTTTCAATTTTCCCGAAATTATTTAAACCGATCACACAATTTCTTTAAAAAAAATTCAAAATTTATAATTTAGAATCAACCATAAATATTTATAAGGTTATAAATTATATCATTAAATATAAAATAAATAATTTAAACTAAATTATTTTAAATATATTATTCTTTTCAAACAAACTAAAAAGAAAAAAATATCATATAAATTGTGACAGAGGCAATACTATTAATAATTTGATCAAATATTGAAACTAAAGTTGTAATATAATCAACACAAAGTTATTTTAATTTTTTAAAATGTAATTTCCTGATATCAAAATGAAAAAAAATATATTGAAATGTTAGTCAAGCTTCATGTAATCTGATTCTTTTAAAGATAAAAAAGATTAGGTAACATTTGAGGGTAAAGAGTCATATTTTAGATTATGTAAACAAAGAGGGAGTAATATACGTAATTACCTGAACTGCACAAAGGTCAAATGCCATGCACATTGTTACAGGGGCGGAGCGAGAACACGACATCTAGGTTCGCCGAACTCAGTAGTTTTTGTTCAAATTATATATTTGTCCTAACAAATTCGTTGAATATGTACAATTTATTAATTTAGAATCCAATAATTTATATTTGAACCTATAAACTTTAAATCCTGATTCCGTCAACGACATTGTACACGACAGAGCTTATTATGAAATCATATGCTAAACTATAGAAAATGTACGTGTGAAACTAAAAAAACATAAAAAAAAATAATCAATTATGGCCTGTTCATCTAGAAAAAATGGGAAATCCTAAGCTGTATAGAAAAATAATATCTTTGGGATGTACAAAAACGCCGTGTAGCATGTGGTAGACGTTCTCTAGACTCTAGAGATTGTGGAATCTGTCTCTTTACGGATTTTTAATATAATTTGTATTTACTGAAAAATATCAAAGTCCCCTTCCAAGCTTTTAAAGCAGATAAATGGTTGGTGATGGTGTGTGAAACCTACTCCAAGACCGTGTCACGATCCAAAATCCGTTAAAAATCGTAATGGCGCCGAACACTACTGCCAGGCAAGCCAACACTAAATAGTTAATTAAATTCTTATTTTAATATTTTTAAATCGTAAATTTACTTTAATTTATCTAGTAAAAGATGAATTTACAGAATAATAACAATATTTTCCAATTTCAATACTGAACATCCCATAATCATCCCATAACCCGGCGTCACAAGTGCATGAGCATTTTCTAGGAATTTAAAATAAAATACAATAACTGTCCGGAATACAAATTTGGACAGGAAAAAGAGACTCTGCTGGCTGCGGGTCGTACATAAGACGCAACTCACCTAAGTCTCTGTAATAACCGCGCCTCTGCGCCCACAAGGCCACTAATCATATATGTACCTGCACAAAACATATAACAAGTGTAGTATGAGTACGTAAATCAATGTATACCCAATAAGTATCCCGCCTAACCTCGAAGAAGTAGTGATGAGGGGTCGACTTTGACACTTACTGTGGCCATCAATAATATAATTAGTCGTGAATTTATTAAAAACGGTAGTAAACTCAAGAAAATCATGAATCAAGTAAACAATTCCTTTGTTAATAAGAGGTTTCCAAATTCACATTTCATCATTTATCAATTTATCTCAGACCAGGGAGGCAATATCATTATTTATAAATTTCAAGGCAAGCAATACAAGCATGCGCAAATCATGCCGAGGTCGTATGACCCGATCCAACAAATATTTAAACTGTGCACTGCCAGAGGGTCGGATGGCGCGAACCATAGAAGCATCTATTTAATCTGCGGAGGCGAACGGCCCGCTCCCATGAGAGTAGTAAGAAATACCCCGCTCACGAATCATACATGCGACGCGGTCAAATATAAATTTAACATTAAAATCATATCTCTTTCTTGATTCTTTTTAAAATAAGGAAAATTCAGCTTGTAGCTTTTTAAGGAAATTACTCCGCTCGCGAAATATACATGCGGTGCGGTTACACATAGATTTCTTCAGCTATTATATTATTCCTCAATTCTTTTTAAAATTACGAAGTTTAAATGAAACCTTTTAAATCTTAAGTTCTTCAATTTCAACTCCTTTCAAAACATTTAATAAGCAGACTCAATCTCGCTCCCTCTCAAGGCAAACAATAAACATAAATTAATAACAATATCAACAAAGCATGATGTGAGCCTAAAACTATCCGGACGTAGGCATAGCTAGTAGCTACGTACGGACTCTCGTCACCTCGTGCGTACGTGACCCCCACAAATAGAAGCACACAATAATTTAGTTCACCTATGGGGTTAATTTTCCCTTACAAGGTTAGAAAGAAGACTTACCTCGCTCCGCAGTTCCATAACCGTCTTCCGAGCCCTTCAAACAACTCGAATCGATGCACAACGCCCCAAAACTTGCCAATAATTATTCAAATTCATTAATATATACTCAAATACTCAATATAATCCAAGTTATAACAATTTCTAACCCCGATCAAAAAGTCGATAAAAATTACCCTCGGGCCCACGTGCCCGGATTCCAAGAAGTTTCAAAGATAACTTTACTCATAACCTCACGAACTCAAATATATAGTTTATTCTCAATTCCATACCCAATTTCGTGGTCAAAATCCAAAAATACCAAATTCTAGGTCTTCTACCAAAATCCCACAATTTATACTAATTTCTATGTATAAATCCTTATACAAATCATGTATTTAACTTATAATAAGTCGGAATCACTTACCTTGGCATTGATGACGAAGAATGAGCTCCAAACTCTCTCCAAGATCGGCTCTCATGGAGAAAATGAGGTGAAAGTGAGCCAAGCCCTCGTTTTTAAAGAACATACTGCCCTGCCCCGATGTTCGCACCTGCGACCTCTTCGTCGCATTTGCGATCACGCAGGTGCGGCCAAAACCTCGCACCTGCGCATTCCCTCTGCCTAGCACGACTCCGCACTTGCGCCCTTCTTCCGTATCTGCGCCTCCGCAGGTGCGGACATACCCTCGCACCTGTGCTCCCAGATTCTTCTCTCACTCTCGCACCTGCGACACACCTCTGCATCTGCGACCTCGCAGGTGCGGACAATCCTTCGAACCTGCGGTCACTGCCCAGCTTTGCCCAAACCGCACCTGCGGCCCTTATTGCGCAGGTGCGATCACACCAGATATCAGCTGCCTCATCATTTCTTCCAAGTCCAAACTCGATCCGTTAACCATCCGGAATCCACTCGAGGCCCTCAGGACCTCAACTAATTATACCAACACGTCCCAAAACACATTACAAACTTAGTCGAGCCTTCAAATCACATCAAACAACGTCGAATTCATGAATCACACCCCATTCCAAGCTTAATGAATTTTAGAATTCCAAACTTCTACATTCGATGCTGAAACCGATCAAATCACATCCAATTTGCCTCAAATTTTGCACACAAGTCATCTTTGATATTACGGACCTACTCCAACTTTTGGAATCGAATTCCGACCCCGATATCAAAAGGTCCATTCCCGGTCAAACAACTCAATATTATACAAATTTCTAACTTTTGCCAAATGACCCCAAAATGACCTACGGACTTCCAAATCCACTTTCGGCCGCGCTCCCAATACCAGAATCACTATACGGAGCTATTCCCAGACTCGCAATTCCAAACGGACATCGATAACATTGAAATGCACTTCAATCCAAATTTATGGAATTCTTCCAAAATGCTAACTTCCACAATAGGTGTCGAAATGCTCCCGGGGTATCCAAAACCCGATCCGAACATATGGCCAAGTCTGAAATCATCATACGAACCTGCTGGAACCTTCAAATCTCGATTCCGAGGCCGTTTACTCTAAAATCCAATCTTAGTCAATTCTTTTAACTTAAAGCTTTCGAAATGAGAATTTTCTTTCCAAATCAACTCTGAACTTCTGAAATTTCAATTCCGACCACGCGTACAAGCCATAATACCCGAAGTGAAGCTACTCCATGGCCTCAAACCGCCGAACGACGCGCTAGAGCTCAAAACGACCGGTCGGGTCGTTACATTCTCTCCCACTTAAACGTATGTTCGTCCTCGAACGTGCTAAGAACTGCTCTGGAGTTGTCTGAAATCTCTGCTTAACACCTCGTGCACCTACCGTGCTACCACAACTCAATTGAGCACACTGGCTCGAGCAAATCTGAAGATTCCCCTTGTGTTTAGTCAAACTAGCCTTAGAGCCAAATTCCAACATCCGAAATCTTCTGTTATGCCTATTTCTAACATACGATCACCATATCAATCACCACACGATGTACCAAAACATGACTGCATACCTTTGCTGAATTCACACCATGCACTGCATAATTTACATGGCCATAATAACATCCTCTGATAACAATAGCCAAAATTCCCCAAATCTGATGTTCACCATGCACCTCATGACATATATAAATCTGGTTCCAACTCTTGCAATACCGCCACGATGGAAGAGACGTCTAGAAATTCATAACTAACTGCTGAGTCATAAATCATTGAATCTCTCCTCTTAACTAGAATCATCACTCCATTATGAACCGAATAATGGTGTTTGCTCTTTAA
The DNA here is from genome assembly GCF_000390325.3 of Nicotiana tomentosiformis. Classification (NCBI taxonomy): domain Eukaryota; kingdom Viridiplantae; phylum Streptophyta; class Magnoliopsida; order Solanales; family Solanaceae; genus Nicotiana; species Nicotiana tomentosiformis. The sequence goes on along the minus strand of NC_090818.1, from coordinate 34,845,673 downwards.
TATGCTTCATATAATTCGATCGCATTGATCCCAGATCCAAAAATCTTGTCTCACCCAGTATAAGCTGCCCATGCAATAAGCCACCTCAGGCACTGCCAAAAGTCGCATATGATGCCACAATGTGCCAATAAGCTACAAACTCGAACGTGATACCTAAGGAAAATGAACTCTAGAAAGGATTACTCAACCCGCGTAACTAATTGGACAACCGAAAAGGTGTCATGAACGTTCCTCAAAAAATGGGATACAAAACACTCAAAAAATAGCTATAGGGGATTGTACTCAACATCACACTGTTGCGGCGTGTAACCCGATCCAAACAACATACCCATAGCGGCATGCCAACTAATTCACACATAATAACCTGTAAGGAATTAGTTACCGAGCTAAAATGCTCATTATTACAAAATACCCGAATATCGGACACAAGCACGCTAAGTGCATAATACCATCCCTGGGGAGACAGATAGTGCCATACGCTGCGAAAGTCAAGCACAACTAAGGTGCGATATATGATCTGAATCTCGAGAGCCATCCTGCTCACATAACATCATTTCTACGCGGAACCTCAGCACATATGAAATTTATCAAGTCGTTTCACAACTCACTCGGCACAATATAGCATTACATGAAAAAGCCGACGAGAAACGACATCCAACGTCCGAATACTCTTCCATAAGGAGCACTATGCTGAAATGAACACATCTAGCCCGATACAGAGCCCATATTCATATTTAAATCCTTTCATGGACCTCAAGCCGATTCTGATCGCACCGTACCAGGCTAATAACCTTTCAAAGGTCCATAATAACCCATTTTTCCCATAACACATAAGAACAACCATCATAACCGGGATAAGCTTCCACAGTCCACCACCAGACGAACCGAGCGTCCTCCAGGCACGAATTCCCATTTAACGATATTACCACAATCTTCATACTTGGTTTCTATTCTTCAATTAATCAAGTGACTATACATCACACTTATACAATCTTCCCGTGGGATATGCTCCCATGACCTTCCACACCAGGTAACAAAGTCTGTACATTCATACTACCGGCCATTCCAACGTTGTAAAGCAATTCAAGAATCCGCATTCAGTATGTAAACCCTCTTCACATCAGGCACCGATCTCCGGTGACACCAAAAACAATGCCAGCTGACTCTAACCATCTGAGTCCTTTCTCTCTCATCTGAGCTCGTGACATTCTTGTCAACACCGAACCGCAACCTTGATCCTCAACTTCTAAATCCCATGCTAATCACCGCACTTAATCGTGCCAATGCGCAAGAGCACGAAAAATTTCATCATAACTCCGAAACCACTAATAGGGCAAACACTTCATCACATAGAAATATTTTACTTAGCTCATTTCAAGAGAACCATTGCAACACGTAGCCAAATTCCCATGACCACAGAAAATACAAATCTCGAGTAGTGGTTTAAACCACCATAATCCTTCCGGGATCCGTTTACACATAACATGCCATAATGCTCGAATTCCCACAAATAAAATCAATTATGGCGACTGTCAAACCTCGCACGTACCGCCACAAATCACATGCACAACTCAACATGCTGAAGGAGCTGATCATTACCATCGCCATGCCAATTCAACCATTTCTAACCAACCCCGACTTCTCCTAATTTACTCTGGATCTTCCTTAGAAATAACAACAGCTCCTTTATCAATATAACGAACTCAATCCGCACTCATCCCGAGTGACCCAATTTCACGAGACCACATTGTCGCAAAACCCACGAACCATTTCATACCCTCCTTGTGCGCATAATCGCGTCTTCAACTGATATAACTATTCTGGTGATTTTTCTATAAATCCAAAGTTACATGGTCCCCTTCCTCTCATGATACCCCGTAGACCAAAGATAACACGGAACACTCCAAGCTGCTTTATCATAATCCGCTGCAAAAGCTCGATATTCAACCATACTATGGACTTGAAATCCTTAGACACCACACCTTAACTTTTGAATCTACTAAGACCGTTATTAAGAGTCACCCACTCTGACTTGGTCCCGAATATAATCAACTCCAAGGCTCTGCTAGCACATGAGCACCCTCTCAAAGAAATACCTGACTGAATCATCTTCCTTGTAACTCGCCTCTACACGTAGCATAAATCCTGAGTCTTCCCAAAGCCTGAGCATGAATCGATAAGGCCAACTATAGCACACATTCCTCAAATCGCTTGCTCAAATTACCACTGATGTTCTCTTTCCTTAGTCGTAATAACCCATTAATATGCCGATAATTAGAAATCTTACAAATAGACAACCATGCAATCCAACTGTGGGCGATGGGACTCTCCCACTTAACTTGAAACTACTATTTCATAAACCTGAAGCCCACCAAGATTCTTCCTTCATCGACATGATCTAGCACAATCAACCCGCCAAATTCTTCGAAATCCTTTCTGTTAAACACTTCATGAATACTTTGAATCACTAGCCACGTGCACATATTCGACCTCTTCCTGGATAGTCAGTAGAAATTCTCTGTAGGAACTTCGTCAACACCACGCAACCACTAACCCGCTCACAGGAGATGACCCACCTATGGAAACTACATGCAAACATATTCCAACGTCGCTGCACTAGGTATAATTACTACGAAATCAGTAGATCATCCTGAGTCCGAGCTCATTCACCAGCTGCACCAGTCCGTTCACTCCTCATGGACGTCAACTAAAGGTGCGACAATACATTCCAATCCAAAGTCATGTGGTATCCTTCTTCATATCATGCAACTCCTTTCTGTCACACCCAATCTTACTCAATATAGCAGCCAATATTCCAAATTAAGCCCGTAGACCTATCACTGCCCACCATGAATCCCAAATCACTCTAAACTTTTCTCAAGGAGTGTAGTCATCCTACCACCGAATCCATATACTACCTTGCCACTCTCCTACTTTGGTCAAACCCTCTCCTTTAAGAAACTACTCAACTTATGTTTCTCACACTTGGCCTTCTAGGAACTTAACCACCACAAGACACCTCTCACATGTCCTTCCTTATCCTTTGCTGCCCAGTTGTTGCCTTAAATCAAAATCTACCTCTGTAGCACTTGAATCGATAGATCACTACCAACTTTAAACCCTTCCGAAAATCATCTTTCTCGAGCCATCAATACCAGGAATGCCGATTCGATCCTGAACGACTGCACACTGCGACCTCTGACAGCCGCATTCTCGGCACCATTTATAATACTCTTCCCCAAGGAGAATTGAAGGAAATCATAATACCGGCGAACTTATCACATTATAACCAATCAAGGACGATGACGCCACATCACAAGTGAAGATTCCACCACGCTCGAAAATATCGAGTCCCGCTACTCCATCGACCCAAGTCTGAACATTCTTAGTTTGATTGTCTTTCCTCCATCGGAAGTAAAATACTGAATCTCTATATCATGCACTGAGTAAATCTTCTTTCAAGTCATTCACTGCCCTGACACATGGGCAAGCATCATACCATCACATCAATAATGTGCGATAACAACTCATGAGCATCATAGCAACTTGTGCATAGCCTCAAAGCTCTCAAAAGTATAGTTACTGAGCTGAAATGACAGAATATCCTTCCACAAGGCTACGACAATAGCCCAATCAATTACGCAGGGAGAAACATCCCGCACCACATCTGTAGTACCATTGCAATTCCTCAATTCCTGATTTATAACCAGCGCTTCATGTCACATAAGATTAAATGGGAAAGAAATGAAGGCATAAGCCTCAAAGAAAATCAAATCGCACGATGAGGAATCAAGAAGGGAAGTGCTCCTAACAGCCCTGTAGCCTCTCGAAGATAAGTACAGACGTCTTTGTACCGATCCGCAAGACCCTACTACACTTGTTCATGACTCGTGAAACCTAAGTGAACCTAGTGCTCTAATACCATGTTGTCACGACTCAAAATCCATTAAAGGTCGTGATGGCGCCGGATACCACTGTCAGGCAAGCCAACACTAAATAGTTAATTAAATTCTCATTTTAATATTTTTGAAATCGTAAATTTACTTTAATTTATCTAGTAAAAGATGAATTTACAGAATAATAACAATGTTTTCCAATTTCAATACTGAACATCCCATAATTATCCCAGAACCTGGTGTCATAAGCGCATGAGCATTTTCTAGGAATTTAAAATAAAATACAATAACAGTCTGGAATACAAATTTGGACAGGAAAGAAAATACAATATTCTGAAGGAGACTCTGCTGGCTGCGGGTCGTACATAAGACGCAGCTCACCTAATTCCCCATAATAACCACGTCTCTGCGCCCACAAGGCCACTAGTCATATATGTACCTGCACAAAACATGCAACAAATATAGTATGAGTACGTAAATCAACGCATACCTAGTAAGTATCCCGCCTAACCTCGAAGAAGTAGTGACGAGGGGTCGACTTTGACACTTACTGTGGCCATCAATAATATAATTAGTCGTGGATTTATTAAAAACGGCAGTAAACTCAAGAAAATCATGAATCAAGTAAACAATTCCTTTGTTAATAAGAGGTTTCCAAATTCACATTTTATCATTTATCAATTTATCTCAGACCAGGGAGGCAATATCATTATTTATAAATTTCAAGGCAAGCAATACAAGAATGCGCAAATCATGTCGAGGTCGTATGACCCGATCCAACAAATATTTAAATTGTGCACTGCCAGAGGGTCGAATGGCGCGAATCATAGAAGCATCTATTTAATCTGCGGAGGCAAACGGCCCGCTCCCATGAGAGTAGTAAGAAATACCCCGCTCACGAATCATACATGCGACGCGGTCAAATATAAATTTAACATTAAAATCATATCTCTTTCTTGATTCTTTTCAAAATAAGGGAAATTCAGCTTGTAGCTTTTTAAGGAAATTACTCCGCTCGCGAAACATACATGCGGCGCGGTTACACATAGATTTCTTCAGCTATTATATTATTCCTCAATTCTTTTTGAAATTACGAAGTTCAAATGAAACCTTTTAAATCTTAAGTTCTTCAATTTTAACTCCTTTCAAAACATTTAATAAGCAGACTCAATCTCGCTCCCTCTCAAGGCAAACAATAAACATAAATTAATAACAATATCAACAAAGCATGATGTGAGCCTAAAACTATCCGGACGTAGGCATAGCTAGTAGCTACGTACGGACTCTCGTCACCTCGTGCGTACGTGACCCCCACAAATAGAAGCACACAATAATTTAGTTCACCTATGGGGTTAATTTTCTCTTACAAGGTTAGAAAGGAGACTTACCTCGCTCCGCAGTTTCATAACCGTCTTCCGAGCCCTTCAAACAACCCGAATCGATGCACAACGCCCCAAAACTTGCCAATAATTATTCAAACCCATTAATATATACTTAAATACTCAATATAATCCAAGTTATAACAATTTCTAACCCCGATCAAAAAGTCGATAAAAATCATCCTCGGGCCCACGTGCTCGATTTCCAAAGGTTTTCGAAGATAACTTTACCCATAACCTCACGAACTCAAATATATAGTTTATTCTCAATTCCATACCCAATTTCGTGATCAAAATCTAAAAATACCAAATTCTAGGTCTTCTACCAAAACTCCACAATTTATACTAATTTTTATGTTTAAATCCTTATATAAATCATGTATTTAACTTATAATAAGTGGGAATCACTTACCTTGGCATTGATGACGAAGAATGAGCTCCAAAATCGCTCCAAGACTGGCTCTCATGGAGAAAATGAGGTGAAAATGAGCCAAGCCCTCGTTTTTAAAAGAACACACTGTCCAGCCCCGACGTTCGCACCTGCGGCCTCTTCGTCGCATCTGCGGTCACGCAGGAGCGGCAAAAACCTCGCACTTGCGGCCTCTTCGTCGCATCTGCAGTCTTGCAGGTGCGGTCAAAACCTCGCACATGCGCATTCCCTCTGCCTAGCACGACTCCGCACCTACGCCCTCCTTCCGCATCTGCGCCTCCACAGGTGCGGACATGCCCTTGCACTTGCGCTCCCAGATTCTTCTCTCACTCTCGCACCTGCGACGCACCTCCGCATCGGTGACCTCGCAAGTGCGGACAACCCTTCGCACCTGCGGTCACTGCCCAGCTTCGCCCAAACTGCACCTGCGGCCCTTATTGCGCAGGTGCGATCACACCAGATATCAGCTGCCTCATCTTTTCTTCCAAGTCCAAACTCGATCCGTTAACCATCCGGAATCTACCCGAGGCCCTCGGGACCTCAACCAATTATACCAAAACGTCCCAAAACACATTACAAACTTAGTCGAGCCTTCAAATCACATTAAACAATGTTGAATTCATGAATCACACCCCATTCTAAGCTTAATGAACTTTAGAATTTCAAACTTTTACATTCGATGCCGAAACTTATCAAATCACGTCCGATTTGCCTCAAATTTTGCACACAAGTCATCTTTGATATTACGGACCTATTTCAACTTTCGGAATCGAATTCTGATCCCGATATCAAAAGGTCCACTCCCGGTCAATCTTCTCAAAATTATCCAAATTTCCAACTTTCGCCAAATGACCCCAAAATGACCTACAGACCTCCAAATCCACTTCTGGTTGCTCTCCCAATATCGAATCACCATACGGAGCTATTCCCAAATTCAAAATTCCAAACGGACATCGGTAACATTGAAATGCACTTCAACCCAAATTTATGAAATTCTTCCAAAATGTTAACTTCCACAATATGTGTCGAAACGCTCCCGGGGTATCCAAAACCCGATCCAAACATACGCCCAAGTCCGAAATCATCATACGAACCAGCTGGAACCTTCAAATCCCAATTCCGAGGCTGTTTACTCTAAAATTCAATCTTAGTCAATTCTTCCAACTTAAAGCTTTCGAAATAAGAATTTTCTTTCCAAATCAACTCTGAATTTCCGAAGTTTCATTCCGACCACGCGTACAAGTCATAATACCCGAAGTGAAGCTGCTCATGGACTCAAACCGTTGAACGATGCGCTAGAGTTCAAAACGACCGGTCGGGTCATTAGAGACTGTCAGTGTTTGTCAACATAATTAAAAAACAAGATAGGAGAGATTCGAAATGAGTAAAGAATGATTCCAATTAATCGACTAACCGACTTCTTACCTTATGGCTTACCTGCCATTTTTGACATTTTGTTTTTTTCCACTTTATAATCTTTTCCATAAAACTACGACGCTAGCGTTTGACATAGATTTCCAAATTTGTTTTGAAAAATCTGATTTGGATGAAGTTAGGTTTGAAGATGAAAATATATTTGGACATCAGTTTTCAAAACATATTTCACTTTTTATTTTTTTGAAAAAACATGAAACATGACTCATACCCACAAATTTTAAAAATTATCACAAATACCCAATAGTACCTTCATCAATAACATTCATTATATTATCACAAATCATAGTCATGAACATAAATAAATTTGGTACAAATTTTTTATTCTTATAATGAATTACATAATACACTATCAGATGACCGAGAAGACGAAGCAACATTGTTACAAAATAATAAATTGTGGGTTTTTTTATAAAATATAAAAATTTGGGGTAATTTTTAAAAAATATAATAGTAATATTTTGGGACAAAACAAGCTCTTGAGCTGGTTTCGGGATTTGGGTTTTGAGTTTTGGGAATTTGCCAAAATATGGATAAAATTTATGAACAAATATGTATTTGCCAAAAAAATCCAAATAAATTTTAGCAAAATCTATGACCAAACGGGTCCTACTAATAATTAGTAAGTAATTTAAATTTCTAAATTTTGTCAAGTCTTGTAATTTAAAGGTAGGGTTAGATTTGTGTACACACTACTCTACTCATAACCATTTATAAAATTATACTCCATCCGTTTCAATTTAGATGAGGTAGTTTGACCTGACACAAAATTTAAGAAAAAAGAAGAAGACTTTTGAAATTTGTGGTCTTAAAAGTTTAAGGAGTAAAAGCTTTGTGAGGCCATGACATTTGTGTGGTTATAAAATCTTCTTATTAAGGGCATCTCCAACCTTTATCACCATTTTGGGGACAACTTACTCCAACTATTCCTCCATTTTTTTTCCCAAAAGAGAATATTCTTTTTTATATTCTTCTCTCTCTCTCTTCTATATTATATTATTATCTTTTATTTTAATTTTATTTTTTAATTTTTATTAAACAAATTCCATCTTTTATTTTGATTAATTTGTAATTTCCATTAAAATAATTTCATAAAATTTTAAATAATATAATTTGTAAGCAATTATTATAGATTAACTAATAATTCAAATAATAAAATCATTACGATACAAGATTAATTAAATACATATTATATAACGATAAAATTCATTCGAAGTACTATATAAATATTCAACTTCAACCTCTAGTATTCTCCCATAAATGATCTATTAATGCATTACGAAGTGCAAAATGAGCATCTTTGTCCTTAACTCTTCTATGTCGAGCTAAAAATTTTTGAAATCGTTGATTGTCATCTACTGCCATTTCTACTGTTGGAGGTGGATCTTCTAAATAATCTTGAATTGGTGCATTAAGATCACGCTCATTCTCGATTATCATGTTGTGCAATATAATACCTGTAGTCATTATATCATGTAGCACTTTTTTTGCCAAAAACGTGACGGTCCTGCAACAATTGCAAAACGTTGTTGCAAAACTCCGAATGCACGTTCAACATCTTTTTGACATGATTCTTGTTTTATCGCAAAATATTTCTTCTTTTCCGAACGTGGCTCACGAATAATTTGCACAAGGGTTGACCATTTTGGATATATACCGTCAGCTATTGTTGGGGACCCACTAAGACCTACATATTGTCCAGCCCATGTTGTTGGACAATTTTTCCATTTCCAATGCATGTAGTCTAGACTGCCTAGCATTCCTAGAAATTTACGCTGTTCACCGATGTGCAGAAGCCTTGCAACATTGTTAGGTGTTGGTGATCTCAAATACTGTGTGTCATCTCCTAACTTATCATTTTCAGTAAATTTAAATGAGGATGTTGCAGGTGATTCCACACCATCACAACGACCAAGTTGGGTGAAGAAAGCAAAAATGAAGAGAAAAATCGATGATGGTTATATGAAGATAGTCGAATCACAAAATAATCGAATTGTTGAGGCGATGAATAGTGCAACTGAGAGATAAAAAGAAACAAATGACATTGAAAGAGAAAAAATAAGACTAAAAGAATTGAAATATGATCGTAAAATTATATCTATGGATGTGGATTCTGTTTTGGATCCAGTTCGTCGTGAATATTTGCGGCAAGAAGAACAACAAATAATGTATAAAAGAAGTCAACAACCACAACAATCATCTGCCTCATTCACTCAGTACTATAATAATTTTGGTGTACCTAAAAACGACATGTCTCGCTACTAAATTATTATGTTATTTAACGTAGTTTCAATTTTAATATATTTTAATTTAATGTATTTTTAATTTTAATGTATTTCTAATTTTAATGTATTTCTAATTTTAATATATTTTCAATTTTAATGTATTTTAATTTAATATATTTTTAATTTTAATGTATTTCTAATTTTAATGTATTTCAATTTTAGCAACATCAAATATTTTATATTTGCACCTTTAATTTTTTGTGATGGTTATATCTTTTTCATACAATTATAACTCATAATAAAATTAACTACCAATTTTACATAAAAAAAATTAGATGCAAGATAATTAATTTTTCAAAAATATACGTCAAAGTTGAGATGAAAAATTAATTAGGTAAATATATTATATAAACATAATTAAGTATATATAAAAAGATAAATTAAAAGATTAAATAATAAAAATAATAATATTTTAATGGGGAATAGTAAATGGGGAGATGAATAGTGTGTCCCCAAAATTTGGGGAGACACTATTCACTTCCCATTTTGGGGACAAAAATGAGGGAGGGTTGGAGTGAAAGTTCCCACAAAAATGGGGAACTCCCCGTTTTGGGGACAATGTTGGAGTTGCTCTAAGAGTAAAATGGGTAAAATGAAGAATTTAAAATTAAATTAATTACAAATTTAGAAATATATCATTTATTTTGAAACAGACTAAAAAGGAAAGTACCCTATCTAATTTGAGACGGAGGGAGTACTGAGTTTGTTGTTATTGTCCTATCATAATTCATAATGCGATTGCCTTATTTACTACTAGCAAATATCCTATCTTTTTTTTAATTCCAATCCAATGGCATCACCGCCTTATTTACTACTAGCAAATATCCTATCTTATTTTTAATTCCAATCCAATGGCATCACCGCTTCATTAAATGGAAAATTGAGAAGTTGTGGATTATTCCAATGTCGCTTTTTGTCATTTGGATTTTCTTCACTTGTATTATCGGGAATTTTGTCTCCAAGTGTTCCCTTTACTGATTTGAGGCGAAATAGCAACTCCAACTTTACTGCTTCTTCCCCATATTGGACCTACATTCAGGGACTCACAAGCTGGTTTTCTGTTGTGGATCAAGACTTGTAGAGTCTAATGGACTGGACTCATTTTTATAAAAGAAGTGGGCTAATGTTAGTCAAAGCCAGTGCAACTCGGAGAAAGTGCACATATAGCCATTCTCAGGGATACTATTTAGAGATTAATCATTATTTATTTTTGTCCTGAATAATTTAACTGCAAATCTTAACATGAAAAATTGAACTGATAAACTGAAATTCAGAACACATTGGCTAATTCCTAAATAGCAGCCCTTTTGAGTGGCTACTTAGTGTCATTTCTACGTGCAACTCCACGACTTGGTGCCAAACATGCTGGCCCAAAAGTTCTACAAGATCACATTGGCCATTTCCTCAAAATCATAATGCAAGGATATTAGTTGATCTTATTTATCAGAAGAAACTTTCACATCTTTGTATCAGTTAAAAAAAAAAAAGAAAAAAAAAAGGGAAACAGGAGATAAAAGAGAAAGGGATTCTTTTCAACAAATGAGAGTTATGCCACACAATTCAACAAGTTCACTAGGAGACTTGCATTCCCTTGTTCTTTGTTCTTCATATATAGAATCTGAGAGTATCGATGTCCCTCACTTGTTGATTCTAGGTATGGTATCCAATTGACATCTCAGCTAATTTTATGGCCATAAAATAAATACAAGAGATTGCATGTGACTACACAAAAAGACAATTTCTTTACACTGTTAGTATATATAAGTTAAATCCTTTAAGTAAATATCGCATATAAAAGGACTTATTGGCCATATTCCTAGCAACTTATTTATAGTTGGAGTTCCCATACTTTGCAGAACAATATCTGTCAAATTTAATTCACACACAAGCATAATACCTGCTTACAGAAATTTCGGTAGTGGCTGCTCAATAAACTTCACATGTTACTTAAAGCTTGGTGATGGCCTTCAATATTGCCCATGTCATGTTAAACACAAATCCAGCATATATAACCAATAAAGGTCTGGGGTTCTGATTTCGTTAGAAAATGTATTGCCAGACTATGTAACAGTTGGTGCATACACTTCATATGTAAATAATAATGAACCTCGCGAGGTACTAGTTCAACTAAAACAGGTTAACAATCACCAAATTGGACTTATCACTAAAATTGCAATTTCTTCATTTCTAATCACTAAAATCGTAATTTCTTCATTTGTAATCACTAATCGTAATTTTTTCATTTGTAGTCACTAACAGTAATGCTTATGGATTAGCCTCCTTCGCCGCCACTATCATCACCTTCACCATCAATACCTACCATAGGTGGTGTTGTTATTTCTGCGAAATTGAGCTAACCATCTTAAGTTAGCCCAAAAAATTAAGCTTCAATTAGTGCTAATATTTTGCAAGAACAAGAATATAAAATGTAAAATATCCATGCCCGGAGCAGTGACATTCTTGAACGAAGTCTATCCCTAGCTGAGTGGGGTGTCGTGACCCTAGATGCTCTAACGTTTGGAGTCTATTATAGCCTTGACAGCTCATTTCTTACGAAAAAAACATCATAAGGTGTACTCACTGTGTGTTTGGTATGACATGAGTCATTTTTCTGATATTTTTCGTCACGTCAAATACACGGTGGTGGATGCAATCCTTGTGCTCGGGTTTAGCTGAACAAGTAATTTTGACAAGATTTAAATATATATGTGCGGAAAAACTACTAACATTTCAACAGATAGCAAATCTAAGCGCATAACTTCAAAAGTACAGTACAACGAGTTCGATGTTAAAAATATTAAAAATTAAATCCATTAAATTTAAATTATGAATCTACCCTTACAAATATATATATCTATTACCCATCACCAAGCATGAAGAACTTGCAAGCAAGTATAATGTGTTAGAGGAGACTTACCCTTACCAAAGCTGTTGCACAAAGTGAGAATAAGGCGGAGTAAGGTATAGGGAGTGAGTATTGTCTATTGTTGTATTTGTATGCTACATCAAGCCAAAATGAGTTTTTTCCGGGTTTCTTATCTGCTGTTCGATATTTGTATTAGGACTCGATTAAATTCAGATTCATATTAAAAATCTCCACATTAAGAGGTAAAATATTTTTTAACAAAGGCGATTCCAAAATCAAAACGAGTTGATCCATTATATATAACAGTACTGACAAAAATAAGCCCTCATTTCTACCATTCTAGAAGAAACTCGTTACACCAATTGAAATTTTGCTTTTACTGTGAATAATGGGGACTGTAATATCGTTACTGTTGTATGTAACCATAAGCATCATCTATCTAGTCAAAAAAAGAGAGTACATAATACAGCCAATCCAGATTCCAGCAACATAAAATTATTCAGGTCAACCTTTGTGACATTTTGTTTTTAAAATAATTGTTGGTGAAATATTTTCAAATAATTAGACTACGGAATACATAAGAATAAAGTTTTACACAAAATTGACAAACTAAAGTACATTTTCAATACTAACAATAGTAGAAACAACAAAAAGAAGAATCAAGATATATAAAAAATGTACGAAAATAATCCTAAGAAAATGAGGCTTCCGAAAATTTAAAGAAAATTAAAAAGAGAAAAAAGAGGTGTAAAATTTCAACTTAAAACTATTGATTAAACATACTTACCTTGTATACTTCATACTAAATGGACGTAATTTTTGACATCTTGCAATTCTTCCTATTGTTTTTTTTAATTTAAAAAAATACCTCCTATGAATTAATATCATATTTTGAGCTTTAATTTACTTAAGCTCAAGGGGATACTCTATCTCAACACGTAGGTGAATGAGATATTACTTTTCGTTACACAAAATGTTAGGCGATTTACTCAACCTCAAATTAGTCCAACTTGATGCATCTTTTGGATATACGTCCAAGACAATTTTATATTATATCCATTAATACATGGGTAATAACAGTCCAAACCATAAGTATTTTCATAAATATAACTCATGAATAACCCAAGATAACATTTATAGCCTGTTTGGCCAAGCTAGCAGAAAAAAATAATTTCTCTTCAAAATCACTTTTTTGAAAAGCACTTTTGAGAAAAATATACTTGAAAGTAGTTTTTAAAAGTTTGGTCAAACTGTAACGACTCGACTGGTCATTTTGCATTCTAGATCCTCGTTCCCCTAAATAAAACTCCTCGTATGTACTTTTACTGTTTTATGACTTGCGGGGATGGTTGGTTCGGATTTGGAAGGGTTCGGGTTGAAATCGAAACACTTGGTTCCTTAATGTTGGCTAAAAAGGGCTAAGTTTGACTTGAGTCAACATTTTGAGTAAACGACCTCGGAACCAGAATTTGACGGTTCCAATAGGTTCGTATGATGATTTTGGACTTGGACGTGTATTCGGATCGGGTTTTGGATGACCCGGAAGCATTTCAGTGCCTAATATTGAAAGTTGGCGTATTGAAGGTTTAAAAGTTTTTTAAATTTGATTTGGAGTAGGTTTTGGTATTATCGGGGTCCGTTTGGGATTCTGAGCCTAAGAATAATTCTGTGTGATGATTTAAGACTTGCACGCAAAATTAAGTATCATTCCAAGTAGTTTAGATATGATTCAGCGCGTTCGGAGCAAGTTGGAAGAATTTGAAGTTCATAATTGATTCAATTTGGTTTAGGGTGTGATTCTTAGTTTTGGTGTTGTTTTCCGCATTCTGAAGGTTCAGGCAAGTCTGTCTCATGATTTCAAACTTGTTGGTGTGGTTGGACGAGGCCTCGGGTGCAATCCAGACGATGCACGGATTGAGTTAGAACTTGAAAGGGGCTACTGGTGCACCAATTCTGGTGTGCCCGCAGGTGCGAGCTCTTGGCCGTAGAAGCAGTCTAGGCAAGCTGGTTGTGGCCTGTAGAAGAGGCGAGGGTTCTGCAAAAGCGGCCTCGCTTCTGCGAGGGAAGGGTCGCAGCTGCGAAGGGGTCGTCCAGGCCTGGAGCCGCAGAAGCGAGAGACGAGCCGCAGAAGCGGGCTCGCAGATTCGGTATCTTCTCCGCAGAAGCGGCCAGTGTTGGGCCTGAAGCTTTCCGCAGAAGCGGACTGTGGTACGCAGATGCGGTGCCGCAGATGCGGCCCATTGACCGCAGATGCGAAAGTCCTGGAGATAGAAAGGTTTTATTAAAACGGGACTTAAGCCATTTTTGACCCATTTCTCTCACTTCTTGGGCGATCTTGGAGCTTCTTAGAGATGGGTTTTCACCTAACTATTAGAGATAAGTAATTTCTATCCAATGTAAGTTAGATACATAGATTATGGGTAGATTTTAACATGTAAATTTGTGAAAATTATGGGTTTAGATGAATAAATCTAGGTTTTGGATAAAAATGGGATTTACCCACGAAAATGGTTATGGGATTGAGTAAAAATTATATATTTGAGTTCATGAGGTTATGGGTAACAACTTTCTTCAAACATTTTAGGAATCCGGGCACGTGGGCCCGAGGGTAAATTTTAAGAATCTTTCAATTTGGGTTGGGTAATTACTCTAATAGCTAAATCATTAACTTTGGAGCATATATTGATTAATTTATACGATATTTGACTAGTTTCAGATTGTTCGGCACCGAGTTGAGGCTTTAGGGTAAATTTGAGGCTGGAAAGGGAGCTTTGAGACAAGGTAAGTCTCTTGCCTAACCTTGTAAGAGGAAATTTACCCCATAGGTGATTTAAATTGCTATTTGCTTCTAATTGTGGGGGCTATGTACGCACGAGGTGACGAGAGTCCGTGCGTAGCTACTAACTATGCTTATGACCGGGTAGTTTAGGACCTAAATCATGAAATATTTGTGATGCTTGCACCCTACCTGTTAATTTAAGTGTCTAAATCATATTGAAACTTGATAAAGAAATTGTAAAAGACCGAATTTCACTTACTTGAGTTTTGGCGAGTTACTTGACCGTTAATAGAAATTGTGCTTCTTTGTGTATTAGCCTTGTAATAACTTTTAAATCGGATGTTCATAAAGTATCCTCTTTTTTTGTGGAGCGGGCCGAACACCTCGGTAGTAGATAGATGCATCTATGGTTCGTGCCGCATGAACCTCGACAGTGTACACGTTATTCTGGATCGGACCATACTACCTCGGCATAATCGTGCGTGATAATACTCAGAGCTTAATTATATTTGATATTATTTCATGGCTTGAGAGGTTAAAATTATATGAGACAGAAATTGATTTAGGATTTACCATTTGTGAAAGAATTATTTATTTTTCTGCTTGTTATTGAGTTATTATTATTATTTACATAACCCATGCTTATTGAGAATTACTGTATTTTTATTGTTAGCCCATAGTAAATGTCGATATCGACCCCTCGTCACTACTTCTTCGAGATTAGACTTGATACTTACTGGGTACATGTTATTTATGTACTCACGCTACTCTTCTGCATTAACCGTGTAGGATCTGAGGCAGGTGCATCTGGCAGTCACACTGGCGCACATCCCCAATACCCTGAGGCCTAGTGGTGAGCGGCTTCCTGATCCATTATACAACACCTAGAGCTTCTCTTTTGTACTTATTTTCTGTCTATTTTATTTCAGACAACAGTTAGAGTTTTGTATATTCTACTAGTGCTCATACACTTGTGACACCAGGTCTTGGCACACATTTTAGTAGACTTTATGGTTTTGGAGTATTTATATATCACTATTATTGCACTTAGTTGCTTTCGTTTTATTTATTTGAACTTTTTACTTTTTAAACTCTTAATAAATGAAATTTAATTACTTGGAAACTTATTAAAAAGGGTAATCACATAGTTAGTTCACCGTTGGCTTGCCTAGCAGTGATGTCGGGTGCCATCACGGCCTATAGGAGAAATTGGGTCGTGACAACATGGTATCAGAGTGCTAGGTTCACGTAGGTCTCACAAGTTATGAGCAGGCCTAATAGAGTCTTGCGGATCGGTGCGGAGACATCCGTGCTTATCTTCGAGAGGCTATAGGGTGTTAGGAAACTACTATTTTCTTCATCTCCTATCATGCAGTTGATGTTGTACTAAGTATCATTCTCTTATTCTCTCACAGATGGTGAGAATACGCGCGACAGATGTAGCTGATCATGGAGGAGCTGCTCCCCCTATTGCTAGAGGCCGAGGGAGGGCTCCAGCTCGTGGTAGAGGACGAGGGCATCCTAGAGTTGTTCGAGTCATGCCACTAGTGGATCCAGTAGAGGATCCTATTATTGAGGAGCAGGGCGAGGTGCCAGCAGCAGAGCCAACCCCGGTGGATTTCATGTCCGCACCGGGATTCCAGGAGGTCATGGGCCATATGCTATGGTTCATGGATTCTATGACTCAAGATGGTTTATTTCGAACAGACCCAACCACATCTCAGGTCGGAGGGGGAGCACAAACCCCTACCACTCAGGCTCCAGGGCATGTAGTTGCCGTATATCAAACCCCGGGCACATTACTCGTGGGTGGAGCTCAGACAGTTGCAACAGCAGCCCAGACCAGCTGCAGCCGGCGATCCGCAGTAGCTATTGGACAGATGGACCAGGCTTCATCCTCTTGTCTTTGGGGGTGAGCGGCATGAGGATCCCCAGGATTTTATTGATTGGTACAGGGACAGACTGCACAACATGAGGATATTGGAGTCTCACAGGGTGGACTTTGCCACCTTTCATATGGAGGGTAGGACCCGTAGGTGGTGGTAATCATATCTCCTCGGCAGACAAGCAGATTCTCTTCACATGACTTGGGACCGGTTCACCCATATTTTTCTGGATAGATATATTCTGCCCTCTTAGAGGGAAGAGTTGCGGTTTCAGTTCGAGCAGCAACAACAAAGTCAGATGTCGGTGGCCGACTATGAGGCGAGATTCTCTGAGTTATCTCGTCATGCACTTATGATACTTCCTACCGACACGGAGAGAGTGCGGAGTTTTGTTGCGGGTTTGCACACTGGTATTCAGGCCACTATGGCCCGAGAGGTTGAGATGAGGTCTTCTTATGAGCTAGTCGTGGTGATAACTCAGAGGATCGAGGGTGTACGTCAGCGTAGCCTAGAGCAGGCTATGAGAGAAAAGCGGTTTTGGTATTCTAGAGAGTTTAGAGGTGCCTCGACTGAGGGCAGAGGTCACTTTGTAAGGGGTCGGTCCAGCAGGCCTACATATCCAACACTGCCGCCTCCTCGGGGTGCTCCAGTGCGACCTTATTTCAGTGCCATGCCAGAGAGTTCCTACCGCCCACCAGCTATTCAGGGATCCTCCAGTGGGTATTCAGGCCATCAGGGTCAGACTTTAGGTCAGCAGTCCACCGTACCGGGAGGTTGTTTCGAGTGCGGGGATCTTAGTCATGTGCAGAGGTTCTGCCCCAGGCTTCGGGGCAAGGTAGTGCAGTAGGGTCAACAGCCTATGATTACAATACTAGCTGCCCCACCAGCCGTCCGGCCACCCATAGG
This sequence comes from Nicotiana tomentosiformis, assembly GCF_000390325.3. NCBI lineage: Eukaryota > Viridiplantae > Streptophyta > Magnoliopsida > Solanales > Solanaceae > Nicotiana > Nicotiana tomentosiformis. Next base: position 34,827,812 of record NC_090818.1, on the reverse strand, counting down.
TGGAGGGCAGGTGGGTAGGGGCCGTCCTAGAGGTGGAGGCCAGCCAGGAGGTGCTCCAGCCAGATTCTATGCCTTTTCAGCCAGACCAGATGCAGTAGCCTCAGATGCCGTGATCATAAGCATTATTTCTGTCTGCGGTAGGGATGCTTCAGTACTATTTGATCCAGGGTCTACATATTCATATGTTTCATCTCTGGTTGCTCATTTCTTGGAAGTTCCTCGTGAGTCCTTGGGTACTCATGTTTATGTGTCCACTCCAGTGGGCAATTCTGTTGTTATGGATCGGATCTATCGGTCCTGCATTATTACCTTCTGTGGTTATGAGACTAGAGCGGATCTTCTATTGCTCGATATGACCGACTTTGAGATCATCCTGGGCTGGTTATCTCTATATCACACCATCCTTGATTGCCATTCCAAGACTGTTACCTTGACGATGCTAGAGTTGCCTAGATTGGAGTGGAAGGGTTCGTCTGTCAGTGCACCTAGTCGGGTTATTTCTTTTCTGAAGGCTCCACACATGGTCGAGAAGGGTAGTTTGGCTTATCTAGCCTATGTTCAAGATATTATTACAGAGACTCCGGCGATCTATTCAATGCCCGTAGTCCGGGAGTTCTCCGATATGTTTCCTTCTGATCTTCTAAGCATGCCATCAGATCGTGATATCGATTTCTGTATTGGTTTGGCTCCAGGTACCCATCCTATCTCTATTCCACCGTACCGCATGGCCCCAAAGAGTTGAAGGAATTGAAGGAAAAACTTGAGGAGTTACTAGCAAAGGGGTTTGTCAGACCGAGTGTGTCGCCTTGGGGGTGCACCGGAGTTATTTGTGAAGAAGAAAGATGGGACTATACGGATATGTATTGACTACTGCCAGTTGAACAAAGTTACCATTAAGAACAAGCACCCGTTGCCGCGTATTGATGATTTGTTTTACCAGTTGTAAGGTGCTAGGGTGTTCTCCAAGATTGACTTGAGGTTGGGGTACCGTCAGTTGAAGATTCGGGATTCGGATGTTCCGAAGACGGCTTTCCAGACTAGATATGGCCATTATGAGTTTCTAGTGATGTCCTTCGGTTTGACTAAAGCCCCGGCGGCGTTTATGGATTTGATGAATCGGGTGTTCAGGCCATATATTAATCCGTTTGTCATTATCTTCATTGACGACATTCTGATCTACTCGCGTAGCATAGAGGAGCACGAGCAACATTTGAGAGTGGTGCTTCCGTCCTTGAGGGAACAAAAGCTATATGCTAAGTTCTCCAAGTGTGAGTTTTGGTTGGATTTTGTGACATTCTTGGGACATGTTGTATCAGGTGAGGGTATTAAGGTAGATCCCAAGAAGATCAAGGCAATTCAGAGTTGGCCTCGCCCTACTACAACGACTGAGATCAGGAGCTTCTTGGGGTTGGCAGGTTATTATCGCCGATTTGTGGAAGGCTTCTCATCTATTGCAGCACCTCTGACCAGATTGACCCAGAAGGGCGCTCTGTTCCGATGGTTCGATGATTGTGAGGCGAGCTTTCAGAAGCTTAAGACCGCATTGACTCCAGAACTAGTGTTAGTGTTGCCTTTCGGTTCAGGGATGTATACCTTCGACGTTTGTGGAGGATGATCACTACCTTCGATGTTTGTGCCAAGAAACTAAAGAGGAGCTAACCTTAGCTCATATTATGAATCTCTATTCCCCCAAAATCTTCCATGGGGGAATGATTAACCTTTGCAAGTATGGCCACTATGCTTTGCTGTGTAGCATGGATGATGACAACGACCGTGGGTGGATGGAACGATTCGTTGCAGTTGCAGTTGCCACCAACGACATCGTTCCGACAACAGCTTCATCCTTTCTGGTCGCTTGGAACCACACTCGTAAGTTCTTCGTATAGTATTCCTTTTTGCTAGATAATCTTTTATGGCTGTAACATCTCTTCACCTTTCACATGTTTCAGCAACTTGATGGATCCCACCGGTGGTAGCAGGTTTGGACTGGTGGGTTCAAAATATTTTGGACGTCACAATGCCCGAAACTCGTTTATGGAAAGAACTGACCCTTAAATATGGGTGGAAGGCCAAAAATCATGGTAATTTTAATTTACCTTGCTTCCATTATGAATAACTTGGTTGAACCCTTCTGACTTATTCATGAAATTAGGTCTACTTGCGGGCTCTGTTGCTGTCCATGAGGAGGACGTTTTGGTTGATCCTGCTGATACAGCGAGGCTGCTACAGGAATCACTTACTCGAACATGTATCTTCGGGCGAAAACTCTTCTTTATGGAGTCCCCGACCGGAGGATAAGCCACCAAAGAGAAGATGTTCCTCCATGGTCGGGGAAAAGAATAAGAGGGCAAAGACTGATGCCCCCGAGTCATCTCCGATGGCGATGATGACTGGTCCTCCTTCCTGGCCGGTTATAGACACCGTGATGATTGATGATGATGAAGAAGCTCTTGATGATAGAGCTTCTTTACATAGAAGGCAACGATCATCATCATCTCAACAGGATGCTTGACCTGTTGAGATAGTTACACCATCTAAAGACGATGTCTCGGCACTTTGGGGAGAATCTGATTTGGTAGAATATGCCAACTCCTATTTTCGGGTCCCAATTGCTGTAACCGGTGCTACGGGGCAGAGTACCGGGTCCTTGCCGTCTTTGGTTAGTGAGCATCCAACAACCGGCACTACATTTAATGCAGCTATTTCTCATTCTTCAACTCCATCAGTTTCATCTCCACCTTCACCAACACCAGCAATTGCTATATCACTTCCATCTTCATCCACTCTTCCATCAGCAGTTGTTACATCACCTTCATCGACCGCACCTAACCGTGAAGAAGGTGTTCCTCTTCCACAATCCCAGTCCATGGGAATTTGGGACAAAATTATGTTGCCCCTTCTGAAGATCTACAAAGGAGGAGGAACGTTACTCTTTCGGTCTCTACTGGATGCAACTTTCTATCTCGGCCGGTGGAGCTTGCTAACTATCTAAAGCCTTTGGCTTCAGAAAAAGACTGGGAAATGATTTAGGCACTCTCGGGAGAGTGCTTGTTGAACAATGCCATGCACTACGCCGCATCGGTACGTTCTTTTCTCTCTTCAATACATCTTCTACTTTTGTATGGATGTATTTTAAGTTTTACTTTTAGGCCAATTTTCTTGCTTCTGAGGGCCTTCAAAGGTTGATTCGCAAAAAGGAAGAACTTACTTCTGAACGTAATCAGCTTTTGGCGGAACGGGACCAAACTACTCTCCGCCTCTTGGAACTAGAAACCAAAGCCACTGAGGTCATTGTTTTAGAGGCTCGTTTGCAGTAGAGCGATCAAGAAATGATAACCCTTAGCCAAGAGATTGTCTCGCTGAGGGTTAGATTTGATGAAGCCAAGGCCAAATGGGATGGAGTCCAGGACGCCGCTCTTGCTGCAAGTGATCGTGAGGCTGCCTCCACTGAAAGAGTGATTAACTTAGAGGCAGCCTTGAATTCCAAAATCGAAGAGCTTGCTGTTGTGGGGGAGAAACACGCCCAACTAGAAGAGAAGTATAGGAAAACTATTGAGCATAATAGGCTCTTTAGTTCAACTGTTCGCGACCTTGACGTCAGCCTCAAGTCTGCTAGGTCCGCCCGGGAAAGCCTTTCTGCCAAGGTTTCCCAACTCAAAGAAGAACTTAAGCGCCGAGCGGCTTCCCTTGTTGTTGAACAAACTTATGCCATGTACTGAATGAAGATAAAAACCTTGGAAGAGGCCAAAGCCGGTATTATTGATCTTGATGCCAAAATCGCTAAGGCCCGAGAGCTTGAATTGACTGAAAAAATGGACTCCCGGCGCAGTATGATGCTCCAGGTTCTTCTGATTCCTGTTCCGAGTTTTCTAAAACTGAAGAGGAATCGGAAGGTGATGATGGGGAAAACGTTGAGCCATCGGTGGAAACAACTACTTTTCTCGGGGATGCGAATACTTTTCTTTCTCCTGGTTTCGGAGGCGCTGCAGTTTAGTTGTTTCTTTCTTTTCTCATTTTGTACTTTTATCGTTTTGGCCCGTTCTTATAAATAAAGACATATTGTTTCTCAAGTATTGTTTGAGTCTTACTTTCGTTTGAATATCCATACAAATCTTTAACTTTTGCACTTGGTCAAGCATTCTGCGCATGTTGTTCTATTTGCGCTTTACTATGTGTAGTTTTGGATGCATTTTCTTCGAAGCATTTTGGTTCCGAGTATTATCCCTTTTACGTGAGGGTTTCTATGAATATTTGAGCAAGTTTCCCTTTTACGTGAGGATTTCTGTGAATATTTGCGGAAGTTTGTTTTTTGTGTCCTTTTCATATGCGGCTTCGGGTGTATTTTTTTCCGGTGATATTTTAGATTCCGGGCATTGATTCTTCCAGAACCAACCCTTTAACATGAGGGTTTTTATAAGAAAGCACTCTCTTATATTTATGGTGCTCTTGAAGAGGACGTATCATATTCATTACGACACTAACATTTGAAGTATTTGTTTAACTTTCAAATGACAAAGTTAGCTCATCGTTTGGACAAGAAACAAGATAAAAGCAAAAGTATTTTGTATAGCTAGTTATATTTTATCATTAATAGAAAACAAAACAAACACAAAGACAAATATTGGAAAGAAAGAAATGAGCTCTTCAACAATCCAATGTAGTACCCTTTTGGGAATTTATTTTAACTTTTATTTTTTTTATAAACAACTTTTTGAATATTGTTTTCTTGCATACCAAATTTTAGGAGGTCTTCCCATTTCAATTAGTGCCCTTACCACTCACAAAGATTTTTCACCATATAGTGCACACTCACGATTGAAAAGGGGCACCAATTTTGGTTCTAGAATTTTTTTTCTTTCATAGTGGGCCACACGATTTTTGCTAGCAGATTTCTTTCTTCCTCTCCAAGCACAAGAGCACGGATATATTCACATGCACACAGATATTTTTAGAGGGGAGAGACAGAATTTCGGAGAAAAGAGGTAAAAAAAAGTTTTAGGGTTTCTCTTCTTGGAGTTTCAAAAAACAAATCAGTTTACTTGTCGATTTTCCTATTGAATTCCAAAAAAAAAAAAAAAATCAGTTTAGTTTTCTTAATTTTCCTCTTGAATCTAGAAAGATTGCATATGAAATATTTCTGTATTGATTCTAATTTTCGAAAAAAAAATAAGATAACAAAATTTCGATTCCTTCCTTCGATCATGGATTCCAAATATGGAAGTCGAATGAGTTGAGGCACTGTTTGAGTTTGGTTCGTTCGAGTTCCATCAGTTTCAAATTCCGGCCATAGCAGTTGATTCGTCTTGCTCGTGTAACTCCTGGATTGTTGTTTGTTAATCGAAGGCAATTCCATGTTTTATTCTTTTCCCCGCTCATTTCACTATTATTAGTATTAATTTGAGTATAATGAGAGTCGTTTAAAATTTAGAACATAAAAATTCAATTAGTGTTGAATTTTAGTAATTCCCTTGCTCCTTGTTTGCTTAAAGTATTCGTGCATAATAATTGGAGTTGGGACTTTCTATGTTTGACGTGATTTTAGCATGAACATTTGTTATAGTAGTATCTGTAGTCATGTTTTATTTTCCATCTTGTTAGAATCACTTGGTCCTCTCTTACTAGAGTAAAAATGGAAGGGATGAAGGTATTTTGATATTATATTAATGGAATTATCTATCTCTATTTCAAATTGTGACATTTGGGTAATTTAAATGTTAGAACAAATTTTCAACACATGTTTTTTTTCTTTTGCTAATTTGTATTTCCTTTCTTTTTCTGGAATTTAGCTTGTGATAAAACTCTGATTTTAAACTCATCTTTTCTTACCTACTCACTTGAATCGTCATGAGGGTCATTTTTTTTATCTTATTTTGATCGTGATAATTTAATGTTGAACTAGTAAACTCTTGGTAGTAGTGTTTCTTTCAGATTTTGAGAATTTTAGTAGTCATTGAGATAGTTTGAAAACTCTTTTAGTCTTTGCGTTCTTACTGTTAGTTTTTCGCCTTTTCTTTCTATATCTTTTTCGTGATTTTGTAGTATTTCAAGTCCATGTTCTCCTTTAGGTGTTATGTTTTCTATCATTGTGTTTAATTAATTTTCTCTGTAGTAAATTATTTAAGTATTAGGGAAATATAATTAATAGTCTACGCGATATTGCAAACAAGAGAAAGTCTAAGAACAAAATAGTGAAAGTTACCGAATTGGACTATGGAGGTTGGACATTAAGAATAAAAGTTGAGTTTAGCATGATAATTGTTTTGTTCTATTGCTTTAATCGCTAGTAGCATGTTCAGGCCGCCCACATTTGGGTAGGCAAATCTTTAGGCCATTTTCTCTCGAGGTGAAAGGAAGTCCCCTTTAGTTTATACTCAGGGGAATGCCCCACAAATTTTGTATATATTTTTATCCGGGGTATACCTCGTAGTATCCTGTAATTGGCGGCCATTAAGAATATCGTGGAGGAAGCATGGTATAGGTTAGTATAGGATTTTAATATTTTCTTTTTTCTTTTTTTTCATTTCCTTTCATTTAGGTGGGGACGACCTTGAACCTCTTTTGTGTTTATTTTCTTTGCATGTTTTTCTTTGCCTCAATTTAGAGTATTCCTTAAAGCCAGCTAGATCGAGTATGCAACCGTACTAGTTATGGGACTCGGAGAATGCCTAACACCTTCTCCCCTAGTCAAATGAACCCCTTACCTATAATCTTTGGTGTAGATTATGTTTTCGAGTCTAATCGTGTTTCAAAAGAACAAATCATTTCTAAAAACGGTGACCTGGCACACCGAACCAAATGTCAGGCGGTGACTCTTTGTCACTTTCAAGATTGAAAACCCATTTGCGCTTTTTAAAATCACTTTATTATCTTTTAAGAAGGTTAAAGTGAAAAAAAGGGGTGTGACAGCTTTGGCGACTCCGCTGGGGATTTGCATGTTAGAGCTGATACTTAATCTTGTTGGCTTTTTAGAATATTCGGTAGAGGTTTTCATGTTCTTTATTTGCTTGGTTTGATTTGCATTTTGTTTATTTTGTTTTATTATTTGCTAGTTATTTATGTGTTTATAGTTTTTCCTTTTATATGTTACTGCTTTATAACTGTCATTACTTGCATAACCTTGGGTCAATTCTTTCTGCAACAAGTATCGTAGTACGCATCGCGTACACAAACTCTTTGTTATGTCACTCTTATTTTAGGAGGGAGGGGCCGTCAGACGTATGGGGTAGGTGGAAAGCTTGAGCAGCCACCATCGACCATACACTCCCCCGAATTGCCTTATTAGTGAACCCAAACATAGGTCAGCCTTTAGGTCACGATTATGTGCATCATATTATTATGACGTAGCAGGGCCCGGTCCTAGGTACCGTGTTCCTTCGTAGGAAGCTTGTTCAAATTGTGTCAAATGGGCCCGCTGGCCCAAAAGGACATTCAATCATCCTATGTGCTAAATGTCGTATTTTTAATGGTAGAAAGGTCATTTAGCGGACTGATGTTTGGGAAAGAAGAGTGAAAAATATAGTAAGAAAGAATATTGAGGGTTTTATCACCTGTATTTTTATTGCCCCATTTTCTAAAAAGAAAAAATAATTACAAAAAAAAAGATTTTACACTTTCTTATCATTTTTCAAAAAAAAAAAAGACAAAAAAAAAATAGTATAGTTTTTTCCAATTAGTTGAAATTTTCAAAGCTTTTTCTTATATCCAATCCTCCCGAACTACGCATACATGATTCTCATCTTTCGGGGCGAAATACGTAGGCAACCCACATAGGGTTCGGTCTTCCTAGTGAGTCTTAAGTTCTTGTCTTCGGGGGTTATAGCCAAATCTTGCATGTTTAGCCATATTTGGCCACACCGGTCGTCTTTGCAAAATAGGGATATTTTTGCTAAAGTTACTTGTTAACTCATGTCTTAGATTCCTAAGTCCACAACAAAGTGTCCTCTTAGGTTAAGGTCCATTCTTGTTGAATTTGCATGTCTAGCCACTTCTGGTCCCATCGGCCGTTTTACAAAATGGGGCCATTTTCAAAAATGTGGTTCAGTGACCCGCGTCTTAAAATATTGAGTACACATCTAGGTGTCTCATTATGTTGAGGTCACATTTGTTGAGTTTGCCCTAATAGCCGCCCTTGACCATATAGGCCATTTTAAAAATGGGGTCATATATATATATAAATAAAGCCCAATTATGTCTTGCATGTGTCTAATAGAAAGTGATGTGGTGTCACATAGTATCTTGAGTCACTAACTTTGTTCTCTTCATTCAGGTATGTACCCACTAATTCGATCAAAAGTGTTGATGGTAGTGAAAATTCCGAGGAAGTTGGTTTAGCGAGTATAAAATAACTCCTACCCTGTCAGAAATGTCTGGTCTCACTCGTCTAAGTTACACAGGCAAAAACATGATACTTCTCCGAGATCACTCTAGAACAAGATTCCTTAGCGACTTGGGCCTTAAAGACAACAAGCATTTGGGATGCCTCGAGCAGTCTTGGATATCTTTGGATTATTTGTTTGCTAGATTTGGGCCTCACGATGGCTTTGATATCTTTTGGGATGAGTTTTTCACGACCAAGGAAAAATGGCAAAGACCTCGCCTTGAAGCTTTTAGCCTTGCTTTGTTGGGTATGTTGGTGTTTCTTTTGGACGAGAGGCATATTAGCACTCGTCTACAATCAGTAGTAATTGCCTTATTTCATGAGAAACAACGCAAAAATGTTACCGTTGTGCCAATGATCTTGGCAGAGTTGTAACGAGCCCTTAGTGGGGTTAGGGGAGGTGTTAGGTTTTTTGAGGGGAGTAACTTTTTGCTGCAATTGTGGATGATGGAGCACTTACACGCTGCTTCCTTACTTTGTCCCATTGACCGTGCTTTGCATGATCGAGTGGTATGCATTGAGCGTCGAATGGAGTCTCCTAAGTTTACATATTCAGTAGGTGTCATGGCTTGGATTGAGTTTTTTGGGTTGAGGACAAGTGGAAATAATTTGTGGGCCTACCTTTGTCTTCCTTTAGATGAGATCTTGGTAGGATGTCGCATGCAACCTTTCTTGATGTTGATAGGACTTAGGTGTGTCAGGCCGTACACGCCAATTAGGGTGATGCAACAGTTGGGCAAAAGACTATGGGAGCCACCAACTCTGAATCTTCAGAGGCACATCATGAATTTTAGCAAAAAGGCAGCTGATGAGATCAAGTACGTGCAATATTGGAACAATGCAAAGAGGATGAAAAAAACACACTAGTAGAGGACATTGGCAGGCCCAAATGTACTCATGAGTATTTGATTTGGTTACAGTCTATTCCACTTGGGGTCAGTACCCCATTACCAGCACCGCTTAGGGGGCGAGCAGTTCAAAGAGACGATTCCGAGGAGGCTTCGGATCTAGATCCTTAGGTAGGTTTGAGTTGCTAGGGTCTCAATTAGCAGGTTTGTTAGCCAATGTGGAGCAGCATGGTCAGTATTTGTTTAGTGTCGGCCTTCAAGAGGCGGGGGAACACGCCAAGACATTTGTTCCCAGCATTGCTGCATTTTACGAGGCATGTTATAGATCTTGAGCATAACAGACGTCTCAGGACCATCTAAGCCAGGACCGTTACATTCAGGAGCTGATTGAGGAGACTTTTTATGTTTTGAGTCCAATTTTTGTGTCTTTTAGTTCTTGTCTTGCCTAGCAGTATTGAGTCTTTTAGGTAGTGTCAGAGTCTATCATAGTCTAGTCTAGTTTGTCGAGTCCTTTGTTATCGTGCTTCCTATTTTGTTTTTAAAAAAAAAATTATAAATGAAAAGGTTTTTTGTAGTTAGTTTATTTTGTCCATTATTTTTTTTTAGAACTACAATTGGTCTGATTCATGTGGAACATGATACGTAGGCAACCTACATCAGGTTCGATCGAATCATTTAAAAAATAAGAGAAAATAGATGAAGTTTTGGGATGTAAGAAATGAGAGAAAAGAAAAGATTTATAAGCATAAAGAAAAGAGAGGAAAGAAGATGATATAAGCCAGTGAGCGTTAAAATAAAATAAAAAAGGAAGGTTGGAATTAGCAAATCGGGATGATGCCATATGACCTTGTGACCCTCAAAGCCATTCTAGAACCGTTAATTGCTGCTAAGTGCATCGCATGTAATGTGATATTATTATCTGATAAATGCCCTAACGCTAACATGTTGGCTTTGTTTTGCTCCTCTTTGTTATTTTCATTAAGCAGTAGGAAGGTGGTTGGTTTTTAGCTGTTACGGCCAAACACACTCACGCAAGTATACGTGGTCGTCAAGTAATAAAGTAGTGAATAAAGTATCGTTCCCACGAAGACTTATGATTAACTTTGACTAATTCAAACTCGAATAGCTTATTGATTCAAGATATTTCTAACAAAATATATAATTTTCTAACTTACTACCTACGGACGATCAAATAATGAATCGCTAAGAATTCAACACAACACTTAAATAGTTTTGTTCAACAATCAATAGGATATAATATTCCAGGGTCACGGGTCATCTAACATTCATGTTGCATTCGTATTTTAAAATAGCTAATTGATTTATCTGAATTGTTGATTCACAGGGTTAATTTCACTCGTAAGAATCTGTCGAGTTCTTACTCGCATGCTCAAGTTAACTTAATACCTATATGTCTATGGAATTAAGTTTAACAAGAACTCATTTACAATTCCTGTATTTTAACCGAGTAAGGCAATTAGGTATATGTCTATCCTAATCGCGAATCCTTTCCCCGATGCCCGGGTTTTGAAAACTTACTCTATTTACTTCTATATGCAGTCTAGGGTTCCCACTTTCGAGTTCAACTCTAGATTCGTAGATAGTATTTCACTGTTAATTACTCAGCAAAATAATTAGAAACAGAATTAAATAAACAACCCAATATGATAAACCCAACGTCGTCAAATTAAACTTCAAACATCAACATTCATGTATACCCATGACCCTAGAATAATAGGGTTCTTAGCCACTCATATTCAGGCAATCATCCCAAATTTCATAAGATTGCATAAAAATCAATAAAAGAAAGAAAGGATAAAACTCCAGACGAATTCCGTGGTCTTTGAACTTGGTTATAGCCTTTTTTCTTCTCTTCCCCCGTCTCTCTCCTCTACAAGAGGCGTTTTAAAGCTTATATATTGCGTCCAAAAGTTGTAATCTAGAGTTCTCCTAACTCTAGTCCAAATCGGCTTCAGGGGTTGATGCTAAGGCGGATGCGACGCATCCACCTCGTCCTCCATTTCTTAACTTTGCATGTGAGGGTAGACGCGACGCATCCAGCCTTCTCTTCTACTTCCCAGTTTCGCACGCGATGGCGAACGCTATGGCCCAACTTCACTGCTAAGGTTGCACGCAGGATGATGTTTTCCTAGGTTGGATGCGACGCATCCAACCCTTCTTCCTCTGGCTAAACCACCTTTTCTTCATATTTTGCACTCCGAACACCTTAAATCGTCACACATAACTTAATTAGTCATCAAACCAATAATTACACCATGTTGGGAGTTTTAAAGATTAAATAACATCAAGAAGTGGTTAAAACATGGGTAAAGTAACATCAACACATATCGAAATATGCCAAACATCACTACCCCACACTTAAACCTTTGTTCGTCCTCGAACAAACCATCACTATAGTAAACAAAATAAAATTAAGCTCTTATCATTCAAAGCACACTACATCTATGCCCATGGTTATTTGCTACAATTAGGCTCTAGACTATGCATCAACACACTTCCCTTTTCTTATGCCCTTCTTTAAACATATTCGAACAAAGACAACATGCTCACAACAATCCTAACCTCAAAAACCGACTCGATGTCACAATGCACTCATGGCTTGAACAACCAACATCATAGAGAAGTCTAATAACGTTACCTATCCCTCGTGAAACCATGTGCCCTCACAACAAAAGCAGAGAGAGTAAAATCAATCCACACATTCGAATCTCATGCTCACAAAGAAAATTGCTCACTCTCACAAAAGAAGTCACATGCATGTAATTGGTACCATAGGCTTGCCCTTAATGTAAATCTCTACTAATGTAAGCTCGCTCGATCTAAAATCAATTAGGACTTTTTCATGGTTGTAATGTGGGCTAAGGGACGGGTAGGATATATTTAAGGAATAGTGACTCACCCTCCTAAGCACTTTAACACATCATCAAATAACTTAAGCGCGAATTCTTCAACACCCTTTCAATTTCACCAATAATATCACTCCAAACAATATTTCCTCTTTCTTTAAGCACTACTTTAATTCATACCCACTAGCAAGAACAAGACAACAATTTATTCATCTATATTTTTCTTTTCTTTTTTTTCTTTTTATTTTTGCTAGTGGCGTATTATTTTACAAAATAAGTGCACCCTTTTTTTTTTTTTTCATTGGTTCCACTCAAAAGTCACCCCACACTTAGTCCCTTCTTACTTCTTTTAGCGATCATCTAACAATTAAAGTGCTTTAAGAGGTAAAAGGATCAAAACAATGTCAATTAAGAATAAAAAGGGTGTAGGCTTGTAATGTGGGTACCAAATAAAAGGTCTACAGGCTCAAAAGGGTTAACTAGGGATAGATTTTATTTGTGATAAGCAATAAGCTCAAAAAGATCAAAGAAAGCCTAAAATCATTTTTCAAACCGAGCATCACCTAAAATTTCGCTTCAACTCACATACCGGGCAAGTTCTAGACACAAGTACACTACATGGACTACACAAAAACCTTACCACACATGGCACATGACTCATTAAGGACGGTCACATTCCGACTCTCAAACAATGCAAGTATTCACGGAGCAACGAGATATTAAGCATTAAGCGCAAAGTGAACACAAGTCAAGAAAATGAGAAATAGGCGCCACAAAACATGCTATCCATTTTAACAAGGCATCATCAATAATTTCAGAGTGAGAAGGGAAGATATTACATATGTAAAAGCCTAAATATGCCATTATCAACCAAGTCAAGGTCACCTAGGTTCATCATTCTTCCTCCTTTTATTCCCTACATTCCTACTCTACTCTAAAAAGAAAACAAAATTACCCGGTTCAAACTACATCCCATGGAAAAGAACCGAGGCACAAAGAAAAACCACAGGGGATTATTACTATCTACAAAGATACTATATATATATATATATATATATATATATATATTTTTTTTTTTTTTTTTTTAATAATGATAAACTGATAGTTACTCCATATAGATGAATTTACTGCTATTTTATGCCATTAATCCAGTGAATATTTTAGTACATTCATCCATACATCAAAACATGAATCACCCCCACCCCACACTTAGGACTGTGCGTTGTCCCCAACGCACACAAACAAGGTAAAGTAGGGTGAGAAGAACTCCCTCAAGTCAAGGTGGAGGGCTCATCCGTAGTCTGTGGAGGAGCATCTGCATCCATAGCATTCCTATCATCAACAACTGGTGCTGATTCTGTAGCAGGTGTTACAGCGACCTCAGTAGGCCTGTTGAGTGGAGCCTCAGTGACTATGGGAGGAACAGGAGTGGATGGTCCGGCAGTGGATGATGCAATCAGCTGGGAGATGTCTGTACCTGCACATTGAACCAGAGCTCTGAGGAGTAATGATATCTCCTTCATCATCGTGGCCTGCTCGGTCCGAACTCGGCTTAGATCCGCACGAGTCTGTCTCAACTCATCCCTGGTGGCACTCAACTCGACACGAGTCGCTATCAGCTCAGCCCTGTTCTCTTGCATATCTGCTTGCATTTGCTCAAATAATTGTTGAATGGTGAGCTTAGAAGACCTTCCCTTGTTCGGCTCTAGAACATGAGTGACATCATATGGTCCTGGAGCTTTAGCCTCAATGTCGTCATTCTCCTTGTCCCATAGTACTCCCATCTCTGTCAAAAAAGCCGTTAGGGTATTAGCAAAGAACAGCCTCCACTTGTAATTCATCCTGGTTCGCTGCATTTGATCATGCATGATGGCTCCTAAGTTGAGTGGTATCCCCTCTAATAAAGCATATAATACGAGTGCGCGGTAACGAGGGACATCAGTTTTATGTTGGCATGGCATCAGGCGGTTACATATGAAATTTAGAGCCACACGTGCTAACGCACTCATGAATTCCTTGGCTATAGAGTGGTACTCCATACTCCCATGCTTCCATTCTGCATCCTTCCTGGTAGGGCATAGGACAGACTTAATGTGTGCATAATCTGGTGTTTTGCATATGGAGTCAAACCTATCTGTAAGTGTGTGTGGCACCCTTAAGAAGTTATTCAGAGCTTCAGCTGACACATTAATATCTACCCCTCTTACTCGCACAATGTTTCCCCTGGCGTGACGCCAATTGGCGTAGAGCTCTCTAACAATGGTGAGGTTGGCTTTGCCGTGACCTTTCAAGATGGGTCCCCATTTTTGCACCTCTCGAATTGACTTTAGAAACTCTGAGTACTTTGTCTTAAGTGGTCCGATGTTTATCGGCTTTTCCGGAATATACTTCTTTGAAACCAGTATCTTCTTATAGGCTCGGAATGCCTTCTCATTAACAAAGTATTTCTCCCAATCAACTCGGTCTATGGGTTCACCCTCGTCTTCATCACTCATGTTGACATGTAGGTGGTCATTGTCCGAATCGGAATCGGATTCAGATTCTGTAGTAATCTTCTCCTTCCCTTTATCAGTCGGATCACTCATTTTCGAAGCTTTTCTTTGGTATGTCACAGGCTCTCTTATCTCTATTCCTTTGCTTGGTGTAATACCCTTCTTCACTGTCCTCCTGACTAATGTTTCCTCCTCCTCTTGCTCTGAATCATCACTTAACTGCCTAGGCAGCAGTTCCATTTCCTTCTCCGTCCGCTTCCTTTTTTCTGTGGATTTGGACCGCCCGCTGCCCTTCCGGTAGGCTTTTTGGGCGGTTGCTTGTTACCATCTTTGTCTTGTTGCTTGGATGGTTTACTCACTGCTGTCATTTTACGAATCTAAGTACCTGCAATGCAAAGAATTCAACAATTAGCAGATGAAACAGCGAAGTTCAGCTTGAAAGCAATTGCAACAGCTTGCAGACTTCAAATTATTCGTAAAGTCATGCCATTCACTACTTCATGGAATTGTAGCTCATGACTTTCAGCAAGTATGTGATAACTCTCTTCAAAAATTCAATTTCACATAGCCCCTCACTCGACCCCACACTTATTCTCAAGCATACACCAATGTTGCTCGGTTACTCAGACTTCAACGACGCCTAAATTTTCCTCAGGGACAATTCGTCGAACATGTGGTATGCAACAAGTGTGCCTAGTTCATTCTATCAGTTGAGCAATGCAACTACCCTCCCAAAGTTTGACGAGATGAAGGGAATTATAGTTTATCATCTCGCAACCATTACAACGACCAAGAACGACAGCCCTAAAAAATTTTGAAATTGCAAAACCTACTTGTTGCTACCATTGAGGGAGGGAAGAGAGAAGAATTAGGAGAGAAGCCAACGGAAGAACGAAGAGGATGATGCGTACCTGTCGCGTTTGTATGCGTTGCAATTTCGATTAAAGAAATCCGTTCTGCGTTCGTAGGCGTCGCAAAAAGAGACGAGTGGATGCGTCGCAAGAAGAGTTTTTAACGAATTCGTTATCTTAAGATGTGTTAAAGTATATAGTACTTACCTGTGCGTGCGAGCTTTGACGCGACGCATCCCCTTGTCTTCCTTCAAAAAATTTTCGGACGCGACACGGACGCGATAGGCAGACTTCACTGCCTTGAGCAATTGGCCAGTCAAAAATTTTTTGCTGAGGGGGATGCGACGCATCCGCCTCGTTTTCTCATATCTGGGGAACTTTTTTTTTTCTTTTTTTTTCTACGTCAAAAAAAAAAAAAAAAAAAAAACTAACTAACTTGGGTGGCCTCCCAAGAAGCGCCTGATTTAACGTCGCGGCACGACGCAACATGTTCTTCATGCCTCCACTAAATCCATTGTGGTCTTGTGACGTGCAATGTCACCACCCCAATAGTGTTTTACTCTTTGGCCATTTACCAAGAATGTCGTATTGGACCCCTTATCACACAATTCTATCGCACCATGAGGTTTCACACTAACCACTTCAAACGGACCCGACCATCGAGATTTAAGCTTTCCTGGAAAAAGCTTTAGCCTTGAATTAAACAGTAGAATTTCTTGACCTGGTTCAAACTCACGATGTTGGATATGCTTATCATGCCATCTTTTGGTCTTCTCTTTATACAATTTGGCATTTTCATACGCATGCAATCGAAACTCATCAAGCTCGTTGAGTTGTAGCAATCTCTTCTCACCGGCCAAGTCCATCTCCATATTTAGCTTTTTAATCGCCCAATATGCTTTGTGTTCAAGCTCGACGGGCAGATGGCAGGCCTTCCCATAAACCAACCTGTACGGAGAAGTGCCTATTGGGGTCTTGTACGCAGTGCGATATGCCCATAATGCGTCATCCAGCTTCCCGGCCCAGTCCTTTCTATTCATACTTACTGTCTTTTCCAAAATCTGCTTGACCTCTCTGTTGGAAACTTCTACTTGACCACTCGTTTGGGGATGATAGGCAGTGGAAACTTTGTGCTTGACTCCATATTTTGCAAGAATATTATTCAGCAGTTTGTTACAAAAGTGAGTTCCCCCGTCGCTTATCAACACTCTTGGAGTCCCAAAACGTGTGAAGATGTGCTTCTTTACAAAGCCTACCACAACCTTTGCATCGTTAGTAGGAAGAGCAATGGCCTCTACCCACTTAGAAACATAGTCGACCGCCACCAAGATGTATCTGTGCCCGTTAGAATATGGGAATGGTCCCATAAAATCAATCCCCCAAACATCAAAAAGTTCTACCGCCAGAATATTTTGCAAGGGCATCTCGTGCTTCCTCGTGATAGTTCCAGTTCTTTGGCATCTATCACAATTTTTAACGAAGGCATGTGCATCCTTAAACAATTTTGGCCAATAAAAACCTGATTGTAGCACTTTTTGGGCGGTTCTATCCCCGCCGTGATGACCTCCATATGGTGACGCATGGCAGTCATGTAGTATAGCCTTCATCTCTTCCTCAGGAACACACCTTCTCACCAACTGATCTGCACACTGCCTATATAGGAATGGCTCATCCCACACGTAGAACCTTACATCATGTAGGAATCTTCTTCTATTGTCAGCTGTCCATTCTAGTGGCGTCACCCCACTTGCGATAAAATTCACATAATCTGCATACCATGGGGCTTCACCTGAGGTGACTGCTAATATTTGCTCATCCGGAAATGTTTCTTTAATTGACCCTCCTTCAGCTACATGGTCCCGACTTTCTAATCTGGACAAATGATCGGCCACTTGATTTTCTGTCCCTTTTCGATCTCGGATCTCTAAGTCAAATTCTTGCAAGAGGAGGACCCAACGAATCAGCCTCGGCTTGGCGTCTTTCTTTTCAAATAAGTATCTGATAGCTGAATGATCTGTGTAGACGATGACTTTGGTTCCCACTAGATAGGATCTGAACTTGTCAAACGCCCACACCACTGCAAGCAACTCCTTTTCAGTCACTGTATAAT